>NC_051080.1:3434557-3779557 GCF_004664715.2 Peromyscus leucopus | reverse complement strand
AGTTCTTGTTTCCTCACACCTTATATACCTTTCTCTACCCAGACATCACTTCCTGGGATTAAAGGCATGTGTGCTTCCCAGTACTGGGATTAAAGGTGTGTGCCACCACTGCCTGGCTCTGTTTCCAATGTGACCTTGAACTCACAGAGATCCAGAGGATCTCTGCCCCCTCCCACCTCACCCCCACATACCTCTCTGTCTAATCTGGTGGCTGGCTCTGTCCTCTGATCCTCAGGCAAGTTTATTAGGGTACACAGTATATCCCCACAAGCAGGAGTCCTGCTGACTTCCAGCTCTGAACTGCCCGTTCTGTAACCGCCTCCCTCTGGCAGGGAGTCTGCGAACATGGGAAGCTGCATTTCAACACCTTCTGGAAATGGGTGTCCACGATGGTACACTAGCCGTCACTGGTGGCAGCATGCCTTCTTCCGGGTGACAATGCATCTGTGCGGTCTGTCATGTGCTGCCGGATGGGGCTGAGAACAGGGCTGACCATCACCTGTCCACAGGCCTGCAGCAGCACAGTGTAGACCTGCTGCTGTCCCCGCTCCTTCGCTCATGTGCCCTCAGAGGTGTCCCATCCACTCCACCGGAGTGGAAGCTGGTAGGTCCCGGGTGTGGGTTCGGCCCCTCGGTTACTCTCTGTCGTCCTCAGTAAGTGTAAGTCTCTCCGTTCCTTCTTTCCTCCTCTTCCCAGGTCGGCCTTCAGCACAAGTCCTTGTGAGTGCTAAGCACACTCTGCTCCTGAGCTGCCTCCTCAGTCCCTGTTTTTCCTTCTTTAAAATTTGTTTTTAGACGATATCTCCCCTTGTGTCCCAGATTGGCCCCAAACTCTTGGAGATTCTCCTGCCTCAGCCTTTTGAGTTGCTGGGATTATAGGTGTGACCCACCATACCCAGTTTCTGTTTCTAAAGAGTTTTTAAAAAACATTTGTTTGTTTGTTGTGTGTCTGTGTGCAGGAGCGCGTGCGTGCGTGCGTGCGTGCAGAGGTCAAAAGACAGCTGGCAGTGGTTTGTTCTCTTCTTCCATGCGGGTTCTGGGGACCCAGCTCAGATCATCAGATCCACTGCTTGACTGGGGTCAACGCACTGAACCCTCGCCGGCCCGGCTGTCCTTAAGTGCTTGACTAGATCTCTGTCTCGTGCTTGTGATGCTGTCATTGAATCTTTCTCACTGGAAATAAGATCCTTGCTGTTTGAGACGGTGTCTTGTGAGTAATCTGACTAGCCTCAGATTTGTCATCCCCCTGCCTCAGTCTCTTGAGAATCTGGCGTTATAGGCACATGCCTCTGCTTCAAGCAGAATTGTATTATTGTCTGTATGTGAGGGAAGGGGGAGAAATGTGGGCATGAGATACTGCTGCAGCTGCGTGTGTGGAGGCTAGAGGACAGACAACTTGGGGTCGGCTCTCCTTCCACGTTGTTTTTAATTTTAAAATTATATATACGTGTATAGGTGTTTTGCCTGAATGTGTGTCCATGTACCAGGTACATGTTTGGTGCCTTTGGAGGCCAGAAGAGAGAGTTGGAACCTCAGGACTAGAGTTCCTGTGAGCTACCACGTAGGTGCTGGGAGTCAACCCCGGGTCCTCTGCAGGATGAACCAGTGCTCTAACCAGCCCCGCTCCCCTTTGCTTAGCGGGGCCTCTCCTGTTCCTGCTGCAGTGTGTATTCCAGGCTAGCTGGCCACGTGGACTCTGTGGCCCTCTCTTTCCTACCTTCCTGGAGCAGCTCTGGAATTACAGAAGAGTGAGGCTGCAGCTGGCTCTTGCTGTAGGGTCCAGAGACAGAACTCAGGTGTCAGGCTTGCGATACTTTGGCCTCCTGAGCCAACGTGCAGGCCTTCCAGCAGTATTGGGAGGTAGTACAGGAAGCCATGTGCCTAGAGTTCTTACACGTTTTTGGTGGTGCGTGCAGTACTAGCCAAGTGCAGTACTGCTGAGATGCATCCCCAGCCCAGGAACACACTTCTGATCACTGTCTAAAGATGGTGATAGCAAATTAGACTGAATTCTCACCTGAAAAAGGAGAAAATAGTAGTGGTGGTGGCGGCGGCGGCGGCGGCGGCGGCGGCAGCACACGCCTTTAATCTCAGCACTTGTGAGGCAGAGGCAGGTGGATCTCTGAGTTTGAGGCCACCCTGGTCTACAGAGCAAGATCCAGGATAGCCAAGGCTACAAGGAGAAACCCTGTCTCAAAAACAAAAGGGGGAGGGGCCAGTAGGCAGGTGAGATGGCTCAGCAGATAAAGGTACCTGCCTCCAACCCTGATGAACAGACTTCATCCCTAGAAATCCCATAGTGGAGGAAGAGAACCTCTCACATGTTGTCTTCTGACCTTTATAGGAGTCCTGTTGCACACATGCACCCATACACACATGTACACATATACTCACAATAAAGCAATAAAAATATTTCTAAAGGGTAAAAACTACTTCCTTTGTTTTGTAAATTTAATTAGTGTTTTACTAAAGTCAGATATTTAAATTCTGAGAATTTTCCATAGTTAACATTTTACTAGGACAAGACTATAGTAATGATAAGCCAGAAAATTAATGAATGTATTTAAAAAATACACTGAGCCAGGCAGTGTTAGCACACACCTTTAATCATGACACTCAGGAAGGAGAGGCAGGCAGATCTTTGTGGGTTCGAGGCCAGCCTGGTCTAAAGAGCAAGTTCTAGGACAGCCAAGTCTATACTGAGAAACCCTGTCTCGAAGAACCAAAAAATAAAGAAACAAACAAATAAATAATAAACTAAGAGTCAGGCAGTGGTGGCTCACACCTTTGATCCCAGTACTCATGAGGCAGAGGCAGGTGGATCTCTGTGAGTTTCAGGGTAGCCAGGGCTACACAGAGAAGCTCGGTGATGGTGGTAGTGGAGGTGGTGGTGGTGGTGGAGGTGGCGGAGGAGGAGGAGGAGGAGGAGGAGGAGATGGCTTGGTGGTTAACACTGGCTGCACTTGTAGAGGATATGCGTTTGGTTCCCAGTGCCCACATAGAAGCTCTCTGTCACCTGTAACTCGAGTTCCAGGAGATCCAGTGCCCTCTTTTGGCCTCTGCGGGCATTGACACACATATGGTGCACATAATACATCCCAGCACACAATACTAACACATAGTATATCTAAGATATATTGTGAAAGGTCTGTTAGCAATTGTGTGTGTGTGTGTGTGTGTTTTGCATATATATACATATATATGTATATATCCTCTTATTTTTTAATATTTTCCTTAATTTATGTATATGTGATATATGCCTTTGTGTGTGTGTGTGTGTGTGTGTTTGTGTGTGTGTTCATGTGGAACAGTTCCCCGGGGCGTCTTCCTCTGCCCCACTCCATGTTGTTGGTGATGGTTTGTCATTTAGGTTTTAGTACTGGCTAGGAAACCCTGGAGCTCCTTGCTCACACCCTCCCCCAGCTGTCCGCATGGCGCGGGCATCAGAACTGTGCTCCTCATGTCTGCACAGCTGCACTTCACCCTCTGAGCTGCCTCTGTACCCCATGGCCCTGTCCTGGCGTCCTGGGTCTGTGAGGCGGCACAGTGGGCGCGGGCACGCATGCTGCCTGATGGGTCCTGTGCCACAGCCCACACGAGGAGAGGAGGGGAGGGGAGGGAGGGGAGGGGAGGAGAGGAGAGGGGAGGGGAGGGGAGGAGAGAGGGGAGAGGAGGGGAGGGGAGGACCTCCAGCAGCTGTCCTCTGGCCCACACACGCATGCAGTGACGCGTGGGGGTGCACAAACACAGAAAGTACATCACCGCCATGAACGTTTAAGTGTGTACATGTGCCTGTTATAAAACTCCAGGGAGAATAATAAACGCTGACATGGTTGATTCCTGAATTTGTTGCTGCATATGGCTTCCAGTAAGCATATTACACACCCGCACATTTGGGGTGTTGTTTGTTTGTTTTTAGAGACAGGGTCTCACTACGCAGCCTTGGCCGGCCTGGAGATGACTCGCTGAGATGTTTCCTCTGTCTCCTGAGTACCAGGGTTACGGGTGTGAGCCGCCACGCCTGCTCAATTAGCACACACTACTTGTGATTTCTCTCTTAAGTAAGACTGTAAAAATCAGATAAATTTTAGGGAGACTAGCCTAGCTGTTCACCTTTCCCTTTTGTCTTTCAGGTTATTCCAGTGGCCTCTTCAGGCTCTCCTGTGGGAGACGTGCCCTTCATCCGGTCAGGGCTGCTGGGCTTTGTAGGGCCGGTAGGTGACGGTTTCCTGTTGATTTTGCTACATATGATCTAAACATTTGAACTGAATTCACAGAACTGAACAAATTCTGAGTAATTGAAGGTGTCACAGTGCCTCTTATCAACAGTCAGACTTCCTCCTTTCCTGTCTTCAGACAGCGTCTCACTACATAGTCCTGGCTGACCTGGAACTCACAGAGACCCTGCCTCTGCCTCCCAAGTGCTGAGGTTAAAAATGTGCACCCCAGGCACTTCAGTTCTATTAGAAGATTGTGTAAGAATGTCATAGGAGCCAGGCAGTGGTGGCGCACCCCTTTAATCCCAGCACTGGGGAGGCAGAGGCAGGTGGATCTCTGTGAGTTCGAGGCCAGCCTGATCTCGAGTTCCAGGACAGCCAGGACTACACAGAAACCATGGAGAGAGAGAGAGAGAGAGAGAGAGAGAGAGAGAGAGAGAGAGAGAGAGAGAGAGAGAGAACTTGTTACTTAGCAAATGGTATTTACAGGTACTGGGTCTAGAGATGACTGGGACCCGAAAAGCCTATTCTCAAAGAGCTCATGGTGAGCTTCAGGAATCCATGAGGACGGCAGAGGGCCAGGCTGTGGGCAGTGATGGGTGGCACTCTCCTGTAAACTTACTGATCACTAGCTTCTTCCTCCCCCCTCTCCTGCTTCCCCTTCCCACCTCTGGGGTTTGGGTGCGGCGGGGAGGCGCCCTCTTAGAAACCACACACACCAAGTGTAGCCTTGGCTCTATTGACCTCTTGACAGCACCAGAGAAGGTCTCAGGTGCCCAACCCCTCTGCCTGCTGCTCTGCTGTTGGGGTCTGGATGGAGCTTCAGCAGTCTCGGAAACGGACAGACTGTGGTCCCGCTCTGTAGGGAGACTAGGTTCTGTCTGGTCTGAACTAGTCCCATGGTCAGACCTAGCTGTAAGAAAGATGAAGCCAGAAAGGCCATGCCAGCTGAACAGCCTCACTGTGAAAGGTTTGGAGAAGCAGGCATCTCTGTTTGTCTTTAAGATTGTTTTTATGACTTAATTATGTTTTAATTAGTAGTGTGTGTCTACTTGCATACAGCAGTCGGGAGCCTGTGACATGGGTGCTGCAGGCCACACTCAGGTCCTCTGGAAGACCAGAGCCTCCCCTAACCACTGAGCCACACCTCCAGCCCTTCTCTGACTCACACAGCTCTCAACCCAGTTGGAAATGGCCGGCTCCCCTGGCATTGTGTGTGAACCAATAGCTTCCTATGTAGGGGTTCTGCCTTTGTCTTAGCCCAGGCACTGTGCTGGCCCTACAGCGTGCTCAGAAACTTAATGAGTGACATTCACACGGAGAGCGCTGCTGCTGGCTCATTGAGTGCCGTGAGCGGGCCAGGGAGCAATGGGGGAACGCGCTGGGACTTCCTGTGCTGCTTGTCCTGGGGGGAGATCTCCATCCTTCTTAGACTTTCCCTCTTACCTGTTTCTGCTCCCGCCTAATGGAAACAGTGTTACCCTACATGTCCCAGGCAACTATTTACATTAGATCAAAGCTGTTTGACTTCCCTCTAGTTCAGTAGGAAACAAATTAACCATGTGTGGTCATAGTCTTTTCCCTTTGAAATTTTCCCCTGAGAATGTGAATGAATCCATCTCCTTGCAGACTGTAAGACCTCAGTGGGTGCTGGTTAGTGGTCAGCCAAACCTAACGACCTGAGTTCAGTCCCTAGGACCCACATGGAGGAGAGAATTGGCTCCTTCAGGCTGTCCTCCCCCTCACAAGCATGCAGCAGCATGCCTGTGCTCACCCACACATACACCCTCGCAAGATACCTAATGTGATTTTCTGAAAGACCTCTTTGGCTCTAGGTACTAGTTTCTCACTAATTCCAGAGGGATTCTTTGAAAAAAAAAAATTCGAGTGGGGGCGGTGGTGGCGCACGCCTTTAATCCCAGCACTCGGGAGGCAGAGGCAGGTGGATCTCTGTGAGTTCGAGGCCACCCTGGTCTACAGACTGAGTTCCAGTACGGCCAGGGATACACACAGAAAAAAACCCTGTCTTGAAAAAAACCAAAACTGAACTAAAATAAAAATAAATCCATAAACTATGATATGGATTTCTTTGATATAAACACACACAGTGTTGGGGATTGAACTGGGTGCATGCCTTACAGGTATTTTTCTTAGCTTTTTTTTTTTTTTTTTTTTTTTGAGATTTACTTCAAAGTAGGAAATATAAAGTATCTGTCTTACCCTTTAAACCATGGAAATGAAGGTAAATAAATCATTGTTAACTTTCAGGGTAGCTTGGTGTTCGTGGTTGGAAAGATGGATGGATTGCTCATGGTTAGTGGTCGGAGACATAACGCTGATGACATTGTGGCTACTGGCCTGGCTGTGGAGTCCATCAAGACTGTCTATCGAGGACGGTGAGTGCTGTGGATTAATGTCACCGCTTTGGGGCAATCGGAACCGCATTCTGTAGGTGCTTTTCCAAATTATTAGGTTGGCTTGGGTTAAAATGATAGAAGCCTGGCTTTAAGTGTGTATCCCACCGTGTTTGGCTCTTTGAGTGACGGAGAGGAATGAGGCGTGTATCAGAGTCTGTTACTCCTTGTTGAGTTCTGAAGACTGAGGAGAATGGAAGACAAAACACTGCATGTTCGTAGTTCTTCAGTGCCGAGACGGTGCTGTCCAGGCTAGTGCAGCTAGGCGCCACTCTGTACAGACCTAAGAATTCTTCCTCTCGTTTCTAACTCAATTGTGGTATTTTCCATGTGGAGATTGGCATGTCAGTTTAGTGTTGAGAATTCCAGGTGCTGTGGACAGAGTTAGGCCTTTTCTTTTGCTTACTAATGCAAGAAGAGGTATTCCAGCAGCTCACAGTCTCAGACAGGTATCTGTTAGGGCTATTTTTGTTTTGTTTTTACACAAAAACATTTTCATACACATGTACACATGTATGGTGTGCTTGGAGCACGTGCCTCCTTATTTCCCCTATCCTGACTTGAGTTACTACATAAGAAGTAAAAACATTTGACGACCTCAGAAAAGAACCAGTTCCTGAGCTGTAAGGGTTTCTGTAAGTGTGGCTCTCAGGAATGAACTTGCTGGGCCCTGGCCCCCTGTCTGTGGTCACAGTGGTGTCCTGGCACATACATAGTCAGTGCTCCACCCCTGCTGCGGGTGGAGGGAAGGGACTCGGGCGGCTGAGCCGGCCTCCTTGGCTCTCCCGTCCCGTCCCATCCTCCCTGCACTCTTCAGCAAATCCTCACTGGGTGCCCACTGCACGCTGCTTTTCTGGGTGTGTGCCCACACCGTCTCCTGACAAACCCAGGAGCCAGGCAGATGGCAGCACAGATGTCACGCGAGAGGGCCGTGAGCACTGTGGCGTGAGCACACGAGGTGGTGGGGGACGCCTCACTAGTAAGGGGACATTTGAGCGGAGACCTCCTTGGGTCTATCCCCCCCCCCAGCCCCGGTCTCCCGCGGCCTCCCTTGCCTGTGGCTGACCTTCGCTCCGCTCTCTGCTTCACTACTCTGCTCCAGGCACACTGGCCTTCTCGCTGTTCCTCAAACCTGCCAAGCTCGTCCCTACCTCAGAACCTTTCCGCTTTCCGTTCCTTCTGCCCGGAATCCTCTTCCTCCAGATCTTCGCGTGGCTCGCGTCCTCACCTCATTCAGGTCTCTGCTCCAGTGTCCGCTCCCCAGGGAGGCGCTCCCCCAAGCACCCATATCCCACTCCGCTGGGCACCCCACTCTGCTGCCCAGGTGCTTCCTGGTGCATCACAACATGGCTTCGTTATCTGTGTGTTGATTGGTTCTGTCTCGGACACGTAAGCGCCACAAAGACAGGGACTGTGCCTTGTCCCACTCGGTGGTGCTTAATCCACGCTGTTTTCCTCTTGTCGTAAGGGAACCACTCGGCGCTGGTTGGTGACGACCTCATTTCTCTCTTCTGCTCGTGTCCGGGTGGTGTCGGAACGGCTCCTCTGTAGGACGGTTCTGGAGGGCGACTGACGTGTCTGATCTGTCTCTCTTAGAATTGCTGTGTTTTCTGTGTCTGTGTTTTATGACGAGCGCATCGTGGTGGTAGCGGAGCAAAGGCCTGACGCCTCCGAGGAAGACAGCTTCCAGTGGATGAGCCGCGTGCTGCAGGTGAGCTGGGCCGCGCCGGGCAGAGGCGGGGACTGCCGCCCGCCTGCCCGCCTGCCCGCCAGGTTCGCTGTCTTGAAAGATCATGTTTGCGCCGGGTATGGTGGCGCACTGGGGCGGCAGAGGCGGGTGGGTCTCTGTGCGTTCAAAGCCAGCCTGGTCTACAGAACTAGTTCTAGGGCAGCCAGGGCCTCACAGAGAAACCCTGTCTCAAAAAAACAAAACAACAACAGAAAACCAAAAATGATGTTTAGGAATTTCATACACATAGACAGTGAAATATGTTCCTACCCACTCTCCTCTCTCCCTATCTCCCCAGATACCTTCTTCCTTTCATGCCCAAGTGTTTGCTACCCACGAAGGTTTTGACTGCCCATGTGTGGCATGCATCTCTGAAAGTAGCCGTGTGTCAGAGGTTAGCCTCGGTCTTAGCATACCTCTTGGAGGGGCCAAGAACTTTCCTCCTTATGCAAGGGAGCTGTTCTGGGGAGTCAGGGGAGCGGGGAGGGGAGCCGGGAAGGGAGCCGGGAGGGGAGGAGGAAGACTAGGGCTGAGAAGGTGTTTCTGGTGGAGACTGGCTGGAAGGGGGGGGAGGCAGCCAAGGCTCCATCGAGTCACGACTGCCAGTCTCTTTCCCAGAACCATGAATGGAAGCAGGTGCCTAGACTTCAGAGCTTGTTCCAGACCTGGGAAAGGGGGCAGAGTCTCTCCAGAACGAGTTGATGCGTGAGGTCTGCACTCGGTAGACAGTGGGGGCCTGATCAATATAGAATGATGACGTCACCCACTGTGAGTCCCATGCAGGCTGAGACTTCTCACGCTTTTTGTTCCCCACTCGGCCTCCAGAGCCTGAGAGCTGTACTCGCATGCCGCATAGTAGGACCCCAAACTAAATGCACAGTCCAGAGCATGCTAGCCTGCCTTCCCACTGACAACTCACGTTACTGGAAGTGTTTCCAGGGCCTGTGACTTCTCTGCCCAGGGCACCTGGCCTTCTTCACAGTCACTTAGTAACAGAAATGACGCAGACACAGAGTGAGAGACAGCACCAGGTAACTTCAGATTTCATTCTGTTCTCAGGACACATTGTTCTGAATTACTAGCTAGTCCACAGGTAGGCTGTTTGTAGTACAAAAATGAAGGGACCTGCCGGATGTGGTGGCGCACGCCTTTAATTCCAGCCCTCGGGAGGCAGAGCCAGGCAGATGTCCGAGTTCCAGGCCAGTCTAGTCTACAAACTTCCACAACAGCAGTCTCAAAAAAAGAAGGAAGAAAGGAAGTAGGTGTGGTGGCGCACGCCTTTTATCGAAGCACTCTGGAGGCAGAGACAGGAGGGTCTCTGAGAGCTGAGTTCCAGGACAGGGAGGGCTACATAAGGAGACCCTGTCTCAAAAAAAAAAAAAAAAAAAAAGTCAGAGGACATAATCTGAATATAAACGAGGCTGAAAATACGGTGAAGGCTGTAGGAACGGGCTGATACCTGTGATCTGAGAGATAGCCAAGGGGCAGACATGCGAAGACTCATGTTAGCCGGGTGTGGCAGTCAGTATGTGCTGTGACCCGGCACTCGGAAGGCAGAGGCTGGAGAACCAGAGGTCAGACCACCGCTGTGGACTGCACAGTAAAACCCGTCACAAAGAAACAGTAGGGAGGGCTAGAGCGGGGCTCATGGCTAAGAGGCTGCTCTTCCAGAGACCTGGGTTCGATTCCCAGGCCCCACGCTGACCACTGTCTGTAACCCCCACGCTCCTGTGGGCACCAGTCATATACGTGGTGCACAGGCAAGCATACAGGCCAACATTCATGCCGTAAAATGAAGAAGTTAATGAAATGCAAAAGAATAATTAATAAGGGTCTGAGAAGACGGCTCTGCTGGTAAAGGCGCCCGCAGTGCAAGTCTGATGACGGCACGTGTGCGCGCGCGCACACGCACACACGCACACACACACACACACACACGCACACACGCATACACACACACACACACGCATGCACACACGCATACACACACACACACGCACATACACACACGCATACACACACACGCACGCACACACATACACACATGCACACATACACACACGCACACATACACACACACACCACGCGCACACACGCACATACACACACACCACGCGCACACACGCGCGCGCACACACACATGCATGCGCACACATACACATGCACACGCGCGCACACACATGCCACGCGCACACACGCACACACACCACACGCATACACACACATGCACGCACACACACGCACATACACACACACCACATGCATACACACACACATGCGCGCGCACACACGCGCGCACACACACACCACGTGCACACGCACACACACACCACGCGCACACACACATGCACACGCACACATACACACACGCACACACATGCGCGCGCACACACGCGCGCACACACACACCACGTGCACACGCACACACACACCACGCGCACACACACATGCACACGCACACATACACACACGCACACACATACCATGCGCACACATGCACACACACACCACATGCACACACACCACGTGTGGC
The DNA here is from genome assembly GCF_004664715.2 of Peromyscus leucopus. Taxonomy (NCBI): domain Eukaryota; kingdom Metazoa; phylum Chordata; class Mammalia; order Rodentia; family Cricetidae; genus Peromyscus; species Peromyscus leucopus. The sequence goes on along the minus strand of NC_051080.1, from coordinate 3,768,664 downwards.
ACCACCATACTCACCCACATATGAGATCTTTGTTTTCTCTTTTCCAATTCTGTGACTTTATTTGCTGTTCATCGAGTTAGTTCTCAGATCACCTCTTGTTGGTGGCGGGGCCGCCCTCCTCTCGCCGCTTTCCTTGGCTGGAGCCATTCTGCCGGGTCCACGCTGGAAAGGAAGGGCTCAAAGGACTGTGGGCAGAAGGTTTAACTTCCAGGTCACAGGGCATGGAGAGTGGAGGTGTGGCTAGGCATGTTCAGGAACCTAATGATCTACCAGACCTCCATCCGGGGATGGATGGAGGAACGCCCTGCAGTGAAGTAGTGGCCCTGTCAGGATGGATCACATGGCATCAGCGTAATCTCCCTGAATGTTTTTCTTTGTGTTTTTCCAGGCAATCGATAGCATCCATCAAGTAGGCGTTTACTGTCTTGCTCTGGTGCCTGCCAACACATTACCAAAAACTCCACTAGGAGGGATCCACATATCTCAGACGAAACAGCTCTTTCTGGAGGGATCTCTGCACCCATGTAATATCCTCATGTGCCCACATACATGTGTGACGAACTTGCCCAAACCCCGACAAAAGCAACCAGGTAATAATCTGGCTTCTAGCCACAACCTCACAGGAAGCTTCTAGAAGCTAGTCTTTCAGCGCGGTGCTGCATGGGCTTAGACTCTCCAGAGGTAACATAAGGACCGCACGTGCTGACCAACGGCCAGGAAGACTGCTGTCCCGCGGGACAGGCTGCTGCTGCTTTTGGCTGAGTTTGCCGCAGTGATCAAGAGAGGGAGAAAGGGGTAAAGCTCATCCTCTGTTGATAAGAGCAGCTGGTATTCAGTGAGTGCTCACTAAAAGCACGTGCTGGCTATGCACGTTACATGTGTGATCCTAAACGTGAGTCCGTAAAGTCACGTGGCTTGTTAGTGCCGAGCTGAGAATCACTCGGAGTGCATTTCAGCACACCGGCTTTCCGTGGGATCTCGTGCCCAGGATGACCTCTCCCCCTCCCAGCTGCTGAAGTTTGGAGTGGGCCTACCTTACCTCTGGGTTACAGGCATTTTCTGAGTTATAAGTAGAAGATCAACAGCGTGCGTAGTGTTGGCCATTTTCAAGGTACAAACCAAAAGAAGATGGAGAAGAGAAAAAACACAAACCAGTTCCACCTTCTTATCTGATTTCTGAGCAGAGAAATGTCACAGGCCCAGGTAGAAAGCTAAGGCACTGCTTGTGACTGACTGACAGGCAGTCTCTTCAGACGTGTGTCAAGTCCAGTTGAGAGCCTGTCTCACAAAGGAAAGGCGGCAGGGTGTGGTGGCGTAGACTGAGACAGGCGATCTCCGAGTTCAAGACCAGCCTGGTCTACATAGTAAGTTCCAGGCCGTCTAGGGCTACGCGGTGAGTCTGGCCTCAATGAGAGAGATGAGGAGGGGACTTAAGCTGGCATGGCCTTACTACACTGTGCCAACCCCTCTGTGTTATAAAAGAAGGATGAGAAGCCCAGTGAGCTTCCTGTCTGCCTGGAAACATCAAAGCTGAAACCCGGCCTCTCCAGTTACCCTGGCCCCGCCCCCCCCACCCCACCCCACCCCCGCCGAGGAAAAGGAGATGGAAGGGTTAGAAGCAGAGTGGCGTCTGAATGGACTTTGTGTGGCCTGTGCTGGAGGGTGAGCAGCGTGTGCGCTAACAATGAAGTAGGGGTGTCCCCGGGACCCCACACTGTTGCTGGTGTGACGCTCGCTGTGGTCCTGTCACGCCCTTGGCCACACTGTGGGAACTAGCTAGCGTGCGTTCATGACGGTGGGTTCCGCGAGTGGAATGAAGGGTTTATGGAGGCTGGCGCTCTACTGTCTGTGTTTGCTCGCTGGTCTTCGTTGTTGACGCTGCCGTCCTGTAGTGAGAAGTCGGAATCAAGCCGTCCGTGTGGTTACTCAGAAAATGTAAAAGGGAACTGGGAGATGGCTGAGCGCTTAAGAGTCTGTACTGCTCTGCTAGAGGATCTGAGTTCAGGTCTGAGTCCGTCCAGACCAGGTGGCTCACAACCGTCTGCAGCTCCAGCCCTGGAGGATCAGACACCCTCTTCTGGCCTCTGTTAGGTACCCACACACATGGCCCATGCGTGCACACACACACACACACACAAATGAAACAGAACACAAAAGGAGTGTCTTGAAACACAGTCTTGTACAGACATCCAGCAGCTATGACCAACGCACCTCATGCAGCAGTGCGGCTGGCTAGCTGGGAGAGCGAGTGGTTAGCGTGTGCAGACTCCTGGGTTCCTTCGGTCCCCAGCACTGAGGAAACAGACACGTGCAAATGCTTCTCCGTCTTAAATCTTGTTACGTCTTATGACTCAAACCCTATTTTAATAACGCAGAGGATGCTGTGCTTTTTGAGACAGGATCTAGCTATATTGTCTTGGTGGCCTTAAATTCTCGATCGTCCTGCTTCTGCCTCCAGCTGCTGGATTACATGTGCACCACCATTCCCCTGGCAAGCACAGGGTTTTTAATGAAAACATTCATGTTAGAGTAGATGCTTTTAAAATATTCTTGGAGGTACAGTAGACTTTAAATCTTTCTTTCTTTTTTCTTTTTTTGGTTTTTCAAGGCAGGGTTTCTCTGTGTAGCAGTCCTGGCTGTCCTGGAACTCACTCTGTAACCCAGGCTGGCCTCAAACTCACAGAGATCCACCTGCCTCTGCCTCCTGAGTGCTGGGATTAAAGGCGTGCGCCAACACTGCCCAGCCTTTTAAATTTGTATTTAGGGTGTATCAGTATTTTGTCTGCATGTATGACTGTGCGTCACATGAGTACAGTGCCCAAGGCAGCCAGAAGAGCGTGTAGGATCCCCTGGAACTGGGTTTCTATGGTTGAGAGCCACCGTGTGGGTCCAACCGCTGAGCCAGCTCTCCAGCCTCCAGATCTGCTTTTACTATGACCGCCTCCTAAGGCCACATACACGGCTGTGAAGAAGACCAGTGCAGTTTGAGAATCTGGCACTGAGGAGTGGAGATGGTCAGGGAATAGTGTGGGAGTTTGAGACTTGGTAACAATTCAGAAAAGTAGCAGCTGGGGAGACGGCTCAGCAGTTTAGAGCACACCTCTCTCAGAGGACCTGGGTTCAGTTCCCAGCACCCACATGACAGCTCACAATGTCTGTAACTCCAGTTCCAGGGGGTCTGACTCCCTCTTCTGACCTCCTCAGGTACTGCACACACATCATGGACAGACAGACAGACAGACAGCACCCCTACACTCAAAATCAGTCAGTTGATAAGTGTTTAATTCAGAAAAGTAGAGAGTTGAGAAGAGAAAGATGGTGGTGTAGAGTGAGCCTCACTGAGATGCTGTTGGCACATGGAAGTGTGTCGGTGTGGTCTCGGCTCAAGTCACAGAACTGGAAGCAGAGTCAAGTCTGTTTCTCTTCAGGTGGAAGAGTCAGAGCAAGGCAGGCCTGACGACGAGGATCGTTCTTCAGGTGTGCTCTGCTGCTTCCTGTCTTTTTTTTTTCCTTAGGACTTACTACTTTTTAATGTGTATGGGTGTTTTCTGCATTTATGCCTGTGTGCTGTGTGTGCGCAGAGGCCAGAGGAGGGAGTCGGAGTCCCTGGAACTGGGCTAGAGGTGGTTGTTAGGTGGCTGTATAGGTGCTGAGAACTGAACCTGGGCCCCAGGAGCAGCCATCTTTCGGGACCTTTCGGCTCTGGTGACTTGTCACTGAGCTATTGGTATAGGCGTGCCACATGACAATAACCCTAAAGCGCAGTGCCTTCCAATGGCAGGCATTTGCTCTTCACCCATGGAATATGCATAAGCTGCAGGTCCTGTTCAGAATTTGCCCCTGTTCTCCTCTGTGGCATGGGCTTTGCCCTCGAACCCCAGCCTCCTTACTCCTGGATTTGCCAGTGTGGGCCACCGTGCCCGGTTTGGCTGTCCTCAGGACACATGGCTGCAGCAGGAGGGCCAGCCCGCCCACACAAGTGTGGTCAGGGTGTCTCTGTTACCACCTGCTACTGTTTCTTGTCCAGAGCAAGTCAGAGCAAGCCCTCGAGTCGGTGTGGCCGAGTAGAGTCCAGTGTGAGTGAGCTAACACAGGAAGGGAGGTTCTGACCAAATCAGACTGGCCACGCACCTCTGTAGCAGATGGTCTTGGATCTGTGGGCTGCCTGACCTCTGGTCAGTGGCTCTGCACCCCAGCTAGCAGAGAGGAGAAAGCTGTAGAAATCACATGTGACCTGCTCTCACTTGTCTCACACTAAAGGATGCAGCCTTTATTCCAGGGATGTTTACAGATAAACTGGGTATCAGCTATTAGACAGTAGTGGCAGGTAGATGTGTCTGAGTTCCAGGCCAGCTGGGTTGGTACAGTGGAAACTTGTCTAAGAAAAAGAAGAAACAGGAAAGAGAACTGGGATGTGTTAGTGAGGAAGAGAATAGTAAGTAGAGCATGGTATTGGCCTCAGGACACTTTCAGGGCTTGGTGGGAAAGGTAAGGGGGCTCCAGGTAGAGCTGTGTACAGTAGCTGTCAGGAACTGCCTCCCACTTCTCTGTGCACTCTGACCCGTACACTCAAGAACCGCACCCAGAAGACCCTTGTCTCAGTCAGTGTTCTGTTGCTGTGAAGAGACTCCACAACCACAGCAGCTCTTACAAAGGAAACATTTAATTAGGCTGGCTTACAGTTCAGAGGTTTAGTCCATTATCATCATGGCAGGAAGCCTGGCAGCATGCAGACAGACATGGTGCTGGAGAGGGAGCTGAGGGTTCTACGTTTTGATCCTCAGGCAACAAGAAGTGAACTTTGTTCTCACTGGGTGCACCCCCACAGTGACACACTTCCTCCAACAAGGCCACAGCTCCTATTATTGCCACTCCCTGTGTGCCAAGCCTTCAGACACACGAGTCCATAAGGCCAAACTTGCCACTCCTCCACCACAGCCCTCCAGATGTTACTGCTGAGCAGCGTCTACTTCTTAAAATGTCACTTCTGGGGCTAGAGAGATGCTCAGAGGTTGAGGTACGTGGTGCTCTTACAGGAGAAACCGAGTTCATTCCTGCACCCACACTGGGGGGCTCACAACCACCTATAACTTTAGTTCCAGGGAATCTGACTCCTCTTCTGGCTTCTGCAAGAATATGCACACACATATGCATACACATAAATAATAAAATAAATATTTAGAAAATCTATTCATTGTAAACTGTAAAGCTAGTTCAGATCATTTTCACAGGTACACTCTGGGTCCTTCCTAGGTGAAGAACTGTTTGGAGAATGCATATCATTTATCATAGGAAAGGATGGTGCTTATTATTCTCAAATTGCTTTGGACGCTTTGCAGACAAGCTATTCTGATATCAGAGTGTAGAAACATCTCCCATTCTCAATTCTTTATATTTCATGAAAAACAGTTTAGAATTACATTTGTGTGTGCGCGCATGCTCATCAAAGGACAACTTGTAGGAGTCAGTTTTTTCCTTGCACCATGTTGATCCTAGGGTTGAACTCAGGTCCTCGGGCTTGGTGGGGGGGGGCTTGTTGAGCCTTCTTGCTGGCCCACTTTCGTTTTTTTTTTTTTTAACTTCAGAAGTAATTGCAGACTTACAAAAAATTGTTACTGGATATTCCTTATGTAAGTTCCCTAAGTATTTACACACACACACAACTTTTTTTTTTCCTGGAGGTCTCACTATGTAGCCTAGCTAACCTCCATGTTAACCACAGAGGTCTGTGCCACCATGCCTGGATATTTACGTTTTTAAAGGTGAGCCGAGTTACATGTTTTTATCACCCATATCAGTACATTTTTTTTTTTTTTTTTTTTTTGGTTTTTCAAGACAGGGTTTCTCTGCGTAGCTTTGCGCCTTTCCTGGAGCTCACTTGGTAGCCCAGGCTGGCCTCGAACTCACAGAGATCCGCCTGCCTCTGCCTCCCGAGTGCTGGGATTAAAGGCGTGCGCCACCACCGCCCGGCCCATATCAGTACATTTAAGAGCATATAAATGCTGAGAATAAAAGACATTGCATATTAAGCATCATCATTGTTCAGAACCCCACTAGCTGTAGGTGGCTTCGTGGGTACTTGTTCCCCATTGACTCTAAAGCAGACTGCAGACATCATGACCCTCTCTACCTCTACTATTTGACACTTTTTCCAAAGAAGCACAGAACTGTAGCCAGAAGTTGTCCTGTGTCCCGCAGCTGCTCTGTCCTAAGTAAACACACATAGGCTTATATTAATTACAGACTGTTTGGTCTATGGCTCAGGCTTCTTGCTAGCTAGCTCGTTCAAATTAAATTAACCCATTTCTATTTATATATTGCCATGTGGCCATGTCATTACCGGTCTGCTGGCATCTTGTTGCTCCTTGGGCAGCAGGCTGGCATCTGCTCTGACTCTGCCCTCCTTCATCCTGTGTCTTTACTTGGATTTCCCACCTGGCTCTTATCCTGCCTTACCATAGGCCAGAACAGCTGTTTTATTAACCAATAGTAGCAACACATATTCACAGTGTACAGAAAGACCATTGCACAGCACAGATTTTTTTCACTCCAGTAGTATGTCAAGGCTGTGCATTTGACTGCATTATTTTGTCTTTAACTCAGATGATTCTGGGTGTGATGGTGCCCACGGACAGGAAGCTGAGAGAGGAGGACCATGAGTTTGAGGCCTGCAGTTTGCATTTCATCATTTACTTTCAATAAAAACTTCTCATATTCCCTTTTTAAATTTATATATATATATAATTTTATTCTATATATAATTTTTATTCTATATATAATTTTTTAAATAGGAAATATGAGAATTTTTTATATAAAAGTTATATAGATGTTTATATATACAGAGAGAGAGAGAGGGAGAGAGAGAGAGAGAATGTGTGTGTGCATTTCGCTTACATATGGAAATCAGAGGACAAGCTGCAGGCCTTGGTTTTCTTCTTCCGCCATATGGTTCTAGAGGTGGAACTCATACCACCGGACTTGGTGGCAAACACCTTTGCCCACTAAGCCATCTAGCTGGGCCAGCACTGTTCATATTTCTGGTGATCTCAGTCCGTATCCTGATAGGTGACAGGGTTTTTGCCGACCTGATAGCAGTTACTCTTTTTAGGACTGTTTGTGGGAACCAGTGGAACTGTGGACTCTGGAGTAAAATTCTCCCTGTGGACCCAAGCTCAGCAGCCGCCTGTGCCCCTCGTCCCATCTCCCCAGGTCTCCTGGGTCTGTTTTCTCCATCTTCAGCCCTCCCACTGCCAACCATGCCCGCACTGTGTACACTTTTTGGTTGCCGTTTTCATTGGAATACAGGCTCTTTGCCCCGTGTCTGAAAGACCACATGCTTCCCCAATGTTGCTGAGTGAACTTGGGCCAGTCTAGAAATGTTTTGGAAGTGTGTGACTTGAATTGCTGTCTTCAGGGTTGGTTTTGCTTCTGTCTACAGGTGTAGGCCCTGCCTCTGTGATGGTCGGGAATCTGGTTGCCGGCAAACGCATAGCACAAGCTGCCGGAAGGGACCTGGGGCAGATTGAAGAGAATGATCTGGTGAGGAAGGTAAGTTCCAGATGTGTCAAGTTTCTGTCAGTGAGCTCAGGCTGGAGTGCAGGTGTGGGCCTGCTGCCGGAGTCTTTGGAACTTGCTGACGTCAAGTCCTGTTCTCTCCTTTGTGACTTTAGCACCAGTTCCTGGCAGAGATTTTGCAGTGGCGAGCCCAGGCAACTCCTGACCATGTGCTCTTCATGCTGTTAAATGCCAAGGTATTAAAACATCACTGCAGGGTTGGGGAGTGTTTGCCTAGCATGGACAAGGCCCTGGACCCAGTCCCCAATACTACATACCTGGGCATGGTGATGCATGCCTATAATCCCAGCCCCTGAGGCAGAAGTAGAAAAATTTGGAGTTAAAGATCATCCTCAAACTACACAGCCTAGAACAACCTAGTTTAGCTGGAGTTACCTCCAGTCCCGCCCGGCCTGCAGCCACTCAGACCCAAATAAACACACAGATGCTTACATTATTTAAACTGTTTGGCCTAATGGCTCAGACTTCTTGCTATTTAGTTCTTATATCTTAAATTAACCCATTTCTATTAATCTATAAGTTGCCACGTGGCTTGTGGCTTACTGGTACTTTACATCTTACTTCTCATGGTGGCGGCTGGCAGCGTCTCCTCACTTAGCCTTCCTGTTTCCAGAATTCTCCTCACTCTTCCCTGCCTGGCTACTGGCCAATCAGAACTTTATTTATTAACCAATCAGAGCAGCACATTCACAGCATATAGATATACACAGCACTTAGAACTAGAAAAATTTGGAGTTAAAGATCATCCTCAAACTACTACAGACCAGCCTAGGTTACATGAGACACTGTCTCAGAACAAACAAACACATGAATAGAATGTGCACCAAGAAAGAAACATTAAGAAATTAGGCCGGGCTGGGCCAGGCAGTGGTGGCGCACACCATCCCAGTACTCGGGAGGCAGAGGCAGGCCTAGTCTACAGAACGAGTTCCAGGACAGCCAAGGCTGTTACACAGAGAAAAAAAAAAGGAAGGAAGGAAGGAAGGAAGGAAGGAAGGAAGGAAGGAAGGAAGGAAGGAAGGAAAGAAGGAAGAATGTAAGTATGTTTGGTTTACGTCAGTGCTAACAACCCTGAGTACCTAGGACATTGGGAAAGAAAAGAAACCCCACCCCTGTCTTTTGTTACCAGGGGGGTTTTCTCCAGTTGATAATTCACCCAAGGTGATGTCCAGAGGCCTGTGGAGGGCAACGTCTGCTTGTTTGTGCTTGTTCACAACTGTACTGAGCGTCAACCACTTCTCCTTCTGTTGAAAGGGAACCACTGTGTGCACAGCCAGCTGCCTTCAGCTTCATAAGCGAGCAGAGAGGATTGCATCAGTGCTTGGTGACAAGGGACATCTAAATGCAGGGGACAATGTGGTGTTGCTCTACCCTCCTGGTAAGGGTTGCATTGGTAAACTGGACTCTGAACTGTGTTATTAGATCACACATACCAGGAGAAGATGGGAACTCAGGGCCACCGTCTACAACACAGAGGCTTGGTGCTTCCCAACCCCAAGGCACTTCGTGCACACTTGCGAAAGTGTGACCCAGGCTGCATCCCTGAGTTGAGTGATGTGACTGAGCTCTGTCTGTTTTTGCATTCCCTTCTGTTTCCATCAGTGCCTACTTAATGAAAACCACACACGGCAGCACACTGCTGTAATTCCAGTCCTCGTGTGGTAGCAGGAGAATTAGATATTCAAGGCCAGTAAGAGTTAGGTAACATGGGGCTGGAGAGATGGCTCAGAGGTTAAGAGCACTGACTGCTCTTCCAGAGGTCCTGAGTTCAATTCCCAGCACCCACATGGTGGCTCACAACCATCCGTAATGAGATCTGGCGCCCTCTTCTGGCCTGCAGTCATATATGCTATATACAAAATAAAAAAAAATTAAAAAAAAAAAAAAGAGTTAGGTAACAGGGTTGGAGAGATGGCTCAGCGGTTAAGAGCACTGGTTGTTCTTCCAGATCCTAAGTTCAATTCCCTGCAACCACATGGTGGCTCACGACCATCTGTAATGAGATCTGGTGCCCTCTTCTGTCATGAAGATATACAGGAAGACAGAACACTCACGCACATAAATAAATAAATCTTTAAAAATGCTGGAAGAATATACCCAGTGTTGATATCTGGCCTCTGCATGCACATGTACATGTGATCACAGACACATACAACACACACACACACACACACACACACACTAAAAAAAAAAAAGAGTTATGTAACAAGTTACATATCCAGTCTGAGCTATATAACAAGACTTATAAGTAGCCAACTGTGGTAACTCACACCTTTAATCCCAGTACTCAGGAGGTTGATGTAAATCGATCTCTGTGAGTTAAGGCCAGCCTGGTCTACGGAGTGAGTTCCAGGACAGCAGAGCCCCATGATGGACCTGTCTGAAACAATACCACGAGATAGCCAGGTGAGGGAGCGCACACCTCCTAATCCCACTGCTGGGAAGTAGCGGCAGAAGGTTCATGGCAGCCTCAGCTGAACACAGAACTAACAGACAGAAGCGTGAGGACCTGAGTTTGGATCCAGTGAGGGAGCTTGTGGGTAAAAGTGCTTGCCATGCCTGATGACCTGATGTTGACCCCAGGAACTCACAGGAGAGGGAGAGAACCAACTTCCTAAAGTTCTCTGACCTCTGCATGTGCACATGCATATCACGCACGCACGCACGCACGCATGCATGCACGCGCGCGCGCGCGCACACACACACCAGCAGTCCTGGTGCTGCAGAGGCAGGCAGGTGGCCAGCCAGTCTAGGCAGATTGGTGAGTTCCAGGTTCAGTGAAAGAACCAGTCTCACACAACAAGACGATGAGGCAAGAGAGTGGGTCAGAATTGAGTTCTTGCTCCTTTTCCAGGGGACCAGAGTCAGTGTCCAACAGCCACCTGTAACTCCAGGTCTGGTGCTCTGTTCTGGCTTCTGCAGACATCCACACACAAGTACATGCTTAGACACACAAACATGCATGGGTACCTGCTTAGACACACACTACACAAGTATGTGCTTAGAAACTGACACACATACACAGATACCTGCTTAGGCACAGACATACACATACATAGGTACATGCTTAGGCATGGACACACACATACACACACACACACAGGTACATGCTTAGGCACACATACGTGGGTACCTGCTTAGACACAGACTTGTGTGTTGTAGAATAATCTTTGTACACTGTGAAGCTGTATCTTTGCCAAGGGGCCCTCTGATTGGTTTAATAAAGAGCTGAATGACCAATAGCTAGGCAGGAAGAGGTTAGGTGGGACTTCCAGACAGAGAGAAAAGAAGAGGAGATGAATCTAGGTGCAGGAGGGACACAAGAGGACACAGAGGAAGCAGGACATGCAGGAGGAGAGGTAAAAGCCACAAGCCACGTGGCAGCACATAGATTAATAGAAATGGGTTCATTTAAGTGATAAGAGCTGGTTAGAAACAAGCCTACGCTAAGGATCAGCTTTCATAAATAATAGTGAGTCTCTGTGCTGTGATTTGGGGGCTGGCTGTCCAAGAAAGCCTGCTATATATGGTGCCCAATGTGGGACACCAGATTTTTTTTGGGGGGTGGGAAGGGGATTCTTTGTTTTGGTTGGTTGGTTGGTTGGTTTTTCAAGACAGGGTTCTCCGTGTAGTTTTGGTGCCTGTCCTGGATCTCGCTCTATATACCAGACTGGCTTCAAACTCACAGAGATCTGCCTGGCTCTGCCTCCCGAGTGCTGGGATTAAAGGTGTGCGCCACCACCACCCAGCAATTTTGGAATTCTTTTTATCATTTTATTAAAAAATAAAACTTGGGGATAAACATTAGGGAATAAACCTGAGAGATCCACAGAGTAGCTGAAACACGATCCTCCCCCTCTCCACTTCCTGGAAGGGCTGTGCAACCCCTCAGCTCCTTCCTTCCTTCTCCATGTCCTTCTATCTCCCTCTGAGTGTGCCAGGAAACTCTTTGGTCCATCTCAGCCAGGTGAATCCGTGGGCTCTGCTCTCCAAACTGAGGTCAGGCTCTATTGGTGGTCTCGGAGCAATCAGCACATACGGCTCTTAACCAACACACACGCATCCATACAAATATTTAAAAGGTAGAGCACAGTGGAGGAAGACACCCAACGCCAATCTCGACCTCCACTTGTGTGTGCACACACTGGTGCACATACGCGCGCGCGTGCGCGCACACACACACACACACACACACACACACACACACACACACAGTACATTAATTAAAGTGCGAGGGAAGACTTTGACTACTTGACTTTTGGAAATCCTTTAAGCAAGGCATGTTGGTGTTCACCTGCTTTTCCAGATCTCTGAGAGCCAAGGCCAACCTGGGCAACACAGTGAGACCCCATCCTTTAAAAAAGGGGTGAAGGGACTGGAGATGAAGCCCATGCTGAGGCTCTGGGTTCAGCTCAGCATGAAAACCAAAAAGAGGACTGGTCTGTAGAGTGTTCAGGGAGGAACCATTTCCCCAGTGTCTTCCCAAGACTACTTGATGGGCTCTGTTGGCTTGACGCAGTTCCTACCCCAGGGGCGTTTGGCTCTCTGCTGCTTTTGTCTGTCATGGACTCAGCTTAGACACAACCTTTTCTGTCCAAGAAGAGCAATGTAGAGTTTATTTTGTGAAAGTCTTGTGCTGGGCAGTGGTGGCGCACACCTTTAATCCCAGCACTCAGGAGGCAGAGGCAGGTGGATCTCTGTGAGTTCAAGGCCAGCCTGGTCTACAGAGCAAGATCCAGGACAGGCACCAAAACTACACAGAGAAAAACCTGTCTCAAAAAACGAAAGAGAGAGAGAGAGAGAGAGAGAGAGAGAGAGAGAGAGAGGGGGGGAGGGAGGGAGGGAGGGAGGAAGGAAGGAAGGAAGGAATGAAGGAAGGAAGTTTTCTGTAAATAGTCATTCTTAGAATTTATTTATCCTTTATTATGTGGTGTGGGGAGGGAGCACATGGAGGTCGGAAGACAACTTTTAGGAATTGGTTCTCTCTTTCCGCTGTGGGATGCAGAGGTCAAACTCAGGTCATAGGTGTGCACAGCCTGTGCTTCTACCTGCTGAGTCATCTCACTAGCCCAGGGTTCAGGAGTCTGCATGAAACATCTGAATTGAAAGACAAGCATGGGGCTGGAGAGATAGCTCAGAGGCTAAGAGCACCGACTGCTCTTCCAGAGGTCCTGAGTTCAATTCCCAGCACCCACATGGTGGCTCACAACCACCTGTAATGGGATCTGGTGCCCTCTTCTGGTGTACATGAAGACAGAGTACTCATGTACTTTAAATAAAAATAAAGACAAGCACGAGAAGAGCAAAGCCATCTGCGTTCCCTCCTGTCCCCGACTGGTATGCCTAGACTAGTCTCCGGTACTCTGTCTCCAGTGCTCGGTTCCCTCTTCCCTGGCCTTAGCCCTCTCCTCCGCTCTCTGCTCTTCCTTCTCTGCTGTTCATCCTCCTGCTCCAGGAGGGACGCGTCCTGTGTGTTGGCATGAAGTTGTCTTCCGTCTGTCAGGAAGGGAGTGGGGGTCGGCAGCACTGCCCAGGCCCTAAGCTGCGCTCGCTGACCCACAGCATCGGAGACGTCCATTGCTTGTCCTGCAGCAGCCTTTGTGCAAGGAAAGCACGCACGCCGTGTTCCCCTCCCAGTCCCTACTGCCCTAGTTAAATACCCTGGAGTCCTGCAGTTATTTTCCAAGTCATAAAATAACAACAACCTGCCTTCAAGCATCTCTCAAGAGCTCACTTCTTGGCTTGAGGATATAGCTCAGATACATGACACTTGCTAGCCATACACAAAGCTCTGGGTTCAATTGCTGGCACCACCCAAGTGTGTGTGTGTGTGTGTGTGTGTGTGTGTGTACACATACACATAGGAATATATATATGCACATACACACACACACACACACACATATTCCTTCCTTGTTTCCTGGGCCTCTTTGTATATTTTAAATTGTTTCATAATGCTTCCTTCTTTTTAATTTTTTATGTTTTTGTATTGACCTTTAACTATCACTATGTAGTCCAGGCTGATCTTGAACCCTTGGTTACCAAGTATAAGCCACCATGCCAGAGTTTCTATCCTTCTTAGTTGTTAAAATTTATTCTGTCAGTGTCTTGTTTGAATTGTGGTCAGATAACCCATAGGAACCAGGTATGGTGACGCACACTTGTAATCCCAGTGCTTGAGAGACTCTGTCTCAACATCAAATGAAGCCGGGCGCTGGTGGCTCATACCTTTAATCCCAGTACTTGGGAAACAGAGGCAGGCAGATCTCTGTGAGTTTAGGGCCAACCTGGTCTACATAGAGTTACAGGACAGCCAGGACTGTTTCACAGAGAAACTCTGTCTCAAAAAACCAAAACAAAATCAACACCAAATGAATAGGTAGCCACCGGTCACGTGATTGGAGGCTGAGTTCAGTTCCTTGTGGTGGCAGCAGGCAAGTGACTCCCCTGACAGTGCTCTCTGTCTCGCAGGCATCGAGTTAATCGCTGCATTCTATGGCTGCCTGTATGCAGGGTGTATACCTGTGACTGTGCGGCCCCCCCATGCTCAGAACCTCACAGCCACGTTGCCCACGGTGCGCATGATCGTCGACGTAAGTACCCTCCTTATTTATGTCTGACCCATTTCACAGATTCATTTCAGACAGCTAAGAACCCTAATAACGTCCTGGTTCTGTAGTGCCAAGTCTCACGGTTTTCTCCTAAAAACTCGCCCAGTTTGGTGTGGTGGTGTGTGCCTGTGACCCCAGCACTCAGGAGGCAGATGTACAACTGTGAGTTCGAAGCCAGCCTGGGATATGTAGGAAGAGTCTGTGTCAAAAACAGACAGACAGGCAGACAAAAACAGACTAGCAGTTGTCTCCTTCTATCTGGCCAAAGTGGCGATCCTCATGCAGTGAACAGAAGAGCGATGATCGGGGAGGTAGGGACCGTACATGTTAATCCCCAACACTGAGAGCAGAGCCGTGCCTAGTAATTTTCCATAAAGCTGGCCCTATCTGTTCTTAAAACCTGTCTGACTTTTTTCCTGCACAAGAATCAGTATAATTTTCCACGTCAAGTTCTCCAGTCAGGCCACTTTTGTTTGGGTTATTTTTGTACATTTAGCATTAAAAGGTGTGTAGCGGGAGGGACTCCTTAGGTCCCGCCCCCAGCTGAGAAGTTGACGGCTCCCAGAGGAGGGGAAGTTCCTTTCTTTAGAGGGTGGCCACTGGGAGGCCCCATGTCCCGGTGGGTGAGTCCATGCCTGGGTGCCAATGGGCAGCACTAGCTGGACTTAGTAGCTTAAAAATAAATGAATTCAACATTATAAAAGAGGGACATGAAGCGAAGAGGGAGATGAGATGAAGGGACGTGGAGGAGGTGGTGGAGGTGAATATAATCGTGATACACTGCACATGTAGATAAAGTTTTCAAAGAAGAAATAAAATTAAACTTTTTAGAAAAGCTGTGCAGGGCTGGGATGTGGCTCAGTGTCTGAGCACTTGTTTATCCTTAGCAACGCCAGAACAAACACAACTCCCTGGATTTTGTCCTGGGGGAGATCGAAGTTTTTACAGTATGTGAGAATTGAAGTTGAATAACTCTATATTGTGTCATATCCTGAGACCTGGGACAGAAGATCAGCCTGGGCCAGTGCGCTGTCTGGCTACACACTTCTAGTTGATGGGACATTTGTTTCTCCAGACACAGCTTTGGCTGCAGCATAAAGCCATGCTCATCACAGATGACTTCATTACAGTTTAATTCAGCAGAAATGTCCTTCTTAGCTCCTACGGAGCGGCCTGGGGAAGCACTGAGAGTTTCTTTCTGTGGACGCACTTTGTGTGTCAAAGTAGGTCACCTTGCCTTTCCCTGCAGAGCTGAGCAGAGCCCATTGTGTGGGCTCTTCTGTCTGGCTCCCTGGCCTCAGAGTGGTGTGCATTGTAGGTCTGGATTGCACACACCAATTCTGGGCGTGCCCACCACCTCCTCCCTTTCCTTCTCACTACAGAATCCATGTCTTGGTTTATTAGGTCTTTCAAAGGTTAGGGTTGCGGGGTCCTTCCTGAGAACATCACCATTGTGAGCAGCAGCCCTGGTGTTCAAGGGTCTGATATCCTGGAGAATTAAGCTTGACACACATTTTCAGAAATAAAAACAAAAGGAGAAGAGAATGAAACAATCCTGGCCAGCATGGTGAGCAAGCTACTTTTAGCAGTGGCCAGTGCTAAGTCCTCGGATGTTTACTGCTGTCCCTTTGTTTCTAGGTCAGTAAAGCAGCATGCATTCTCACCACTCAGACGCTAATGAGGTTGCTGAAGTCTCGAGAGGCAGCAGCAGCTGTGGATGTGAAAACCTGGCCGACCATCATTGACACAGGTGAGGGGGGATTGCCCCGGAACTGCTACCATTCACTCCCAGAGAGTCTCCCATCTACACAGCTTTGTATTCTGAGGCCTCTCATTGTCTGCCAACATGCCAGAGACCCAGTGTGTACTGCCAACCTGCTGACACAGTAAAGCCGTGTCCAAGAGCCAGCCCGTAATAGGCTAAGTGCTCGTTAGTGAAGTATCTTGCTGGATGTGATTGCTCATATCTATAATCTCAGGACTCTAGAGTCTGAGGCAGGAGGATTGTTAGTTCAAGCCCAGGCCTAGCCACAGTGTGAGACCCTGTCTTGGAAAAGGAAAAAAAAGGCAAATAGTGTTTTGGTGATGCTTTTAGCATCATCCCCAAGGTGCTTATGTTTTATGGCTAGATACATGTAGGTCTATATAAAATATTGAGACGGGGCTGGAGAGGTCGCTCAGTTGGTAGCTGTGTAAGAGTGAGGAGCTCCCTTTGATCTCCAGGAACCACGTAAACAGCTGGACCTGGAGGTGTGGTGATAGGTCCCTCAAGCTTGCTGGCCAATCTAGCCTAACTGGTGAGCCCCAGGTCCCAGTGAGAGATCCTGTCTCAAAAAAACAAGGTGGATGACTCCCGAGAAATGACACCCTAGGTTGACCTCTGGCCTCCATTGGCACACAGACACGTACACACATACATGCAGACCTGCAGATACACATGCACCTAGACACACCTAAACATGTGTACACACACACTCACACACACAATCTGACCCTTGACTTGTAGGTGTGATGTAATTGAAACAGCAATGGACTAGAAGTCAGAAGACCTGGGCTCTAGCTTGAGATTCATTAACTGCTATGTAACCCATTCTACAATACTGTTGCTATACTCCAAAGACGAAATTATCAAAGGTGATGCCAAATGAAGACCAAAAAAAAAAAAAGATTTATTTAACTGGGTGGTAGTGACGCACGCCTTTAATGGGGGGTAGGGGGCAGAGTTAGGTGGATTTCTGTGAGTTCCAGACCAGAAAGAGTGAACAAACCAGGATGTATATGATTTTTAGCTGATATTCAGACATGGAACTAGCTGGAGGATTCGGGGAACAGGAAGAGTTGGGGTTCTGCACTTAGGACCTAAATCCTGACACCTCTGCTGCTCCTGAGTATCCACCCTGGCGTGGATGAAACTGTGTGTGAAGTGAGGCTTGTAGAGCTCGGCAGAATGTACCGCTGGAGTGTGCTGTCACGGGGTACCCCAGAACCAGCAGAATGTGCCGCTGGAGTGTGCTGTCACGGGGTACCCCACAGAACCAGCAGGATGTACCGCTGGAGTGTGCTGTCACGGGGTACCCCAGAACCAGCAGAATGTGCCGCTGGAGTGTGCTGCCACGGGGTACCCCAGAACCAGCAGGATGTACCGCTGGAGTGTGCTGTCACGGGGTGCCCCACAGCCAGCAGAATGTACCGCTGGAGTGTGCTGTCACGGGGTACCCCACAGAACCAGCAGGATGTGCCGCTGGAGTGTGCTGTCACGGGGTACCCCACAGCCAGCAGAATGTACCGCTGGAGTGTGCTGTCACGGGGTACCCCACAACCAGCAGAATGTGCCGCTGGAGTGTGCTGCCACGGGGTACCCCACAACCAGCAGAATGTACCGCTGGAGTGTGCTGTCACGGGGTACCACAGAACCAGCAGTAGCCACCCAGTGACAGGGATATCTTAAATCCACAGTTGTTTCTGAACTCAGACACCAAAGGACCATCATAGGGCATGGTTGGGCTAGCGACATCTTGATAGTCTTTGTTTTGACTTAAAAAGGAAATCTGGGACAAGGACAGGCTATCCGAGCATGTCTAGTTTTCTGCAGGACCAGCAGTGAGCCCTGCTCAGGACTCTGTGCATGTTAGGCAGTCATTCTGTGTCCCCAGCAGAGGAAGAGTTTCAGATGAGTGAAAGAAAGTAATTCCAAATTCCAGAGGAGGGAGCTGTCCGACCTTAGAGTCGCTGAGGTACAATGTTCGAGAGCAACGTAAGGAAGGACAGGTTGGCTCCGCTCACAGGTGAAGGTGCAGTGCATTGTGGGAGAGCCAAGGCAGCGGGGCTTGGGGCTGCAGCTGCTCACACTGACTGCAGTCGGGAGGAGGAGAGCATCGGACGCTCTTGTGTGTCTGGCCTTTTCGTTGTTATGTGGTTCAGGAACCAAGCTCACGGTACGAAGCCATGCTCCACTAGGTATTATATCTGAGCTCAGATACCTAATCAAGATTATCCCTCATAAGTATGACCAGAAGCTAACGTGATCCAAATAATCCCCCTATGCATGTGCCTGGAAGCTGTCCCCCAGGGGATTCCAGATCCTGTCAGGTTAACAGTCAACACGGTCATACCATGCATGGTTAATACAGCATCCTACTCTGTAAATGATGTGCTTTAATGAGAAACAGCATAACAATAATTAATGCATTTTGAGCATATACACAATTGTTATTTTAAAAGTGCTTCATGTGGGGGCTGGAGAGATGGCTCAGTGGTTAAGAGCACTGGCTGCTCTACCAGAGAACCCAGGTTCAGTTCCTAGCACCCACATGGCAGCTCATAGCCACTGTTCCAGTGGGATCTGGGTCCCTTCTGACTTCTTCAAGAGGCTCCTGCATGCGTGTGTTACACATACATACACTTAGGCTCCACATATAAAGTAAAGTGTTTCCTGTGAGCTTACTTTCCAGTTACCCTGGGAAGGTAGGTATTTTAGAGATGTGTTTTAGAATAAACTGAAAGAGATGTCAAGGGAAAGTAACCCCAGGACACAGAGCTATAGCACAAATTTTAAAAGTCCTTATTAATAAAAACAAACCTGGAGCCAGGCATCGGGGTGAACGCTGAAAGATCAGAGAGACAGAACAGGCCACAACTAACCTCACCTCGCCAACTTCTCAGCCGGTTCTGTTTCCTCAAACTGGAAGCCTCTGAGTTCCTATCCGGAATGAATCTCAGCTGAACTGCTGCTAAAAGCCTAAAAGCTTAACTGACCCTAGTTCCTGGTCCTCACATCTTATATACCTTTCTGCTTCCTGCCGTCATTCCCTGGGATTAAAGGCATGTGTCATCATGCCTGGCTGTTTCCAGTGTGGCCTTGAACTAACAGAGATCCGGATGGATCTGCCTCTAGAATGCTAGGATTAAAGACGTGTGTGCCACCATTTTCTGGCCTCTATATCTAGAAGCTATTCTGTTCTCTGGCCCCCAGATAAGTTTATTGGGGTACACAATATATCGACCACACAGAGCTGGTGACACAGTTTACCTCTGGGATTGACGCCAGCATTTTGCTTTTCACCAAGATGTTAGCCATCGAGACGTTTGCAGATGAATCCATCTGGTATGGCGTTGCAGGTATCCTTTGCCCAGAGGCGTCACAGCCCTACCTTGCATTTGAGGATGACAGTGGTGAGCTGCGGGATGAGACATGAGAAGCTCAGGCCTTCACACATCCCAGAAGCTGGCCTTGACTGTGGCAAAGCCATGGAGGCAGTGAACCATCAGTGGTTTCTGTGTTTCAGCATGTTTCAGCTTTACATCGAGTTTCGTCTTTGCATTGCAGATGACTTACCCCGGAAACGGTTACCTCAGCTGTATAAACCGCCCACTCCTGAGATGCTGGCATATCTTGATTTTAGTGTCTCCACAACCGGCATGCTTACAGGAGTGAAGGTAAAGCCATCTCACTCTGTTCTGGTGAGATGCCAGGCCGCAGTGAACGGACATGCCTGCTGTTCCAAGGAGGCTAGCTGGCTGTACCAGAGGCCAGTGGGTGGAGGGTCAAGTGTCCCAGCTATATTTAACTCTGGCTCTTCCGGAGAAAGTTATCCCAAAGGATTTGCACTGTGAAGTGCTGTGGCCTCATACTCGTGCTCCACATAGTAAGAGCTCTAGGTAAGGTCAGCATGCAGCCATCAGCTCAGATCCTGTGAGAGGTCAGCTGCAGGCTGGAAACCTGTCTGCTTAGTTTGCGCTTAGGCCAGGCTGTGAAGCAGTACGATCCGATCCGTATGTCATGCCGAGCCGTGTGGGGCGGAGCTGGAGAGAGCAGCGCTGCACTGCGCCCGCCCCACCGTGCGCCCGCCCCACCGTGCGCCCGCCCCACCGTGCGCCCTTGCTTTGCAGATGTCCCACTCCGCGGCCAACGCTCTCTGCAGAGCCGTCAAGCTCCAGTGTGAGCTGTACTCCTCGCGGCAGATCGCCATCTGCCTGGACCCGTACTGCGGCCTTGGCTTTGCACTCTGGTGTCTCTGCAGGTAGGATGGAGAGCCCCGACTGGGGGCTGGGGCTGGGGCCATCTCGTCCTCCCCTTTGCTCTCTTAGTTTGGCTAACTTTAGTAAAGCCCTGCTGTTCCCAATGTAGGAGCGCTCGTGTCTTTCTGACGCTTGTGTAGTTTCATGGGCACTGCTTTTTTACCCTCCTCACTCAGCTTTCTGCCCGATAACATGGCACTGCCCCTGTTACCTGCTTTCTCTGCCATCCCGTAACCCTAGTTATAGAAGCCGAGCCAAGTAGAAGGATGATTCTCAGGTGAAGTCTGGCATGTTTGACAGCCAGGATATCCCCCTAGGCTTGGCAGGAAGGCATGGTGGGATGGACTGACATCATGTGCCAGGAACGCGGCAGTCTGCCCTGACCAGATTGCTCCTGAGGACTGGCAAGTCCCTGCTCTTTCCACTGCCTGCCAGGAAATGGTATCTCGGGCCTGAACTTTCTCTTCCTGTACAAACGCCATGAAGGTTTCACGAGTCCCTGTCACTCCTCAGCACCTTCCTTCTGTGTCCCTGTCTTCACTGGGGTGGGGCTGTCCACGGAGTCCAAAGTAGAATGTAGCTGTCATCTTCAACTTCCTCTGCCAGTTCCATGCAGTGTCCACTGGTTCCGTTGTTCCTGTTACCTGCCGATGTATTGAAGTCGCTTCTGGGTCTTGGAAAAATTAAACAAGACCAAGAATGGAAATGTGTACCTGTAGTCCCAGAAACCTGAGAGGATAGTCGAGCACGGTTGTGTAACAAGACCACCTCTCAAAAAGGGAAAGGAGCGGCTGGGGAGATGGTGCAGTGGCGAAGAGCACTTGCTGCTCTTGTGAAGAACTCACATCCAGTTCCCAGCACCCACGGGGCACCACAGCTGTCTGTGGCTCCATTTCCAAGAGACCTGATGCTCCTTCTGACTTCCACAAGCACACACGTGATACACTTACATACATCAAGCAAAATACTCACATATATAAAATACAAACAACCAGGTAGCAGTGGCGCACGTCTTTAATCCCAGCACTCAGGAGGCAAAAGCAGGTGGATCTCTGTGAGTTCGAGGCCAGCCTGGCCAGGTCTGCAAATCAAGTTCCAGGACAGCCAGAGCTGTTAAACAGAGAAACTGTCCAAAAAAAAATAAAATAAATAAACAAATAAAGTCTTCTTTTAAAAGGAAGACAAAGCAACAGAACGGGTGCCAGCTCGCTCCTGTGAGTCAGGCTTGGGAGACTGCAACAGAGGGTTGACCATGAGTTCAAGTCTCCTGCTGTGGGCTAGTGGGGTTATTGAAATTTTATACCCTTCCATTTTACATGGAAGAACAAAGCTAATGAGGCTGGGAAATGCTGGCGCACGCCTTTAATCCTGGAACTCAGGAGGCAGAGCCAGGTGGATCTCTGTGAGTTCGAGGCCAGCCTGGTCTACAGAGTGAGATCCAGGAAAGACACAAAGCTACACAGAGAAACCCTGTCTCGAAAAACCAAAAAAAAAAAAAAAAAAAAAAAAAGCTAATGATGCCTTCTCTGGACTGGATGGACCGAAACCCCAGGTCCGGTGTTACTGGACTCCTGGGTTTAGAGGGTTAGACTTCGTGGCTGTAGATCTTCTAGGTGACTCCACATTCCTTCAGTTTTGTCCCCCTGCACTGTTGGAACCCAACCCTGGCCACCCCTCACCCAAACTCTGTAGTTCCTTCTAACCATCTCCTGGCATGGGCGGCTCCAGCTCCAGTTCCTGCTCCATGGTGGTTTATGACGACTTACGGCCACACTTCATGTGACTGACTCTGGCCTCGCTCCCTCTGCACTCTGTTCCAGGAATGCGGTGCACGTTCCGTACTTCTCTGCCTATATGCTTGTCTCTGCCTTCTCTCCCCACCCCACTTCTAGACACTCATCTGGAGTGCTCCCCACTTAGTGGAGCACCCCACCCCCACTTCCTCAGTTTGAGTGGACTCTTTCTCCTGTGCTCTTGGCTGGTTCTGTGAGGTGGTTAGCACACCTACCTGAGCCTGCTTTGTCTTGCGGTCACGTGTCTTGCGGTCACATGTCTTGTGGTCACGTGTCTTGCAAGTCCTGCAGGGGTAAGATGAAGGGTCAGTCTTGCACCCCCCGCGGCCCTCGGCCGCCTCCCCCCTGCTGTGCTCTGAGGGGCTGGAGTCAGCAGGTGGCAGCCTCCACTTCCTCCTTGCAGCGTCTATTCCGGTCACCAGTCCGTCTTGATCCCTCCTCTGGAGCTGGAGAACAACCTCTTCCTCTGGCTGGCCACCGTCAACCAGTACAAGATAAGGGACACCTTCTGCTCCTACTCGGTGATGGAACTCTGCACTAAAGGCCTGGGGAACCAGGTGGAGGTGCTGAAGGTGAGGAGCTAAAGGTCACAGCAAGTGACCGTCCTAAGAGCTTCGACGACGTGGCCAGGGCTTGAGAAAGCTGGAGCAGGGGGTGGTAGACGTGCTTGGCTGCCCTCGATCGGAGAGTTTAACTTGCTCTTCCTAATTTAGTGCATTCCCCAGTAAAGGAAGACCTCAGAACACCCCTAAAGAAAAGGTCCTCACTTAGGCGTGTATCCAGTGTCCACATATGAGGATGTCAAGTACTGAAGTTTCTTCAACAGAGAAATAGGGCCAGACCTAAAACAAGAGGTAGAGAGTTAGCTGCCCAAAACTCTGGGCTTGTTTTTCTACTGGTCCTAATAAATGAGGAAATCTGAGGGAAAGTGGGCAGGAACAGAAATACATTGCCGAAGAAAGAAAAGCCAAAGAGTTCGGAGTTTAGGGTGAACTCTTTGTGGTGGTGGCAATGAAACCCAGGGCCCTGTGCATCCTAGACTAGTGCTTTCCCATCTACTCACAGCCTAGCCACAGACACAGCCCAGCCACAGACCAGACCAGCCACAGTCACAGCCCAGCCACAGACCAGACCAGCCACAGTCACAGCCCAGCCACAGACCAGACCAGCCACAGTCACAGCCATAGCCACAGACCAGACCAGCCACAGACACAGCCCAGCCACAGACCAGACCAGCCACAGACACAGCCACAGACCAGACCAGCCACAGACCAGACCAGACCAGCCACAGACCAGACCAGACACAGACACAGACACAGACACAGCCCACACCTTAAGAATTTAGATTAAACAAGAAAGACACAGAGCAGAGAAGATCTCCCCGTGGGCGATTGTACTGAGATGTTTGAGCATTTCCTATCTGAAGCTGCTTTGCGCCATGTCTGGACTGAGAAAGTAGCTCTTGGCTTTTCCTGAACAAGAAGGGATCTTCCTAACTATGTTTCTGGCACCAATGTCTTCCAGACCCGAGGGATCAACCTCTCCTGCATCAGGACCTGTGTGGTGGTGGCAGAGGAGCGGCCCCGCATCGCCCTCCAGCAGTCCTTCTCCAAGCTCTTTAAAGACATCGGTCTGTCCCCTCGCGCTGTCAGCACCACGTTCGGATCCAGAGTCAATGTGGCCATCTGTTTACAGGTAACGCCAAGAGATGGGTCTTGCTGTTGGTGCTTCTTCGAGACAGTCGCCTTGTGTTTCCTCACCTCAAACTCCAGGTGGTCTTCCTGCCTTGGTCCTCTGAGAGCCAGGTGGACTGTGAGCTTCTGCAGTGGGGACTTGAAGGCCACACTGCTCTGCTTACTTCCTGTGGGACGTAGGCTTTTCATTTGTCCTTCTCTGTGTCTCCTGGTGTAGTCTACACCGTGACACTTCTGCTTGCCCCAGGGTTGGCTGCAGCTCTGCAGTTACTAGGGAAGCCCTGAGACAGAGGCAGGCCAGTGCCTCCAGTGGAATGCTTCCTCCTCTCTGAGACCTGCTTGCATTTTATTAATCAATATACAATATACAGCCTTTTTTTTTTTTTCCTGAGACAGGGTTTCTCTGTATAGACCTGGCTGTCCTGGATCTCACTCTGTAGCCCAGGCTGGCCTTGAACTCACAGAGATCCACCTGCCTCTGCCTCCCGAGCACTGGATTAAAGCTGTGTGCCACTGCTGCCTGGCTAATATTACAGCCTTCTTTTTTTCCTATCCCCTACATATTTTTGCCTTTTTAAAATACACCTGTACCTCTCCTTTTTGCCATGTTGTCTTGATGGGTCTAGAACAGTCTGATTTCATGCTGCTTGAAGGCTCATGAGTACATGGGCAAGAGGGAAAGGTGGCCAAGACATTGGGTCTCCTATGACCATGGTTACATGGCTTGCAGGAAGTGCTGTGATACTTTCCTGTGAAGTCCCATTGTGTCCCTTGCTCCCATCCGTTTTGGCATGGTGGCTTCTCTCGTCCCTGCTCTGAGCCCTGTGCAGGAAAGCCCCTGCGTCTGGTACTGTTTCATCGCTTCAGAGACATCTCAGAAGACACCAGGCCCAGGGCTCCCCTACCTGCTGGCTTTGCCGTCTCCCTTGGTTGAAGGGAAAGCGAGAGTGAAGATTTCAGTGGACGGACGCCTGCATCTGTGGATGTGGTCCACAGGGCGGTCCATTTGCATCTGTGGATGTGGTCCACAGGGGCGGTCCATTTGCACCTGTGGATGTGGTCCACAGGGGCGGTCCATTTGCACCTGTGGATGTGGTCCACAGGGGTGGTCCATTTGCATCTGTGATGTGGTCCACAGGGCGGTCCATTTGCATCTGTGATGTGGTCCACAGGGGGGTCCATTTGCACCTGTGGATGTGGTCCACAGGGCGGTCCATTTGCACCTGTGGATGTAGTCCACAGGGGGGTCCATTTGCACCTGTGGATGTGGTCCACAGGCGGTCCATTTGCACCTGTGGATGTGGTCCACAGGGCGGTCCATTTGCACCTGTGGATGTGGTCCACAGGGCAGTCCATTTGCACCTGTGGATGTGGTCCACAGGGCGGTCCATTTGAAATAAACACTGTGCTGCTTTGTTCTTCTTCAGGGAACCTCGGGACCTGATCCCACGACTGTGTATGTAGACCTGAAATCACTGAGACATGACAGGTACAGTGAGCAAAGAGCTTGGCCTCAGGGTCAGCACCCCTGATCCTCTTTGTGTCTAGATTTTGAGGGGAGATAAAGGAAGGGAAAGAATTCATGTCCATTATTAAAAGTGATAGAAGTTTTGCTTATAAAAAGAAAGCTTTAATTCTCACAGTTGCTTCTTTGGTGTTTGTTTGGTTTTTCCACCCAAAGAGGTGGGATAGGATTTGAAATGCCAGTTTGTTATGTAGCCTAAGCTGGCCTCAGCTTCACAGTCCTCTTCCTGCCTCTGATTCTGCTGGATCTCAGGCATGTGGACCATGCCTGGCTTGCTGCGCTCTTCTGTAATTAAAATGTAACCTTAGTTCCTAGCTATATAAAATATTTTTGTGGAACCGAGCGTGGTAGCGCACGCCTTTAATCCCAGCACTTGGGAGGCAGAGGCAGGTGGATCTCTGAGTTTGAGGCCAGCCTGGACTACAGAGTGAGTTCCAGGACAGCCAGAGCTATACAGGAAGTCGCTGTCTTAAAAAGAAGAAAAAGAATGGTTTCTTTGCTCTGGGGCAGTCGAGATAAATGAGGCAGGACGGGGTCTGTGACGGCAGCGAATCCACTCCAGGGTTTGCAGCCGCCTCCTCCCCAGCTGAGAAGATTTTAGCTTTGTCCCACAGCACTGCTGAGACACTGAGCCCTCTGCGCTCCAGGCTGGTGGCCGGTCCCTAGTGTTCCCACGTAGAGTCCAGGCTGCACTGTGGTGGTGGTTTATTTTTAATATGTGTGTGTGTGTCTGTGTGTGTCTGTGTGTGTTGTGTGTCTGTGTCTGTGTCTGTGTCTGTGTGTCTGTGTGTCTTTTGTAGGCTGGAAGACAACCCCAGGTTTTGTTACTCAGTTCCTCAGGAACCATGCCCTTGTTTTGTGAGACAAAGCTCTCTCTGTGAGACCCGTGGCTTACCAGTTCTGCTGAGCAGGCTAGTTTCATGGATGCCCTGGTCTCCACCTCCCAGCACTGGGACCATAGGCCTGTGCCAGCCCAGTTGGCTTCTGACATGATGCTGAGGATGGTCCTCGTGTCCTCCTGCACCTACGCAGCATTCTTGCCCCTCTTCCCCAAAGATTTCACCATGCCTGGAACATTTTTGATTGTCACAGTGGGAGCTGCTATTGAAATCTAGCACATAGGGCCAAGATGTTGCTAACGCCCTCCACAAACTCTGTCTGAGCTGTGGCATCAAGAGTGCAGAGTGTAAGAGCCTTGCTCTGTGGAACAGGAGATGCCAGTCAGAGGCCTTGGGGAGACGGGTGTAGTGTGAACCCAGTTTTAGGAAGACTGTATGCATTAACTGCTGTTCCTCTGCAGGGTCCGTCTTGTGGAACGGGGCGCCCCCCAGAGCCTCCTGCTCTCTGAGTCTGGAAAGGTACTCTCTTCTGCCAGCTGCTGGGGAGGGGAGGCCGGAGCCTGAGGGTGGAAGTTCAGTCAACCCTAAGGTTAACTCCACAGACTCACCCTAGTGGATGGTCTCACTAAGGATAAAGACAGATGTGGACTTATTTCCATATTGTTTAAACCCCATGGCATGCCATTCTTACTGAGAAACCAGCAGAAGGTAACATTCAGTGCACACAGTGCACAGATAAGCAGCCAGTCGGCTCTGTCTAAGCACTGATGGAGACAAGGTGCTGGCTCTGGGGGAGCTGGCACCCTGGGGGCAGAGCATCTGCCTGTGGCGCAGCCGCTGCTCTGAGCATCACTTTGTCCCCATCCCCCCATCCTCAGCATCTCCCCAGCCCGTCTTGTCCCTCCTCCCTGCACTGTCCAGACAGAGGACAGGATGGTGACAATGTTTCAGGTTCCTCCTAGGAATCCTGAGGCACTGAGAAGAGAAAACCAAAGGAATCTCACTTAATCTACCCAGCAAATGTCACCCCAGAGGGAGCCGACTGCAGTTTTTGTTGTGTGGACTGTGCCATTAACTGCCTCATGTCTGCACTTGGGTGCACACGGGCTCAGGAATGCCATGTCGTGAGGGCAAGCAGAGGCCCCAGGGAACTGTCTTTCATTCCCTTCATCCAGGTTTTAGCTATTTAAGCCCTGATAGTCCGTAGGTCTCAGCTTTAGAGACGCAAGCTAACAATTTCAACAGGGCATGACAGGTGACCAGAATGGCTGGCCAACCCACCTGTCTTTTTGCCCATAAAGGTCCTTGTACATGTTGGGCAGGCAGCTTACTGCTGAGCTACACGCCTGGCCCAGGATAAATCTTCCGCTCAGCCAGCACCTGGTTTCTTTCCTCTCCTGAAGATGGAGGTGTGATGTCTCTCGAGACGAGGGGCCACCATGTCTTCCCTGTTCTCACTGCTGCACTTCCCCAGTTACAGCCCCCTGACTATGGTGTGGTCTCCAGGTGCTCTCCCCTGCTGTTTTGTCTTGGAAAGAGTTTACCCAAAAGGGTACCAGAGCCTCACTGTTGTGGCCCTGGGCAGAAGTTTCTCATCCTCTGAAGAGATGGCGTCCTGAGTCTGCTTTAGTTGGAGAGTGGAACTTACTGGTCCTTGAGTCTCAACCAAGAAGAGAAAGGTAGACCAGAAACAAACAGAACAGTGCATCAGGGCCCTGAGTGAGGCAGCTTCTGCCATTTCTAGTCCCTCGCAGTGAAAGTCCAGTGCCTAGAGGCCATTGGTGGTTTTACAAGGTTAGAGTTTGAAGCCAGGCCTCAAGCATGCTAAATAGGCCTCCACCAGTAAGCGAAGCTAAAGCCAGAGCCAGGAGCTTTGACTAAGCTGAACATTTGTATTTCCCTTTTGATCCTTAGATCTTACCTGGAGTAAAAGTGGTTATCGTTAATCCTGAGACCAAAGGGCCTGTGGGAGACTCTCACCTGGGTGAGGTAGGTGTGAATCTCATGTTCACTCTGAAATCACTAGCCAAGATTTTAAAGACCACACACTAACAAGCCAGCAGAACTGGACTGGACTCCACCCTCCATTGGGAATATCTGTTTTGTTTTGTTTTTTTCTGGAAAGCTGTTATGGAAAGTGAGGAGACTGACAGTGAAATCAAGACTGGGTAGAAATTTCCTCAGAGTTGTTCACTGCCTTCCCCTTAGCTCAAAGCAAACCAGCCAAATGCCGCCTGCTCCCACCTGTGAAGAGCTGGAGCCAGGCGGAGCCGCGTGTCTACATCTTTAAACTCACATGAGTGTTACAGTCCAAACTTTATTTATGTATTTGCTTTAATATGAAAATCCTCTTCAGGCTTCCTTCTATTCTCCTTCCCCCAGCTCTCTGAGGACTACTGATGGACCCACAGCTTAGTGGGAGGGGTCTTGGCAGTGTGGGTGCCAGGAGCATCCCTGCCGCGATCCTAGTCATTGTTCTGTTCCTGTGCAGAGACACCGCGACCACAGCAACTATTATAAGAAAACAGTTAATCGGGGCTGGCTTACAGTTTCAGAAGTTTAGTCCGTTATTGTCATGATAGGCGTACGGAGACATACAGGCAGGCACTGGAACAGGAACTGCCTGATCTGTAGGCAGAGACAGACAGACAGACAGTCACAGACTCTGGGCTTGGCAGAGTCCACCCCCAGTGACACACTTCCTCCGACAAAGCCACACCTCCTAATCCTTGTAATCCTTTTAAATAGTGCTGTTCCCTGGTGATAAGAGTTCAAATGTGGGCTGGAGAGATGGCTCAGAGGTTAAGAGCACTGACTGCTCTACCAGAGGTCCTGAGTTCAATTCCTAGCAACCACATGGTGGCTCACAACCATCTGTAATGAGATCTGGTGCCCTCTTCTGGCGGGCAATCATACATGCAAAGCAGAACACTGTATACATAATAAATAAATAAGTCTTTTTAAAAAAAAAAAAAAAAAAAAGCCGTTCTCATTCACACCACCTCAGCCAGTTACCAGCTGTCAAGGATGGGCAGGCTGCCCTCCTCAACAGACATGTTTCCTGGGCTCTAATAACGACGGCATGCACCTCACAGAAGGAATAGAGACTTGGTCACAGCTGTATGCACTGTGTCTGTATCTGCAGTGCTCAGTGACAGGCTGGCTGTCACCAAATCAAGGGGTGGCTGGTACCGTCGGTTGTCAGCTCTTGCCCTGTTGACGTTGTAAACTCAAGGGCCTTGTGCCTTGGTTACACAGAGTGTAGTGATTGTGCCTTGGTGCTTTTGTGGGAATCTGGAAGTCTGTGAGAAATGAACCCAGGGAGGCAGTGCAGCCTAGTGGTTAAGAGCACAGCCTCTGGTGCTAACCACCGGGGTGGGGCTCCTTTCTAGTCCTGTATCTTAGGGACTTTTTAGACTTTTCTTTCTACCTGTAGAGTGAGAATATCAGTGATGCGGCTGTGTGGTTGTCCAGTGTGTCAGAGCTGATGGAGGTCAATGTCAGCTGCATACTGTTGTGCTTGTGTTATTAATCGGAAAATGAGATTTTAAAACAATGATAAACCGCCGTCATCACCTTTCCTTTCTTGCAGATCTGGGTGAACAGCCCCCATACAGCCAGTGGCTACTATACCATCTACGATAGCGAGACTCTTCAAGCTGATCATTTCAACACCCGCCTGAGCTTCGGAGATGCTGCTCAGACTCTCTGGGCCCGGACGGGATACCTTGGGTTCGTCCGCAGGACCGAGCTCACAGCAGCCACTGGAGGTATCTTCCACCCGGTTCTCTTCCCAGCTGCCTTGTTTACATAACACTGGCTAGCCTATTCCACCCTTCTTCGGAGGAGTATAGAGTCCCCTCTGCACCCTTCAAACACGTAATGGAGTCACGTTTTCCTGAAGTAGTGACCTTTGCCCCCTGAGGACTGTCTGGAACGGTGCTGGAGCAGCTGGTAACCCTAGCAGTGCTCCTGGGTGAGTGGATGCTCGAGGCAGAGCAGAACTTCTTAGAGCTGACACCACTGAGCAAGCGGGACGGCCCTTCCTCCTTCCTCTCTTCCGCCCTGGCACACCGTTTCCAGTCCAGGAGAAACAACATCCTCCATCACTGAGGGGGAGTTGGTCCTTTATTTTTGGTTTTGTTTTTTTTTTGTTTGTTTGTTTGTTTTTGGTTTTGTTTTTTTTCTTGGTTTTTCGAGACAGGGTTTCTCTGTGTAGCTTTGCGCCTTTCCTGGAACTCACTTGGTAGACCAGGCTGGCCTCGAACTCACAGAGATCCGCCTGGCTCTGCCTCCCAAGTGCTGGGATTAAAGGCGTGCGCCACCTCCGTCCAGCATTGTTTTTGTTTTTAATGGTGTTACTACATAGCCCAGGCTGGCCTCAAACTCACAGAGACCCACCTGCCTCTGTAGTGCTGGGGTTAAAGGCGTGCACATCCATGCTTGGCCTGGGAATTGTTTCTGAAGTGGATCCAAACCTGCTTTTTGGCAACGCTCTCCCGGAGGGTTCCCTAACATCTTCCTCTGCCCAGCTGGTCATCACAGCTCCTCTGCTGTCCGTGCACACTTGCCCCCTCACTGGCATTGGTGGCCGCTGCAGCATCCTCCACACCAGCTCTATTTGCACACAGAAGGACCGGTCCGGAAACACCGTGGGCTGGAAGGGCTCAGCTAGCGCGTTTCTCCTTAGCCCGGCAGTGTGTGTCATTTCTCCATATTTCTTTTCTTTTTTCTTTTTTTTTTTTCTGGAGCTGAGGACCGAACCCAGGGCCTTGCACTTGCTAGGCAAACGCTCTACCACTGAGCTAAATCCCCAACCCCATTTCTCGATATTTCATGGGGAAGCCACTGTCAGCAGGGAGATGAGGGATGTGGTCCCTAGTCAGGTGACTGTGAGCAGACACTCGACCTGCTCTACTCAAGAGTCCGAGCACGGTGTCCGCTGCCTCACGGAAATGATGTGCAGTTACGTGATGTGGTACATCTAGAGCTGGCACAGAGGAAACACCATTGCTCCATTGCTGCTGTGTTTCTGCTATCATTTCATCATCAGAAATCTACTCTTACCAGGCTGGAGAGAAGACTCGGGTGGAGAGCACTGTCTGCTCTTCCAGAGGTCCTGAGTTCAATTCCCAGCACCCACATGATGGCTCACAACCATCTAGAATGAGATCTGGTGCCCTCTTCTGGTGTGCAGGGATACACGCAGGCAGAACACTGTATACATAATAAATAAATAAATCTTTAAAAAGAAAGAAATCTACTCTTACCAGAAAAGTGCTGCAGAAGCCTCCTTCCTTCTGTGTGCTTGCTGGGTTGAGCCTGGCCAGACTGACCCCCATGCTCTTCAGTCTGGAAACTGGTGCATGGCCGCTGCCCCTGTCTCAGGCCCTTTCCTCCCTCCCCCTCCTCCAGCCATGTCTGACTAATTCTTGTTCATTTGTCAGCATTTCTACAAGCTCTCTTCAAACCCTTGATTAGAGCTCATTTGTACCCCAACTCCTCAGAGTTCATGCCTGTCCATGCCTGTCTTCCTCTTAACTTGCTACAGAGGAATTCCTGTTTGTGTCTCCCCCAGCTAGGTCTTTTTAAAGAGAATGTTTTTAGTTATTAACCTAATTATCGTATGTGTATATGCTGGAACCTAGGATGGCTGGGGGGGTGTAGACTAGAGGACAGTGTGCAGGGTTGGGGACTCCTGCCGCGTGTGTCCTGTTGACAGTCCCCCATCAGGGTTGGGGACTCCTCCTGCCGTGTGTGTCCTGTTGACAGTCCCCCATCAGGGTTGGGGACTCCTGCCGCGTGTGTGTGTCCTGTTGACAGTCCCCATCAGGGTTGGGGACTCCTCCTGCCGTGTGTGTCCTGTTGACAGTCCCCCATCAGGGTTGGGGACTCCTCCTGCCATGTGTGTGTGTGTCCTGTTGACAGTCCCCCATCAGGGTTGGGGACTCCTCCTGCCGTGTGTGTCCTGTTGACAGTCCCCCATCAGGGTTGGGGACTCCTGCCGTGTGTGTCCTGTTGACAGTCCCCCCATCTGCTAACCGCCTCACCAGCCCCGTGTTGTCATTGTGGCTCTCTAGCACTTAGCACGGTTCCTGTCACAAACAGTAATAAGAATGGTTCATTTTAGCACGGAACAGTGTACCACGCACCATGTCAGCTACCTTACAAAATCATTTAAGTTATTTTTTAGTTTGGGATGGTGAAATGGCTCAGCTGTTAGAGGATTTGCAGCTCTTCCAGAGGACCCAGGTTCAATTCCCAGCCCCTATCAAGAGGTTTACAACCACCTGTAGCTCCAGCTCGGGGGATCCAGTACCTTCTCTGGACTCTTAGGGCATGTACAGACATACAGATACACGTATACACGCAATTAAAAAGTAAAGTCTTGCTGAGTGGTGATGGCACATGACTTTAATCCCAGGGGAAGCAGAGGCAGATGGATCTCTATGAGTTCGAGGCCAGCCTGGTCTACAAAGCAAGTTCCAGGACAGCCAAGGCTACACAGAGAAACCCTGTCTCAAAAAAACCCTCAAAAAAAAATGTTTAAAAAAAATTGTGTGTGTTCATGCATACCACCACACAGATGTGGAGGTCGGAGGGAAACTGAGACAGTTCTTTCTTTTCACTTTTGTGTGGCACACACCTACTGAGCCATCTCTCCAATCCAAACTAAATATATTCCTCACAGCAGCGTTTTAACCTTATTTCTGTCTCACAGAGCAAGTAGCAGGACTCAAGACCTTATGGAAGTGGCCGAGTCACAGCCCGCTGAATGGCGACGTCAACCCTGCGCTCTTAATGCCAGCGTGAATGGTACTTGGTGGCATCTGAAACATGCTTCTCTTCCTTCTTTCAGAGCGTCACGATGCCTTGTATGTGGTGGGTGCGCTGGATGAGACGCTGGAGCTGAGAGGATTACGATACCATCCGATTGACATAGAGACCTCCGTGTCCCGGGTCCACAGGAGCATTGCCGAATGGTAATTTATTTCCCCATCCAACTATTCCCACTTCAGCTTTAGTAATGAGGAAAATTGATCTGGCTAATCAGCCATTTATCCCACGCTAAGGAATATGTAGATCACTTTCCATCTTGGTTGCATGGTCCACTGTGGCCATCAAAGCCTGTTCACCAGAGCCAAAAAGGTCTTGGAGCCACCACGGAACATGGCGGGACTCTTTGGACTGAGTCAGTTTGTACGAGCAGACTCGCGTAGGTAGAAGAATTAGCAGGTCACCTGCCTCTAGGAAGTCAGTATAATGTGGTAGGAACGACTGACTGTAGACTCAAAACACTCATTTAGAGGCTCACCTGGGGTGGGTAGGTGGCCCAGTTCCAGAACTCACTTGGTAGAAGGCGAGAACCAACGCCCACGAGGTGTCCTCTGACCCCCGTGTGGGCGTAGTGCACACAGAGGCCTCCTCTCCCGGGCACGATCAGTAGATGACAGGAAGATGGCAGGTGACAAAGGCTGGCCTTGCTCTCTTGTGCTGGTCAACAAAGGATCAGATCAGCACGTGCTTTTTAAACTGTCCGCGGGAAGCCGGTGGGAAGGACGGGGTTACCATTTCAGCCTGTTTGCACATGGCGGGAACTTGCCTGCGTTTCCCTCATCCAGGGATTAGCCAACCTCATACTGATGGCAAGCTCACTAAAATTAAAACTGAGTTTTACCACTGGTTTTCATTCTGGGGTTTTGTTTGGTTTTGTTTTTAACTTGTGTGTTTGTGTGAGTGTATGCCACGTGTATGAGGGTATCCATGGAGTCCAGAAGAGGGTGCTGGGTCCGCCCACAGCTGAGTTACATGTGGTTATGAGCTGCCCAACACAGGTACTGGAATCAGCTCCCGTCCTCTGCAAGAGCAGCCAGTGCTCTTAACCGCTGAGCTGGCTCCAGC
This sequence comes from Peromyscus leucopus, assembly GCF_004664715.2. Classification (NCBI taxonomy): domain Eukaryota; kingdom Metazoa; phylum Chordata; class Mammalia; order Rodentia; family Cricetidae; genus Peromyscus; species Peromyscus leucopus. The sequence goes on along the minus strand of NC_051080.1, from coordinate 3,734,707 downwards.
TCCTCATTCTTGGTTTGGTTTGTTTGTTTGTTTGTTTGTTTGTTTGTTTTGAGACAGGGTCTCTCTCTGTAGCCCTAACTGTCCTGGACTTCCCTTTGTAGATCAGGCTAGCCTCAAAATCACCGAGATCCGCCTGCCTCTGCCTCCTGAGTGTTGTTCCGGGTTCTCAGTGCCTGCGGTTCCCTCTCTGTGTAGCTCTGCGCCCTCCTCCCGCCTGCCCCTTGTTGCCTGACCACGGTTTCTGGGATAGCTGCTCGTGCTTTCCAAATACCCCTTTGTCTAAGATGTCCTCGCTGCGCATGTCGACCCGTATGCCAGCACTGAGGGACAGACACAGGGACATCTGGAGCTGCAGACGAGCCGGGGCTACCCAAGCAAGAAAGCCTGCCTCAAAACAAACACACAAAAAAGGAGTCTTATATGTTGCCCGGGTCAGAATCTTCTCCAGACCTAAAGCCAGATTGATCAAGGCAAGCACATCTCTACATGAAGAAACTTGTGTAAAAGCATGTAGGGAAGTTGGTGCCCTAACTGATTTTAAATATTCCACTTTAGTCTAACCAAATATTACTTCTGTCTATCTTTAATGTTTGGAATCATTTAGCGTTGTATGTCGAAAGCCGGCTCTACCTTCTGATACAGTAACCGCCCAGTGCAGAGTATGTGGGCCTCACAGCGCTTTCACACGGTGTGTGACACCCTGCTAGCCGCAGAGATTGTGTTCAAGAGAGTTTAAGTCAGCCGGGTGTGGGGCACACCTCCAATCCCAGCACTCGGAGGCAGAGGCAGGCGGATCTCTGTGAGTTCGAGGCCAGCCTGGGTTACAGGGTGAGTTCCAGGACAGCCAGGGCTGCACAGAGAAGCCCTGTCTTATGGGGGAGGGGAGCGTAAGTGAAGTCAGACATATTGGCTCACCTGAGCAAGAGAGACCATCTCAGACAAATAGACGACACTTGAGTTGAAGAGCACATGGGAAGAACATCTGGCTGGCTGCCCTTCTGTCAAGACTCTGCGTCTCAGAACAAGGGACAGGTGGACAGTCAGGAGTCACTGCCTCTCCTGTCTCTATAGCTGTGAGCACCTGTGTGCAGTCCTTCTTTCCTGAACAGCTGCCTTGCCCTTCCACCCGGTCCCAAACTCTGACACGTGTGTCCTCAGTTCAGGCAGGCCCACCCTCAGATGCTCAGAAAATGCTGGAAGCGTCAGCTGGTCAACTGTCACAGACATGGCTGCTGGCCTAAGGCTGGCGTGTAGCAGAAAAGACTTCTGGGGGATGGGCGTGCATCTCAGAAGATAGCACAAAAGACACTTGGTGCCGAGCCTGATGACCTGGGTGGAATCCCCAACCCAAATGGGGAAGGAGAGAACTGACTCCCAAGTCACCCTCTGACCCCGTGCACGTGAATCCTCCCCACGATGAATTCGAAAGAAATGTTTTAAAGATGAAGGTGCTGGAGAGAGGGCTTATTAGTCAGGAACGTTGGCTGCTCCTGCAGAGGATGCAGGTTCTGTCCTCAGCACCCACATGGTCACTTACAACCAGCTGGAACTCTCGTTCTGGGGACCCAACATTCTCTTCTGACCTCCGGCCTCCTGGGGCCCTGCATGCATGTGGTGCACTTACATACATGCAGGTGAACACCCATAATCATAAAATTAAAATAATGAGTACTTTCAAAGGATGAATATTAACTGAGTGTCTTTGGATTTCAGTGCCGTGTTCACGTGGACCAACTTGCTGGTGGTGGTTGTGGAGCTGTGTGGCTCTGAGCAGGAGGCCCTGGACCTGGTTCCTCTGGTGACGAATGTGGTTCTAGAAGAGCATTACCTCATCGTTGGTGTTGTGGTTGTGGTGGACCCAGGGGTCATCCCCATCAACTCCAGAGGAGAGAAGCAGAGGATGCACCTCCGAGACAGCTTCCTGGCCGATCAGTTAGACCCTATCTATGTGGCCTATAACATGTAGCTGGGGCCACCCTAAGGCTCAGAGAGACCCGAGGCCCGCGGCTAGGGGTAGGCTTGCAGCTGACATGAAGATGGCTCCAGAGCAGCCTTCATCTCATCCTGTGCAATTCTGCAGCCCCAGAACACCCAGGAAAGGGGAATTCTGCCGCAGCGCGTACTGACGCAGGTCCATGCATGTTGCATTTCCCCATCTGGTATACAGACCTGTATTTTACCTAATGTTTAGACTTTTGTAAGGGAGTTCAATGAATTCACATGAAGGGGTATCTGAGTCCCACAGTTCCCCGCTCTGTACTGTATTTTGCCATTTTCCCGTAGTCAGGTGTTCTGCAGGGTTTCTTAATATGAAACTACCAAGCTTGAGTCAGCCCATAAGCAAATCAAATAACCCGTGTGAGAGCCGCTTTATGTGTCTAATTCTCAGTTATAAACACCTGACCAGTGTTTAATCATGTAAATAAGAGTGCGCATAACTAACTCAGCGAAGGAACCCAGCAATCGGCTTGCCTAGCTGCAGCCAGCCAGTGTAGCTGGGCTCCCGCCGCCGCCCAGGGCCTGGTGTGGCGAGACCAGCTGGCCTGGTAGCAGCGCAGCGCCTCCTGTCTGTGGGGTGTGGGCGTGCACTAGGGCTGCCTGTGTCTGTTTTTACAGCTTGTATTCCCAGAATTTGCTTGAGCTTCTAAGGATTCTTCAACCCATTCCTCTGAGCTGAAAAAAGAAATCTCATGTCGGAATTTTCGAGGTAGCTAAGATTCATCCGTTCCTAACCCACTGCGGAACTGCGGTAGTTCACTCGGGTCAGTGTTGAAACTGTTTTCGCATTTAGAGTGACTGCAGAGAATTGTGAAGTTCCGCTTTTGCCATGCTCTGTGTCTGCAGGTGTAGAGCTTCCCCCACCCCTGAAAACTGAGGAGTGAGTTCTGTCCTCCGAAGTCTGAGGGCGAGCGAACGCCAGGCTGGGAGGCAGTGGGGTCAGCCAGCTCTTGAACTGTGGGCCACATGCGCACATCCTAACACTAACCAGCCGGGGCTGCCAGAATAGCCAGGCTCCTAGGAAACAGGGAAGTCTGATGTATGCAAGAAACTCTTTTGAAATAACTGGTGCCTGGGCCACACTCAGTGTGGGACTGAGTTTGGCCTCTGGCTCAGTTTCCTTTGGTCTGAAACTTCATGTATTTGAATATAGTTAAATTTTATTATTTTTTTCTTACAGAAATATTTTTAAAAATTAAAGAAAACTTCAAGTGAAAAAGAATTAACCTGTTAAATCAGAATGGTTCTCTTTGACCTGTTCTGGTCTATTGTGTAAATATTTATTTAGACTATTTTGATAATACATATTATTTACCCCACTGTAACATCCTGTAAACTAAATGTGTTTTTAAGCAATTTGTAAGACTTGTAATTACCCTAAAAATACGGTTTATTAAGCAAAGACCAGACTCTTCACCAGGCAGCATTCCTGGGCTACCTTCAGTCTCATGACTCAGCCTCTGTGGCCCTTCTCCATATCGTCCCCCTCCCAGCTCCTGTTCCCCAGAAGGAAGACCTCAGAGCCTCCACTTCATTTGTGTTTTGGGTAGGATTGGTTTGCATGTGATGAGGGAGGTTGGGGTGTACAGGGAAGGGGTGCTGCCTCCTGGGCAGAGTGACATCCCATCCAGGAATCGCTTCATCTACAAAGGAAACAGCCTGCTTGTTTTGGAAGTCTTAAAACTGTTTTGCTTTGTTTCTTCATTTTTTTTTTGTTTGTTTGTTTAGTTTCCTTTGTATTTTGAGACAGGGTCTTTCCACGTAGCCCAAGCTGGCCTGGAACTCCACCACCCCATTGCTGAGATTACAGACACATGTAAACTCTTAAAACAGTTTGTGATTCTTTACCAAGCAAAGCAGGTGCCTGGATGTTAAACATTCTATGTCAACAATCTGCAAGTTCTAAGAAAAAAACTATAGACCAATCTATCTTGAATGGTAACTCTTACAGATGCAAATTATTAACTTGTTTTCACCAGCCAGGGACACATTGTCTGAATAATGTAATATGAGCCACATCTGTAATTTAAACTTTCCTAATAACCACTTTTTAAAAAGAGGTTTCATTGTGTAACCCTAGCTGCTTACTCTCTCTGTAGACCAGGCTGGTGATAAACTCACAGATCGTCCTATCTCTGCCTCCTGCGTGCTGGGATCAGAAGTGTGCACAATACCCAGCTGAACACATCTTTTAAACATTTTTAAAGCATATGATTTTAATATATTTGCCAAAAGTACTATTACTTTGATATAAAATTATTGAAATTTTCTTTTAGTTTTGGAAAACCTATGTGTATACTAAACACGTTTAGTTCAGACTGGCCACTTCAGGTCTCCGTGGCTCAGTGTGGCTAGTGGCTGTCATGTAGGAGTGTGGCCCAGATGTGGTTAGTGGCTGTCATGTAGGAGTGTGGCCCAGATGTGGCTAGTGGCTGTCATGTAGGAGTGTGGCCCAGATGTGGCTAGTGGCTGTCATGTAGGAGTGCGGCCCTATCTTCAAGCACAGAACTGTGGCCAGTTCATCTCACTGTGGCCAGCTCCCAACGCTTAGGGCGATGATCTAGTTGTCATTCCCGGGTCCTCTTTTTTAAAACAATACTGGGGTAGAACACTCTACCACTGAGCTCATCCCACGTAGCCCAGGCTGGCCCAGAACCTCTGCTTTCTTCCTTCTTCAGTTGGGGTGCTGAGTTTGTAGCAGACGCCTCCACACCTTGCCTCAGGCCTCTAGCTTTTTACCCCTTTCTGACAATGACTGCTTCTCCCACCCCCACCCCCATGGCTTGGCTTTGGGTCCATCCCCTAAGACCAGTTTAGACTAGTAGGACAAAAGCTGAGAGCTGCCCCTGGAGAGCCTCATCAGGCCAGGCTCCCTTCTTGACAGGGTTTGTGATAGACCCCTGAAGCAGACCTTAATCTCAGACTTTTTTCTTAAGAAAAGTTTCTGTTGATGGCCTCACTCTGGCCCTTTCCACAGTCAATGGAAACTTCCTGGTTGAACTGACAGTGAAAGCTGCCCCTCCAATGAAGTCCATCATTAACAAAACAAAAAGCCAGAGACGGCCTGCAGCCCTTCCTGACCACTGAACAGGGAGGCAGGGCTGAGTAAACTATCTTAGTTACACAAAACTCCAATTTTTTTTTTAAATTTTTTTTAATTTCGTGTGTTTGTGTGTGTAGTAGGGTCTTACTGTATAGCCTGTGCTGGCCTCAAACTTGATGCTCTTGCTCAGCCTCCCAGTGCTGAAATTACAGGTTTGTGCAGCCAGCCGCACCTGGCAAGAGAAATCTAACCTGGAAATCTGTGAAGAACCTTTGTCTGGCCCTCAGGAGAGGGACTGGGGTGGATCAGGGAGTCTGGCTGCACACGTGCCATCCCATGCACCTGAGCCTCAGAATGCACCGTGCACACAGAGGCCCTGTCCTCCCAGTGTGCGGTTGTGTCGCCTGGGCTGCTGGGGACCATAGCCTGTCTCCTCACTTTAGTCCTGGCCCATGCTTGCTTAATGCTCTCCTGGAATCCCAAGGGCCTGAGGCCTTAGGCTCTGCTGCGGTCTCTGCCCCCAGCATGGTGCTCAATATCTCGGCCAAATAAGTTACTTTCCTTGAATATCCAGGAATTTTAACCTAAAGCCGTGGGGACTAGTCACCTTGCCCTGGAACTCCAGTGTAACTGCCTTAGTGTTCCCTGTGTCGTCTGCTTTGATGTAAAGCCCAGAGTGTCTGGAGGCAGAGGCCACGGCAGGCCTCTGCTTTCACTCAGCAGTCCTGATTTAGGCATGTGTAGATGAGCCATGAGATTTGTCCCGAGGAAGAGACTTAAAGACACATGAAGTTTTTAGTCCTAAATGCTGTTTTGTTTACTTTCTGTCAAGATGATATTTACCCCTGTCAAATTCAAACTATCGTACTGTGTAATTATGTATAAAGGTTTTTTTTTTTATTTATTTGAAATTAGATTAGGTATACATTTTTAAATTTAACATCTGGCTGGACAGTGTTCTATTAACTCATTGAATGTGTTTCCTTTGTCTTGTGTTAATAAATTTTGATGCTTGATTGTGTTGAATCCTTCACACATTGGGTGGTGTGTGTGTGTGTGTGTGTGTGTGTGTGTGGAGACTGAACCCCAGGTCTCCTGCAGGCTGAGCAGCATTCACTCCAGCGCTCAGCCACACCCCCTTTCCAGGGCTGAGAACAGAGCTTCTGACAGTAAGATGGGGGGTGGTGACTGCTACAGTGGCCCAAGGAGAGCGCTGTGTTATTCACGGAGGCAGGGGAGGGGACAGCACTGCCACTCTGCAAACCCAGAAGGCAGCGGGCAGACATTTTCTTTTTAAACTTGGGAATCTAACAAATTTCATTGCTTTTAAAAAATAATTGGGTTTCTTTCTTTCCCTCCCTCTCTCTTTTCCTTCCTAGTTTCCTTCCTTCCTACCCTCCCTTCCTCCTTCCTTCCAGCAGTCCTGGAACTCACTCTGTAGACCAGGCAGACCACGAACTTACAGAGACCCACCTGCCTCTGCCTCCTGAGTACTAGGTTCAAAGGTGTGCACCACCAACCACCCAGCTTGGATTTCCTTTTTTCTTCTTTCTTTTTTTTTTTTTTTTTGGTTTTTTGAGACAGGGTTTCTCTGTGTAGCTTTTCGACTTTCCTGGAACTCACTCTGTAGCCCAGGCTGGCCTCGAACTCACAGAGATCCGCCTGGCTGTGCCTCCCGAGTGCTGGGATTAAAAGCGTGCGCCACCACCGCCCGGCTAAGAAAACATTTATTTACTAAGTAAACACATGTGTATTGGTGGAATGCATGCTCACCAACAAGCCAAACTGCTATAGCAAGAAGAGCTTCTGGAGCTTCTTTCTTTTTTTTAAAGATTCATTTATTATGTATACACTGTTCTGTCTACATGCATGCCTGCAGGCCAGAAGAGGGTACCAGATCTCATAGATGGTTGTGAGCCACCATGTGGGTGCTGGGAATTGAACTCAGGACCTCTGGAAGAGCAGCCAATGCTCTTAACCTCTGAGCCATCTCTCCAGCCCTTGTATTTTTTTTCTTTACTATTTTTTTTATCTTTGTGTGAGTGTTTGCCTGATGTATGTGCCCTGAGTGCATGCCTGAGGTGGCCAGAAGGTAGGCACTGAATCCCATGGAAAGTGGAGTTAAAGGTGACTGTGAGCCACCCTGTGGGTACTGGGAACCAAACCCGAGTCCTCTGCAAGAGCAGCAGTGTTCTAACTGACAAACCCTCTGTCTCCAGCCCCTTGCTTTTTTTCCCCTGAATGTTACTACATTTGTATTTATTTTGTTGGGGGTAAGGGGAGCTTGCTATGGTACCTGTGTGGATACCAAAGGATAACTTACAGGAGTCTTTGCACTATGGGTCCTAGGGATCCACACAGGCCCTCAGGCGTGGCTGCAAGCATCCTTGACCACTTGGCCCAGCTGTCAGGATTTCTTCCCTCTGCCTGCAGCATGTGTGGGTTTAATACCTGGACTGCAGTGTCTTCTGCCGTGAGCTGGGCAGAGTTCCAGCCTTTGGGATGTGAGGATTCATTTGCTCTAGCATTTCCTGGTCTCAGGAAACGTGAAGGGAGTCCTTCAGATCGTTCGTAGACATTGAAGCTCGTCTTTGCAGTATGGTCCAAGCTATTTTGGCATTGAGGACCCCCCTCCCCGGCTTAACAGTTATGAAATGCTGCCCACCAAGTACAGACATTATGTTAAGAGCTGATGGTCAAGAAAAATACAAAGAAGTCTGTGCCTTCAGGGAGATGCAGGGAGCAGTCATGACATGTAAAGACAGTTAGGAGCAGGTGAGCCAACGAGACAGGCAAGGAGGACGGGGACGACTTGCTAGAGGATGGCATCAGAACAGTGGTTGATTTTTTGCTTTTTTAAGTCATGGTCTCTAGCTCAGTCAGGCTGGCCTCAAAACCCATCATAATCCTCCTGCCTCAGCCTTTGGAGTTCTGGGATTAGAGATGAGAGTTACCATGTCTGCCCTGAATTTGAGTTTTGGAAGATGACACAGGTAAGAAAAACAACTAGGGGAAGCAGGCATGGTGATGCAGACTTGTCATCCAGTACCAGGGAAGCAGAAGCAGGAGGGTCAGGAGCTCAAGTTTGTCCTCAGCTACACATCCAGTTCAAAGCCAGCCTGGACTACATGGGACCCTGTCTCAACAAGTTATGTATTTTGAGAACCGAGTCATTAGAATTGATATGATGTGGGACTAGAGAGATGGCTCGGCGGTTAAGAGCACTGGCTGTTCTTGCAAGAGGCTGGGTTCCATTCCCAGCACCCACATGGCAGCTCACAACTGTCTATCACTCTACCTCAATGGGATCCAACATCCTCACACAGACATACATGCAGGCAAAACACCAATGCACATAAAATAAAATGTGGCTATGATGTGGCTATGTGAACCTTTAATTTTTGTATGTTGGTTGGTTGATACCAGCCGGCTACTGGCCATCTCAGAACTGTCTCGTGAACACATGGAGTGGCCAGTCGCATGGATTCCCACCTAGGCTGATTTTAGTCAGTTCTGAGTCTTCAACTAAACACTGAAGGACTCCAACAATAAGTTCCTGAGGTTGTGCTCCTCCAGATTTATCAGCCACTTGGTGGCCAGGTCGTAATGGTAACCCTAGAAGGGCCAGTGATGTTCTCGTGTAAACACCTGTCCTAGATGTGAGCATTTGACTCTTCTGTCCTGGGAGCTTTTGTGAGCGTGTGATACTTATATAATTCACAAACACAACGATCAATAATTGTCCTCCACTAGGTGGCATTAATGGAGCCAGAAAGGAAGCTACTAAGAATATGGTGTGAGAGAGGATGAGGGCTTGCTGTGTGGAGAAGAGGGAGTCATGGGGCTGGAGAGACAGTTAAGAGCACAGGCTGCTCTTCCAGAGGACCCGGGTTCAGTTCCCAGACCCACATGGCAGCTCACACTGTAAGTTCCAGGGGATCCGTCACCCTCACACAGACAGACATGCAGGCAAAACACCAATGCACATAAAACTTTAAAAAAAGGGAGTCACAAGCAGAAATTGTTTCCCCTATATCCCAACAACCAAAGTAAGCTAGCTCCAACAGAAGGGAGCTAACTACTCCAGCTGGGCATGGTAGCACACGGCTTTTATCCACTGTCACCTGGAAGGCTGAGCCAGGCAGTCACCTGAGACCAGGAGTTCGAATCTAGTCCTGGTAACATAGTGAAACCCTAATAAAAGGCTGAGAGCGGTAGCGGTGGCAGTGGGGACCTAGTCACTACTACGACAGTTGAGGGCAGTGTGAAATGTCAGGCTGTGGCCACGTGTGTTTACAGCAGGTGCCTAGTGCCGGACTTTTCCCGGATCACAGTGTTTATAGGTGGGAGAGTCTGGAAAGTTCCTTCTCTAAGCCCATTCACTTAGGTCAGACTAATTTTGTGAGTGCAGATTCCCTGGAGCTAGAGTAAGCCACCTCCCGTGAGTGCTGGGAACTGAACCCAGATCCTCTGAGAGCAGCCGGCCCAGCCCGGCCTGACCGTGTCTCAGGAGCACAACTTTAACTTTGTGTTAGGGAACCAAACCCGGGCCCCCATCCGCCCTGGGTAAGCGCTTTGCAATTGACCTTCGCAGGCCCAACCTTTCTGACTCCCCTGCCTCCCCGTCCCGGGATGGCAGGTGACACCCCGCTCCTCAGATGCTGTCCCGAGGCGGGACACGGAAAAAAACGGGAAAAAAAGCCTCCCAACATCCCGTCGTCTCGGCGAGGCCGAGCTCCACACCGGGGCGCAGGAGGCGGCCCGCCCCGCGCTGGAGGGCCGGCGGCCAGGAGCACAGCGGGCTCGGGAACCGGGCGAAGGGGTCCCCTGCGCTCCGGGGCTCGCTAAGATGGCGGCGCGCCACGTGAGCGCGCGGTGACGCAGCACGTCGGCCGGCCGACCTGCGCAGGCCCCGCCCCTCCCCAGCGCCCTGCCGACGCAGGCCCCGCCCCCCCAGAGCCCGCCCGCCCGGCGCAGGCCCCGCCCCTCCCCAGCGCCCCGCCGACGCAGGCCCCGCCCCTCCCCAGAGCCCGCCCGCCCGGCGCAGGCACCGCCCCTCCCCAGCGCCCGCCCGCCCGGCGCAGGCTCCGCCCCTCCCCAGCGCCCGCCCGGCCGACGCAGGCCCCGCCCCTCCCCAGCGCCCGCCCGCCGGGCGCAGGCCCCGCCCCTCCCCAGCGCCCTGCCGAAGCAGGCTCCGCCCCTCCCCAGCGCCCTGCCGAAGCAGGCTCCGCCCCTCCCGTCCGACGCAGGCCCCGCCCCTCCCCAGAGCCCGCCCGCCCGACGCAGGCCCCGCCCCTCCCAGCGCCCTGCCGAAGCAGGCCCGCCCCTCCCCAGCGCCCTGCCGAAGCAGGCTCCGCCCCTCCCCAGCGCCCTGCCGACGCAGGCTCCGCCCCTCCCAGAGCCCGCCCGCCCGGCGCAGGCCCCGCCCTCCCCAGCGCCCCGCCGACGCAGGCCCCGCCCCTCCCCAGCGCCCTGCCGACGCAGGCTCCGCCCCTCCCCAGCGCCCGCCCGCCCTGCGCAGGCCCCGCCCCTCCCCAGCGCCCGCCCGCCCGACGCAGGCCCCGCCCCTCCCCAGCGCCCGCCCGTCCGACGCAGGCCCCGCCCCTCCCAGCGCCCGGCCTGCGGCGGCGGCGGCGGCGGGTCATGCCGCCAGAGACGCCCCTCGCGGCGGGGAAACGGTAGCCCGGGACGGTTGGCGCTCGAGCCACGCCGCTTCTCCCCGCCCCCAGGGAGGAGCGCCACCCCGCCCGCGCGGCCCGCGGCCGGGAAGTGAGCAGCGACGTCGGCGCCGCCTGGGACGGGGGAGTGGAAGTTCCCGCCCCGGGCAGCGGCCAGGCGGCTCCCGCCGCGGGTGAGTGGGGGCGGCGGCGGGACCACGGCGGGGCGGCGTAGGGGGGGAGGGCGGGGAGCGGCCCGGGCGGGAGTGAGTGAGTGAGTGAGTGCGGCGGCGCCGGCGGGGACGCCGTGGCGGCCACGCGCCGGCCGGGTGGGGGGGGTGGGGGTGGGGGGGTCGCGCGCGGGGCGGCCCGGCGCGGCGGTGGGGAGGGGCGCGGCGGAGGGTGGGGCCGGCCGGCCGCGCGCTTCCGGCCGCGCGCGCGCCTTCCCCGGGCGCACGGGCGTTGGGCTCCGGTCCTGCGGGCGCGCTCCCTCGGCCCACGCCGCGGCTGGGGCCTGCGGGCGGGTGGCGGCGGCGCGGGGAGAGCCGGGGACGGCCCGCCTCCAGGCTGCAGGCACCGGGTCCTCAGGCTCCCGCCCCGGGGACGGGGGGGAAACCGAGGCAACCCCGCCGTGCGGCGCGGCGCGGCGCGGCGGTGCTTTGCTCTTCTTCCGGGTGTCTCCCAGCCGGCCGCTTAAGTTAGAGTAGAGAACCCAGGGTCCCGGGAGCCGCGCTTTCCCGTTCAGGCGGGGCTTGTTAATAACGGAGGCAGGTTTCTGGTGGCTGGGCTTCTTTCTAGACGCGGGCGCCTACATGCTGGCCGCCTTAGTTCGGCCCGAGACAGGGCCTCCCAACCTGGCCTTTATGGTCGAGGCTGGCTTCGAACACGGCTTGTGTTAGTGGCCTTTTTGTTTTGGTTGTTGTTGGTTTGGTTTTTCGAGACAGGATTTCTCTGTATAGCCTTGGCTGTCCTGGAACTTGGTGTTGGTGGTTTGGTCTGGTCGCCATGCGGTGGAGGGGCGCCGCGCATTTGAGCCCAGCACTTGGGCGGCAGAGGCAGGTGGATCTCTGAATTCAAGGCCAGAGCGAGTTCCAGGACAGCCAAGGCTACTCAAAGAAAAATCCTGTCTCGAGGGAGAAAAAATAAAAACGAACAAAAAGCTCTATTTATTGCGGGGTGTGGTAGCACACACCTTTAATCCCAGCTACTCTCCCGGGAGGCAGAAGCAGGTCGATCTCTCTCTGCTACCTACACAGCGAGTTCCCGGCCAGCAAGTCCCAATAGTGAGACATTATTGTTTTTATTTATGTGTGTGTGCCTCTGGAAGGTTATGTTCACCATCTGCGTGCAGGTGCCTGAAGAGGCCAGAGGGGTCAGATCTGGAACTGCAGTTAGAGGCTGTTGCGGGGGCCAGGAACTGGCCCTGTGTCCTATAAAAGAGCAGCCGTCTCTCCAGCCTAGCGTTAGCTTTGGAGGGTGTTTGCTTGTTTGAGAAAGGCTCATACTGTATTCCCAACTGGTCTTAAACTGTGTGTGATTCAGTTTGGCCTAGAATAAGCAGTACTGTAGCCTTGAAAACAATTGAGCCACAAGTCTTCAAGGGCCTCTTGACATCTCAGGCCATTTCAGCACCTGTGATAAGAGTGTGTATAGTATTTATGTTCTCAAAATGCGTTTACCCCAAGATTTTGTTGCCAATGGATATTTTGTTTAAAAGCCAGTTGCCCCTCCCCTGCTTTACAATGTACACTTACCGTTTCATCTCCATTATAATGTAGCTAAGTGAGAGAGTGTTTGCCTAGCATGCTTCATCCTCAGCTCCTGGAAACAACTGGACATCCCAAAGTTGATGTGACAGCTCCTGAATAGTGTCTGCAGTTCTTGATTGCTTGGTCTACAGGACTGTGATAGTACCTATCAACAGTAGATGGTAGTCAGGTCAGAAAACAAAACAAAAAACCCTGGCATGATGTCAGTGAATTTCCAATTCTCACATAGGATGACGCCTCCAGTTTCCTGTGCCTCTGTTGCCCTGTTTCTGTAGCTGAGGTGGAGTGGTTCTCTGAGGATATTTCTTTAGCCATTATTTCTTCAGTTCTAATTAGATACATCTAAGTAAGCAGGTGGTGGTTTTGTTACAGTGTTAAATGTGAAGACATTGGTGCTGTGTAGGGAAGGGACTTATGGTCTGGTGGAGAGACAGAAAAATAGCAATTACATTACTGTGGTAGAAGGCCAGCTTGATCTATAGAACGAGTTCTAGGACAACCAAAGCTACACAGAAACCCTGTCTTGGAAAACCAAAACTACTGGGGTGTACAGTCAGCCTCTAGCCTAGTCTAGGGGAGGTCATCACGTTGGTTTGCCTGGAGAGGAAGTTATAGAAGCCAGCTTCAGGAGGAGGAAGGGGAGATAGTGTTTGTAGCATAGGAAACAGCATGTATGCGAGCCTCAAGGTGAGGTGAAGCAAGCCAGCCACATCTGAGGATCTGGCAGATTCACTGTGACTAACAGTTGTGGAAATGTTAGGTAAGGGGGGCTCCTTGACCCCAAACTTACCACATAGTTTACTGTTCACTCAAGATGGTCAGTCTCTGCTGGCCACTGAGCACATATTAGCCTAAGCTTAAAACTGAGAGAAACAGGCAGGCTGGTAAACACAGCTCATTGTTAAATAATCTAGAGAGATGTGCCAGACAAGGGAACCCTTTAAGATAGATAGGGATGGTAGCGGGAGGGTGTTGTTGGAACAGAGGCCTGTGAAATAAAAGAACAAGGCTTTTGGTTAAAACAGCCCTAGCTTCGGGTGTTTCGAAGTGTACTTACTGTAAGATCCACAGTAAATAACAATCTGAGTAAAATAGGGCATCCAGGAGGTGGCATGTGACCTGCTCTTAGGAGCTGGGAGGAGCTCAGTTGTACAGTGCTTGGATGACCCTAGGTGGCCTCCAGCAGCACCACAAAAAACCAAAGTTCTTATCTTGGAATCTTACTTAGGAAGTCTCTGTTTGCAGAATTTGTTAACCACCTTGCCTTGGGCTAGCGGTATAGCTTAGATAGTTCCCTACTCCTTCGAGGTCCTGGGTGTGATAGCAATTTCTGTATAAAGCTGCTGGGGTGGGGAAGTGGAGACATGATCAGAAGCTCCAGAAAAGGTCATCCTCTTAGATAGCAAGTTTGAGGCCAACCTGGGCTCCAGGAGATCCTGTCATAGGGGAAAGTACCTTGCCTTTCCCGTGCCAGCAATTCATAGCCTGCTGTGACCTCTCAGTTCCCAGAAGTATGATGTGCGTGTTCCTTATCGTGTGGTTCTTAGTGATGATGCAGTTGAAGCTGCTTTTCATAGATCCTTTGTGATTGTGCCCTACTTGCTACTATCTCATGACAGCTGCTGCTTGGGGCTTGATGTATTTTTATACAAAATGTGTATATATAACATTGTGTTTTAAAAAGCAGAATTTGAGCCAAGCGTGGTAGAAGGATTGCCTTTTAGCCAGCCTGGCTTCAGGACCTGACTCAGAAACAAAGATAAAACAAAGCAACCACCACCACAACAAAGCCAACCAGACTTAATTTTTAGGAACAGCCAAGAAAAGGTGAACAAAGAATATTGCTGGGCCTGGAGAGATGGCTCAGCAGTTCAGAGCACTGACTGCTCTTCCATAGGACTCGGTTCAGTTCCCAGAGCCCACATGGCAGCTCACAACTATCTGTAACTCTCATTCCAGGGGTCTAACACCCTCGCACAGACATACATGCAGGCAAAAACATCAATGCGCAGAAAATAAAAATAAATCTCTTTTTTTTTTTAAAGTGTATTTGCAGTTGATAATGTCATTAAAACAGAACAGGTACTGTTTATGGCTTACAATGTTTATAGTTACAAACTATAAACTTATTTAAAAAAAATTTTTAAATTTAATTTTTAATTTATGAGTGTATTGCCTGCATGTATGTTTCCTTTTATTGTTTGTTGAGACAGGGTCTTACCACACAGGCCTAGCTGGCCTGGAACTCACTGGGTGGCCTCGACCTAAAAGATCTGATTGCCTCTGCCTCTGCCTTGACTAAAGGAAGATACCAACGTGCCTGGCCTTTTCTCTTTTAACAAAAATATTTTATTTTTAAAATTTTTATGTACATGGATGTTCTGTCTGCATGTGTCCCTGTGGAGACCAGAAGAGCCTCAGATGCTCTGGGACTGGAGTTTTCACATTGTGAATGGGTGTTGGGAATTGAACTCAGGTCCTCTGGAAGAGCTGCCAGTGTTCTTTACCCACTAATCCAACCCTCTAGCCTGTGGTTAAGGTTTCTTAACCTTTTGCTTCCTTATATATTTTTGGTGTTGAGGGGGGAAAGGAGCTAATGTCATACTTAAGAGGAGAAAAAAATTAAAATCATTCATAGAGGAGGTGGTTTTTCAATGACTAACAATAGTTTACACCTGGAGAGTAAGCATGAATTTGTTTTCTGAGACAGACATGGTGGTACATTTCTTTAATCCCAGCATTCAGCACACTAGGGCCAGGTTAGAGACCCCCAAAAAAAAGCTGGCTAGCATGAATATGGAGAGATGTTCAACATCATAAATGAAAACCAAAACACAGTAAGATACCACCTTGTTATTACTGTAGCTTAAGTTCTAATGTTCTGGTAGGAATGATTATGCTTTGTGTTGCCAACCTGGAAAGTGGTGGTGCACACCTTTAATCCCAGCATTTGGGAGGCAGAGGCAGGAGGGTTTCTGAGTTTGAGGCCAGCCTGGTCTACAGAGCTAGTTCCAAGAAACCAGAGCTACACGGAGAAACCCTGTTGTGAAGGAAAAAAAAAATCAGTGTTGCTATAGTACCCAGGGTGTCAACAGAACAGCCAAGTGATCTAGTGTTCCCTTGTGGAACACATAACAGGAACGTAAAGCGCTTTTTAAGACAGGGTTTTTGGTGTGTGTGTGTGTGTGTGTGTTAAAGATTTATTTACTTATTATTTATACAGTGATCTGCCTGCATGTATCCTGCAGGCCATAAGAGGGCACCAGATCTCATTATAGATGGTTGTGAGCCACCATGTGGTTGCTGGGAATTGAACTTATTCCTTATTAGGACCTGTTGGAAGAGCAGCCAGTGCTCTTAACCTTTGAGCCATCTCTCCAGCCCAAGACAAGGGTTTCTCTGTAGTCTTGGCTGTCCTGGAATTTACTATGTAGACCAGGCTAGCTTCAAACTCTAGAATCCACCTTTGAGGCCATGCCTGGCTAAAGCAGGTCTTGAAGAGGTAGTTGTGAATTCATATTTATAACAGCTATTCACAGCAGTCAGGAGGCTGAAGCGACCCAAGTGTTGACCAGCACATGGAGGGATAAACAGTGTGGGGTGTACATTCCAGGGAGTGTTACCAGATTGAAACTGAAAATCCTGACATGAGCTAGGTGTGGATGGATTGGGCTTCTTGTGCCAAATGAGGTAAAGCGGCCACAAAGACACACTAACTTTCCTGTGGAAGTGTCTAGAGTAGTAGTCCTGAGAAGAACAGTAGTTCCTGGGGCTCGTGGAGGAAGGGAGGACAAGGACAGTTACTTAACAGATGAGAAAACAACTGTGGATGTAGTCAACACAACTGTCCATTGAAATGGTACTATAAAGCCAGGTGTGGTGGCGCAGGCTCTTAATCTCATCACTTGGAGGCAGAGGCAGGCAGATCTCTGTGAGTTCAGAGACAGTCTGGTCTACAGAGTGAGATTCAGGACAGCCAAGCCCTGTCTCGGGGAAGAAAACAAAACAAAATGATAAGCTGGGCATGGTGACAAATTCCTTTAATCCCAGCACTAGGGAGGTAGAGAAAGGCAGATCACTGAGTTCAAGGACAACCTGGTCTACATAGTGAGTTCCAGGACAGGTAGGGCTAGATAGACTCTGTCTACAAACTCCCAAGATATGTAAAATAAATAAAAATGATTAAGGTGAGGAAATTTCCTCTGTATTTTATACAACTAAATTGTTTTTAAAAGACCTACTATGTATACAGTATTCTGCCTGCATGTGTCCTGCAGGCCAGAAGAGGGCACCAGATCTCATTATAGATGGTTGTGAGCCACCCTGTGGTTGCTGGGAATTGAACTCAAGACCTCTGGAAAAGCAACCAGCGATTTTAACCTCTGAGCCATCTCTCCAGCCCCATGACTAAAGTTTTTAAGACTGGAGAGATGGGTTGGTGCTTAAGAGCACTGACTGCTCTTTCCAGCAACTGGTTTAATTCCCAGCACCCACATGGAGCTCACAACCATCTGTAACTCCAGTCCCAGGGAATCCAGTACCCTCTCTGTAGCATGAATCTTAAAGAGTCTTATTAATAAAATCAAACCTGAAGCCAGGTATTGGGGTGAATGCTAGAAGATCAGAGAAGCAGGACAAGCCACAGCCACCTCATCTCGCCAGTTCCTCAGCTGATCCTGTTTCCTCAGACTGGAAGCCTCTCAGTCCTCATCCAGAATGGATCTCAGCTGAACTGCTGCTCAGAGCCTGAAAGCTTAACCAGGCCAAAAGCTTCTAGTTCCTGGTCCTCATGCCTTATATACCTTTCTGCTATCTGCCATCACTTCCTGGGATTAAAGGCGTGAGTCACCATGCCTGGCTGTTGCCAATGTGGCCTTGAACTCACAGATATTCCAGAGCATTTCTGCCTCTGGAATGTTAGGAAGGTGTAGGTGCCACCATTTTCTAGCCTCTGTATCTAGTGGCTGTTCCGTTCTCTGACCCCAGAGAAGTTTATTAGGGTGCCGTCCTGGGATACCAGGCAAACACATGGCATACAGACACATGGAAGCAAAACACCCGTGCTCATATTTCTAAAAAAAAATTGAAACAGCTGTTTGAAAAGCAGGGACAGGGCTGGAGAGATGGCTCAGAGGTTAAGAGCACCGACTGCTCTTCCAGAGGTCCTGAGTTCAATTCCCAGCAACTACATGGTGCCTCACAACCACCTGTAATGAGATCTGGTGCCCTCTTCTGGCCTGCAGGCATACATGCTGATACATAACAAACAAACAAACAAATAAATAAATATCAGGGACAACTAGGTACCCCCTTTTTAACATCACTGACATTCAGCTGAAGTTTCAGCCTCTCTCTCTCTCTCTCTCTCTCTTTGTGTGTATATATATATATTTTCATCCTTTCTCAAATCAAATGTTTTTTTCTTGTTTTTTCCACCTTTTTTCCTTTCCCCATCTCTCTCCTCTCTCCTCTATTTTTGAGAGGGTCCAGTCCCCGCCCTACCCCCATGGGGGGGGGGGCTTCCAGGATTAAAGGCGTGCGCCACCACTGCCCAGCATGATAGGGTCTTGACTGTGTAGCCTGGCTAGCCCGGAACTCTATGTAGCCCTCCTTACAACCACAGGCTAGTTGGTGTTGGGTGGTGCTAAGGCTAGTCCCAAGACCTCATGCACACCAGGTAAGTTCCCTCTAGTCCTGCATGTGACCATAGAGACCTGAGTCCTATCTGAGTCTTTACCGGACACGGAGACGGAGACAGTCTCCTTGGGTAGCCCTGGCTGGCTCCAGAGAACTACTTCCTGAGTTCTGGGATTAAGTTGAGCACCATCACCTGGTGGTGGCGCACGCCTTTAATCCCAGAACTTGGGAGGCAGAGGCAGGTGAGAATCTCTGAGTTTGAAGCCAGCCTGGTCTACAGAGCAAGTTCCAAGACAGCTAAAGATACAAAGAGAAACCCTGCCTCAGAAACAAAACAAAAAAGTCAAGCACCAACATGCCCTGCCCGTTAGTTTTATTAGCCTGTTGGTAAATTATCTTTATGAAGCTATGCATACAATTAGAGAATCTACCCTAGATTGGAGAAAGATCTTCTGTTGATAAGAAGACTCAAGTATCTATAAACATAGTCTGGCATTTCTGAATTTTAAAACGTCAAAGAATACTTTCAACTGTAGCCACTGGTTTTCTTCCATAGGGCAACTAACTGACCAATTGTCATATGGCTGCAGTAGTTGCTGATTCTGTAGCATTTTAACCGGCTCTTTTCCTTTCAGTTGATTATGGAAGATTCCCACAAGAGTAACACTCCAGAGACTGCACCTCAGCCTGGTTCAACAGTTCAGGGAACTCACATTTCTCAGATAGCCCATCAGGTAAGTCAAGAACTAGCCAGAGTACTGGGCTGATCAGTAGTGTTCACAAATTAACATGTTGTCTTACCACCAATGTTCAGAAAACCCAGCACAGAGAGACTTTGAAATGATGCCCTTAAGAAGGGAGAGGGAGAGAGGGAGGGAGGGACTGAAACACCTTTGGAAAGGAAGACCTTTTTTTCACCCTTTTTTTGGAGAAAGATGCAGGCTGACCTGAAATTTACTATATAGACCAGGCTGGCCTCCAACTCACAGAGATCTGCCTGCTTTCTCCCTGTGTTAGAATTAAAGGTGTGAACCACTCTGCCTAGCAGGGCCTGGAATTCTTGATCATCCTCTTCTAGCCTAGTACCAGAGTACTAACATTACGGTCCTAGAATAATAGGCATATGCCCAGCTTGGATCATCATTTTACCAAGTTCATTATGGATGTATTGAAATGTTTTTTTTTTTTTTTTTTTCATGATGAGCATATTCATTAGAGAATTTAGTTTAATTGACTAACGTGTTCAGACTAGAAATGTCAATTTAGGAGTTATAAATATAAATTTTAATTTTGTTTGTTTTTTGAGACGGGGTTTCTCTGTGTAGCTTTGCGCCTTTCCTGCGACTCACTTGGTAGCCCAGGCTGGCCTCCCGAGTGCTGGGGTTAAAGGCATGCACCACCACCGCCCGGCTTATAAATATAAATTTTAATATAAATTAAAGTCATGGGGCAATTTCTGATTTCTGCCTAGGGCATAGAAAGCTGAAAAGAGCATGGCAGTGGTGGCACACACCTTGAATCTCAGGAAGTGAGGACAGGTCGGAGAAAGGTATACAAGGCCTGAGGGAACAGGAACTAAAGCAGTTCAGCTGAGACCCTTTTGGGTGAGGACTCAGAGGATTTCAGTCAGAGGATTCGTGGAGTTGGTGAGGTAATGGGTGATGGCTGTAGCTTGCTCTGCTTCTCTGATTTTTCAGCTTTCACAATATCTGGCCCCGGGGTTTTATTATAAGACAATTAGAAATTCGAACAACAAAGAGTAAGTTCCGTATTATACAGGCAACTGGCTTTTGAGACCACAGAAGTCAAAGGTGGGCTGTCATACTTAGAGGGGAGGAAAAGTCAACGACCCTTTTTTTTTGTCCTTTTGGTTTGTTGAGACAGAGTTTCTCTGTGTAGCTTTGGCTGTCCTGGAACTCACTCTGTAGACCAGGCTGGCCTTCAACTCACAGAGATCCTCCAGCCTCTGCCTCCCACATGCTGGGATTAAAGGGGTGCCAGGCAAGTCAACTACATTTTAAGACAAGGTCTCACATAGCTTAGGCTAGTCTCAAATTCACTGTATAGTGAAGGGTGGCCTTGAACTCCTGATCTTTCTACCTCTGCCTTAGGAGCACCTGCTTGGATTACAGGTGTATGTTATTCCTAGCTATCAGCTACATTTTAAAGTTATTTATTCTTTTATCTTTTTGGGTGTTCGGAATACATATGCCATAACACATGATTTGGGGTAGATAGCATGTATAAACAAACAGCAGAGGAATTGCAGAAGAGGGAGTTGGATGCTACATGAGACTGCTAGAAATAAAAATGGCATAAATTAAGTGGTGTTAGGGCTTATTAGATTTGACATGGTTGAAGAAAGAACCAGTGAACTTGAAGATAGACTAGTAGAAAGCACCCAAATGGAAAACAGAAAGAAAAGGAGAAAAGCAGACTAGAGCATCCAGGAACTATGGGGCAGGTCTGTTTCAGTAGTCTTGATGTCAGTGAGGTTGCCAAGGTGTGAGTCTAGTCAGGTGAGGTCACTGGATGTCACTGGATGTGACTTTTGGTTTCACTTCAGAGTAAACGTCCTTTCTGCCTTCTAGTGCCTTCTAGTGTTGGTGCTACTGATAAAGACGCCGACCTGTCTTCTGGGTCCAAGGAGGCCGTGGGGCGCCATAGGGAGGAAATAGATGTCAGAACACAGGAATGAGGTAGAATGTGTTTACTGCCAGTCAGTGGTAATGAACTAACTAGATATCAAGTAAGATGTCCTGATGTTTCCTTGTCTGTTGTTACATTTCAAGACAGGGTTTCTCTCTGTGTAGTCCTGGCATTCCCTTTGTAGACCAGGCTGGCCTCGAACTCAGAGATCCACCTGCCTCTGCTTCCTGAGCACTGGGATTAAAGGCGTGTACCACCCCACCCAACCCCACCCCCCAGTGGTATCTTGAATCTTAAAACCAGGTTATATATTGATCAATGGATGTGCTGAGAAGATCCCACATTTCCCTAGGAGTAGTGGTTCATTGTGTGTGATAACTGTAACTACTACAGACAGGAATAGTCTGTGTTTAGCAGCAGCTTCACTGAAAGCCTTGAGAAGAACGATTTCATTGGATGTAGGGATGAAAATCAAATTTGAACCAAGAAGGCATAGGAAGAGAAGAAAAATGAATAGACAAAAATTCTAGAATGAATCAACAGCTCCCTCGAGTTTATTTTTAAAAATAAGTTTGTGTGTATGTGTGCATACCTTTGAATTCATGTACACTGTGTGTGCATGGGCCCGAGGAGGCCAGAGGACATTGGATCCCTTGGAACAGGTGATTGTGAGCCACCATGTAGGTGCTAGAAACGGAGCCTAAATCTTCTGCAAGAGCAGTGAGTACTTGTAGTCCCTGTGCCATCTCTCTAGCCCTGAGAAGTTGTTTTGTTTCTTTTGGTTTTTCGAGACAGGGTTTCTCTGTGTAGCTCTGGCTGTCCTAGAACTCATCCTATAGACCAGGCTGACCTCAACTCAGAGTTGGAGTTTTTGGTTTTTAAGGAGGAATTCAGAGATGTTTTCTTTGTTTTTTTGTGTGGTTTTGATCAGGGTCTCACTGTGTAGCTCTTGCTGTCCTGCGATCTGTCCTACAGACAGCTGGCCTCAGTCTGCCTCCGAGTGCCACCATGCCTAGCTCAGTTTTTTTAAGTTAAGTTTTCAGGTTAACGTGAAGTAGTGGGTCTCATTGTGGCCTTTTCTTCCACGCGTGTGTGTGTGTGTGTGTGTGTGTGTGTGTGTGTGTGTGTGTGTGTGTGAGATACTTCATTCTCGTGTGTTCCCCTCCGCCGCTGTCCTGTGCCATGCCCCCACCTCTGCCTGGTTCCCTCCTCCCCCACTTAGTCTCCTCTCTAGCTTTCTTATCCCTCTCTAGAACTTGCTTAAGATCTCTTCCTGCCCTCTGGTGGTCTCCATTCTAGACACTCCCGCCCCCACTCTATCTCTGTCTCATTTTCAGTGTGCCTGTCTGTCTGTCTGTCTCTGTCTCTTAAATGTAGTCTCTGCATATGAGAGAAAACACATTTTTCTGAGTCTGATATTTTTGCTTGTATGATTTCTAGTTTCACCCATTTTCCTGTAAAGGTCTTCTTTATGGCTGAATAAAATTGTATTGTGTGTATATACATGTACTACATTTTCTTCATTCTCTGCTGGTGGGCATGTAGGCTGGTTCAACCTTGTACTTATTGTGAACAGCGCGTGCAGCAGTAATGTGCATGTGGTATGTTGACTGGAGTCCTTCCAATATACAGCCAGGAATAGAATGACTCGGTCATATGGTAGTTTTATTTTTAGTTTTTTGAGAAACCTCCATACTGGCTGCACCCGTTTTTATATCGTGTAAGTGTTAGATGTTCTGTTATGTGAATAATGTCATCGACATTGAGATAGGAACGTCACTGGCCTCCAGGTTGCTCTTGTAGTAGTATCACATTCGCACCTTGTTGGTTCTGCTGATCCATGGCAGGAAATGCTCTCTCCATCTTTTGAAGCTTACGTTGTACTCCTTAGTTAGGTTTATTTCTGGGCCTTTTCTTTATCATTTGAAGCTATTGTGAAATGGGTTGTTTCTTTCTTTCTCTGCATGTTAGTTACTAGTGTATAGAACAGTTACTGATTTTTGTGTTAGTTTTGTGTCCTGTTGCAGAAAGTGTGTCAGATCTAAGTTTTCTGGTGGAGTTGTGAAGGTCTTTGGTTTTGGTTTTTTGGGGTTTTTTGTTTGTTTTTTGGTTTTTCAAGACAGGGTTTCTCTGTGGCTTGGAACTCACTTTGTAGACCAGGCTGGCCTCGAACTCACAGATATCCGCCTCCAGAGTGCTAGTATTAAAGGCGTGCGCTACCACTGCCTGGCCTATTAAGGTCTTTAAGAATAGGATCAGCGCCGGGCGGTGGTGGCACACACCTTTAATCCTAGCACTCGGGAGGATCTCTGTGAGTTTGAGGCCAGCCTGGGCTACCAAGTGAGTTCCAGGAAAGGCGCAAAGCTACACAGAGAAACCCTGTCTCGAAAAACCAAAACCAAAAACAAAATAAAAAAAAGAATAGGATCAGGCTGGCCAGTTGACTCAGCCAGTAAAAGTACTTTCCCATTCAAGCCTGATGATCTGGATTTGATGGGAAAAGATAAGTTAATGTGGGTAGGTTGTGAGCTGCAGTGTGGGTGCTAAGAACTGATCTGAGGCTCCTGCAAGAGCATCGTGTGCTCAGACTGCAGGGTGATTTTCCAGCCCCTGCTGCCTCCCTCCTGGTTGGTGGCCTATGACTTCTGCTGCTGCCGCTGCTGCTGCTGCAAGGATTTTATGTGGCTGTAGGCCAGAGGTGAAGAGCTGGGTATCTTTGGTTTTTTGAGACAGGGTTTCTCTGTGTAGCTTTGCGCCTTTCCTGAAACTCACTTGGTAGCCCAGGCTGGCCTCGAACTCACAGAGATCCGCCTGCCTCTGCCTCCCAAGTGCTGGGATTAAAGGCCTGCTGCTGCTGCTCCTGCTCCTCCTCCACCTCCACCACTACCATCACTATCGGCCGTGCAGGGTATCTTAATTGCCCTCTACCTTATTTGAGACAGGTTTCTGATTAAACCTGGAACTCACTTATTTGTATATACTGGCTGTCTAGACAGGGATCCTGACTCCACTTTCCTTCCCATCAGTGGAATTACAGGTATATGCCAGCACACCCAGCTTTCTTAGACAGTGCTAGGGTCAAACTCAGGGCCACAGCAAGAGCAGCGCCACTCCAATGCAGCCCCTGCCTTTTTCTTTGTTGTATTCCTCGTTCATGTGCTAGATTGTTAATCCAGTTCCTGAACTGATTTTTTTTTTTACTTCATTCATCTGCTTTTTTTGTATCCTCTTTGAAACCATCATTATAACGATTTTAGTATCATTAAATTTGGTAATTGAGGGGTTACATTTCCATGCTTTCATGTTTTTCTTACCTGTGTTGTGATTTGCTCATCTGGTTATGGATATCTCTTCCAGTTTCATTCAAGATCTTTTAAAATACTTAAGCATACATATATGCATGCACATTGGCCATGGACTCTTTAAAGATTTTTTATTTACTTATGTGTATATGTGTGTGTGTGTGTTAGTATAGGTGCCCTCAGAGGTCAGGAGGGTGTTGCATCTTCTGGACCTGCAGTTACAGGTGGTTACGAGATGCCTAAAGTGGGTGCTGGCAACCAAACTTGGGTCGTCTCCAATAACAGCTAGTATTTTAAACCTTTGAGACATCAGTCTGTTTACTTACACACTTTGATCTTTTTTAATAAATATCCTTTGGGGGGATCAATCCTCAGAAAACAGACCACAGCCGGGCGGTGGTGGCGCACACCTTTAATCCCAGCACTCAGGAGGTAGAGGCAGGCAGATCTCTGAGTTCAAGGCCAGCCTGGTCTACAGAGTGAGTTCTAGGACAGCCAGGGTGACAGAAACCCTGTCTCAAAAAACCAAAAACCAGTTGAAGCCACTTAGAGCACTAAAAACCATAGAACAAAAAATGGCAAGGAAAAAAATAGGGCCAGTGAGATGATGGCCCACTGGGTAAAAGTGCTGGCCGCCAAACCTGGTGACCTGAGTTTGGTCCTGGCAACCCACACGGTAGGAGAGAAACAACTCCTAAAAGTTACGCTCTGACCTGCACACACATACCGAAGCACGTGAAAATAAGTAAATACAAGAAATAACAAAGCCTAATGTAAAATAAACTGTGGAGTTGAAATCGTTAAAGAGAAAATAGTGAATGACATGAAGGGGAAAGAAAGGAGACAGACGGGATTACGGAGAGGAGGGGAAAGCAGTGTTAGGTAGAAAAGTGGGGGCTGGGGGATGGCTTGGTCTGGCTGCTCTTCAGAGGATCCAGGTTCAATTCCAGCTCCCATGTTAAGGTTCATAATGGTTTATATATTTTTATTTTATTTTATTTTAAACTATTCTTTTTATTTATAAGTATACAGTATTCTGCCTGCATGTATGCCTGCAGGCCAGAAGAGGGCGCCAGATCTCATCACAGATGGTTGTGAGTCACCATGTGGTTGCTGGGAATTGAACTCAGGACCTCTGGAAGAATAATCAGTGCTCTTAACCTCTGAGCCATCTCTCCAGCCCCCATAATGGTTTATATTATAATATTCCTCTTTTAGCTGCTCTGAGCATAAACTTGCATACAGGCAAAACACTAATAAAAGTAAAATAAAAATTTTTTTTTTTTCCTAGGCAGGGTTTCTCTGTGTAGCTTTGCTGGAATTCACTCTGTAGCCCAGGCTGGGCTCGAACTCACAAAGATCCACCTTCCTGTCTCCCGAGTGCAGGGATTAAAGGCTTGCGCCACCACCACCCAGCTAAAAATAATTTTAAAAGGCTTTAAAGATGAAAATATATATAATATAAACAAAAGTAGAGGAACATAAAAAATGTTAAAGCTCTTAAAAATGAAGTAGAAATATTACCGTGGCTGGAGAAATGGCTCCAGTTGGTAAGAGCACTAGCTGTTCTTGCAGAGGATCCTGATTTGGTTCCCAGCACCTACATGGGGCTCACAACCATGTGTAACTCCAATCCAGGGAATCTGACACCCTCTTCTGACCTGAGGGCACCAGGCATGCATGAGTTAAAGACCAACATGGTCTACAAAGCAAGTTCCTGGCCAGCCAAGCTACACACTGAGACCCTGTCTCAAAAATAGTCAGTACTAGACATAATAAAGAAAGAAAGGCATAGAGTGGGGGGAAGTAGATAGGTGTTAGAGCAGCGTCTTCTGGGTGCTCTGCTACTACAGTGTACCAGGAAGAACTGAACTGAAGTTAGTGTCTCTTGTCTTGTGTACCGTTTAGACGGGTCGTTTGTGAGGTATCCACAGAGCTGTCTTGACCTTAAATCTTCCCTTTGCATATCAGGAATCTCCCCTGGTTACACTTAGCTTTGTAGCCTGTGTGCAGGGCAGGGTTTCCCTACATCTCTGGTGCCTAATGTCTAAGCCAATGGTGTTTCCCAGGCACACTGGGGAGTAGGAGAAGCAACAGCATTGAAAGGATCAGTCTCTGCCATCAAATCCCAGGGAGTGTTCAACATCCTGCCAGAGGGGGGAGTCTGCCCAAGTCAAGGGTCAGCCTACCTCAGCTTCTTTTCAAATAGTTATTACCTGGGGTCAGCTTGTCCATTTGCAGAACTATGCTTTTCTCAAGAAGAGAAACGGGGTTTTTATACTCCATGGTAGGCCAGGACAGTGATCCTGTACTGTCTCTTGAGCTGCCTGTTAGAAGAGAAGCAGGTTCTTGGGAGTAGGCTTCATCCTGGTGAACAAACATATCTACCCAACCTGGTTGGCATACTACTTTTCTTTTTTTTGTTTTGTTTTTTGTTTTTGTTTTTTTGAGACAGGATTGCTGTGGGATGGTCGTATGCTGTGAATGTTTTGCTCTGATTGATTGATAAATAAAACACTGATTGGCCAGTAGCCAGGCAGGAGGTATAGTATAGGCGGGACAAGCAGAGAGGAGAATGCTGAGTAGAAGGCATGAGAAGTAAGATATAAAGATACCGGTAAGCCACAGGCCACATGGCAAGGTATAGATTTGTAGAAATGGGCTAATTTAGGATAATAAGAACTAGATAGCAAGAAGCCTGCAGTGGCCATACAGTTTATAAGTAATATACGTCTCTATGTATTTACTTGGGTCTGAGTGGCTGCAGGAGCCAAGTGGACACAGGAAAACTCCAACTGCACAGGGTTTCTCTATGTAGCTTTGCACCTTTACCAGAACTCACGCTGTAGACCAGGCTGTCCTCGAACTCACAGAGATCCACCTGCCTCCGCCTCCTGAGTGCTGGGATTAAAGGCGTGTGCCAACACCGTCTGGCCATACTACTTTTCTTTGCAGTATTTTGGAAGCATTGCTCCCTTCTCTAAATTCTGTTTGTGTGATTTAATGTCTCCTTGGTAAATCCTTTATAACATCAGTTCTGTTACTTCAACATCAAGCTTAAGTGTTTGATCATCTGCATCTAATGATGGGACTGTCTCCTTTGGGTCTGATTCTGCTGTTTATTGTTTCTGCTTTTTCTGGTGCTTCATTTCTTACTGGCCATTAAGCTTTAAAAAATGGATGACTACTGGGAATCATTTTGATCAAGCAGGATAACTGTATTTTTCAAATCTGGTCACATTACAGGTATGCTTGGAAAGAGTCTAGAGCAGGAGTTACCAAGTGATTGCTCAAGACTGTCTGCTTTGCTCTTCCTTGCTGCTGTTACAGTCCTCAAATCCCCTCCCCTTAACTGAAAACAAGGTGGTTTTTTGTTTTGTTTTGGTTTGTTTTTTTGTTTGTTTTTTCAAGACAGGGTGTAGATGTATCCAACAGTCTTATTAAATAAGGAACACAGAAACAGTGTAAAAGAGAAAGCCGAGAGAGGTCAGAGCTCAGAGCTAAAATCTCACCCTTCCTCCTCCCGTGTCCCAGCTTCCCGAAAGAGAGCTATATCCTGTCTGTTCGTCTTTTTAAGTATTTTGTTCTGCCTTCTCATTGGTTGTAAACCCAAACACGTGACTGCCTCGTCACTGTATGTACAGCCCCCCAGGTCTTAAAGGTATATGTCTCCAATGCTGGCTGTATCCCTGAACACACAGAGATCTATGGGATTAAAGGCGTGCGCCACCACCGCCACACTCTTGCTATGGCTCTAATAGCTCTGACCCCCGGGCAACTTTATTTATTAACATACAATCAAAATCACATTTCAGTACAATTAGAATACCACCACAACAGGGTTTCTTTGTGTAGCTTTGCACATTTCTTGGAACTCGCTTTGGAGACCAGGCTGGCCTTGAACTCACAGAGATCCGCCTGCCTCTGCCTCCTGAGTGCTGGGATTAAAGACGTGCACCATCACTGCCCGGCAGCAAGGTGCTTTTGTTCTTTGCTTTTTTATAAATCTCTCCTCTCCAGTACAAACATTTTCTTTTCAGTTTAAAGGTTTCTTTTTCAGACTTTTTTTTTTTTTTAAGTAAGGGCATTGACTGGAAAACAATAAGTTGTCAACAGTGAAAAATGGGCATGTCAAAACTCAGGGCAGATAGCACATAGGCCTGACAGCGCTAGGAGAGTTTGCATCTTGTGTCATTGTCCTGTGCTCTCCCCCCCCCCCCCCCATTATTGCATTAACAACTTTGACATACCAGTTTGGGTAAGATTCTGGCTGCAGATACAGAGAATGGAGCAAAAGAGACATTTCTGTTGTCTCCTGTGTAGTGGAGGGATGAACACATGGACCAGAAGTCACCCAGCAGTGAAGTTTTGACCCTGAGAAGTCCCAAAAGTATTCCCCCTTTGGAGCTACAGAGAGCTCCTCAGAGGGAATTTGACACTCTCAGGAAGAGGGCGTCCTCCCCAGAGAAACGCTCAGCAGGACAGGTGGGTTTGAACTTTGAGAGGCTCCTGGCAGGGCAGCGCCAGCCAAGAGGAAGTGGGCTTGGGAGTGTGATCCTCTGCAAGCCCGGGAGGGTTTTCAGAAGCTTGATTTTTACTTTATTCTGTTTCCACATTACTGGTACTGCTTAGTTGTTAACCACACAGCTATGGCAGTAGGCACGAAGTTTCTTTTTTTACATAGTAAAGTACATTTTCTGTACAGTTGACTCTACAAAGAAGGGTCTTTTAAAAGAAAGGTAGTGTATTATGGAATAGAAAATAGATGGAATTGTAATTCTCCTGAAAGTATGTTCTTGTGTGCCTTTAAAGGATTTAATCTGTAGAAGTTTCAGTTATCTTTACACTGCGTAAGGGACGGGGCTGCAGACTTAAAAGCTTAGCTCCTGTCTAACCAGCGTGCTTTAATTAAAGAGTTTTTCAGAAACAGAGCAAGAACTTTTTTTTTTTTAAGGCAAGGTCTTACTGTGTAGCTTGTATGACCTGAAACTATCTACTTACCTCTGCCTGGGATTAAAGGAATGTGCCACCATGCCCTCAGCTTTAGGCAGACCTTTTGGTTTTCCTTTATATGATGACTTAGTGACTTTGATACATTAAGAGCTCAGTAAAAACAATATTATAGTAAATTACAGTATAATGGGTACTGTATTAATAAACAAATCTTTTATTCCTGATAAGTTCTGGGTGTGACAGGTATCAAGATAGGATTGCATTTTTCTTTCCTTTGGGGTGAAAGGGCAGGGATTGTGTGGCCCTGACTGTTCTGGAACTCACTTTGTTTTTTGTTGTTTTGTTTTTTGAGACAGGGTTTCTCTGTAGCTTTGGAGCCTGTCCTGGAACTCGCTCCCTAGACCAGGCTGACCTCAAACTCACAGAGATCCGCCTGCCTCTGCCTCCTGAGTGCTGGGATTAAAGGTGTTTGCCACTATCACCTGGCTAGGGTTGCATTTTTCAGTATATAACCAATAGCCAGCATATTTATCAGTTTTAATTTAGTTAAATTAAATAAACTTAGTTATTCCTTTAAGCTGTATGTGGTGGTGCACACCTTTAATCACAGCACTTGGGGGGCAGAGGCAGGTGGACCTCTGTGAGTTTGAGACTATCCTGGTCTCCAGAGAGTTGCTGGACAGCCAGGGCTACATAGACCCTATCTCAAAAAAAAAAAAAAAAAAAAAAACACATTTCAAATACTTGATAGAAACATGTGTCTATTTCACACAGAGTAGTATGTAGACGCAAGATACTTTATTACAGTATGCTGGACTACACTCTCAATGAGACCATCATACCTAGCTACATTTTAAAAAGATTTTATACTTGTTTCAAAGCCTCTAGAATATGGGGGTTTTATTTTGTGGGGGGCTCATCTTCCTATCCAAGTGATTGACAGACCCATTTGGGGTGATTCTTATGGGAGGGCACAGTGATTACTAGTCCTTGCTCTTTTATCAGGAAGCCTCCTGGTTAGAACTGACTTGCCAGATAACCCTAAGGTTGGATGGATGGCACTGGAGCAGTGGAAGATGTCACCTATCCAGGGCTAGGTCCAGGACTTCGATTTTAGTTGAGCAGAAGTCAGAGCACTACAGTTTGAGTTCTTGGTTTTCTACACTGATGATGAAGAGGGTCCCATTCCCAGGACCTCCAACCCTGCTGCTCCCTGCCTAGCCACCTGACAGCGGTCCTGAGACGCTCTTTCTTCTGTCTGGGAAGGAAGCTGTCAGTCATGGTTTCCTCCTGAGCACACTGACTGGCGGTGTTGTCAGGGTAGCGCTGGGCGTGTTTGGAGCCAGAGTCTTGCTGGGTCGTGAGGCAACTTCAGACTCCTGGCTGCTGGCCTCCCGGCTGTGCCACACGTGGCCGCGGTGTGGCTTGTTTGGTCTGTTCCTCGGTGGGAAAGATGGCAGCTGCAGAGATTGGAAACTGGTTGGAGGTCCTCCCTCCCTTGTTTCCTCTTCTCTTCTTATCAGTTTATTAATGCTAAAGTATTCTTGAGTTAAGTGTGATTGCCTGTTAAATTTTATGGCTTTAAGGACTCCAAAGAGCTTTGCTTTCCAAAAATGCACGCTTATTATTTTAAATTATGTGTAGAGCACCTGCATGTGTGTGCAGATGCCTGTGGAGGCAAGAGTCCTCAGAGCCTCCTGAAGCAGCACAGTGTGGCTGCTAGGAATTGAACTCTGGTCCTCTGGAAGAACAGTACAAGCTCATAATCACGAGCCATTTCAATTCCCAGCATGCCACGTGCATGCATCCAGCAGACCTCAGTCTGTGTGCCTACAGATTCAGCAGTCTCCTGAGAACAGTTAGGTTTCTAATAGGCTTTTTAAACTGAGAATCTCTAAATATGGCTCAGGGTGAGATCAGAAGTGTCTTTTTATTTGTAACCAGTAGAATAATACCATTTCAAGGTTTATTTACATATGTATTTATTTATGTATATTAGTGCTTTGTCTACATGTCTGCATACTGGGAATGAACTTCGAACCTCTGGAAGAGCAGCCAGTGTTCTTAACCACTCAGCCATCTCTCCAGCCCCCAGTTAGTACCATTTTATTGGAGACATAAGCTCTGTTAGCTCTGGGCTACTGTATTGTATGCTCTTTCCTTTTTCTCTTCTTGGTTTCTCTGTTCTAGACCTCACTCTGTAGACCCGCCTGCCCTGCCTCCCGGGTGCTGGGATTAGAGGGGGGCTGTGCCCATTGGTGGTTTCTTGAGTTACTGTGCTCCCACTTTGCTCTGTTATACTGAGGAGTGATGTGCAGTGAATTGGGGTGACAGGAGACAGGTCATTTCTTTGAAAGTAAAAACTCGATTCTTTCCCTGTCTGTCTTGAGATATTAAAATCGGTTCTGATTTTTAGGTGTCATCTTTCTCAGAAAGTGAGGAGTCTCAGGACTCATCTGACAGCATAGGCTCCTCCCAGAAAGCCCACGGCATCCTGGCTCGGCGCCCATCTTACAGGTTGGTACTTTGTTATCAAACGTGTTCAGATAGTTCTGTGAAAATAAAGAGGGCGAGCGTGGTTAGACAAGGTCGCAGTTAGGAGAGGTACAGTAGAAGCAGATTAAGCTAAAGAATTTAGGCTTAAAATAGTTTGTGTTTTTGAGATCTTTCTATGTAGATCAGGCTGTCCTCAAACTCAGATCCCCTCCCTCTTCTCCCAAGTGCTGGGATTCAAAGCATGTGTCATCGCGCCCCGCTGGCAGTTTCTACTCTAACAACCATATAAAAGCAGGACGGCCAAGTGTAGAGTGTGTGCTGTGTCTTCTCCTTCTGAGTCTGAGCCCTAGTCCAGGCCCTTGTGTAGCTTGTCTGAAATACCTCTACATTCTGCATAACTCCTGTGTGTGCTTACCAGAAGCCTCAACCTACCTCTTCCTGACGGACCTGAGACAATAAAGTCTGTCTTCTGTAGCTCTTTTTAGTACTTGTTAGTGCTTTTAGATTCACTTATGTTCATGGTGTTTGCCTGTGTGCCTTTGTGTGTGGCATGTGTGTTCAGGAGGCTAGAAGGTGTCAGATCCCCTGGAACTGGAGTTATAGGTGGTTGTGAGCTGCCATGTGGGTGCTGGGAACTGAACCTGGGTTCTCTGCTGAAACAGTAACATTGAGCCATGTTTCTAGCCCCTTAGAATTCCATTTGAGCCAGGTGGTGGTGGCGGCAGTGCATGCCTTTAATCCTAGCACTTGGGAGGCGGATCTCTGAGTTCGAGGCCAGCCTGGTCTACAGAGTGAGATCCAGGACAGGCACCAAAATTAGACAACAGAGAAACTGTGTCTGGGCGGGGGGAGGATTCCATTTGAAAGGGGATGGCCATATTTTTCAGTGATGCTGGGTCTTAGCATTTAAACCATCCCTTAGTAAATGCCGAGTAATGACTTGCTCGGTTAATCGGGATCTGTAAGTACTACGACCAGCTGACAGAGGGCCTTTGCAGTTGTCTGTAATTTCATATGGATAGGAGGGAGTAGGGATATATTTGGAGTGAGTGAATTTGGCGGGTCCATGGTAGAATTGACCAAATCTGGAGGCTGTATGGTAGGAGGAATCAGAGAATGAAGAAGCCTGTAAACACTGTAGTAAGATCTTAGGTGGTATGAGAGAAGTGTGTGTAGGGTCAGTATATCTGTAGAATAAATAGGAATGAATTACCAGGTGTGAATCAAGGCGACACTAATCTGATCTTTGTTTGAACAGGCAGGTTGTAAGGCAGCAGAAGAGCCCCTTCAGCTAAGGACAGAGTAATGCAGGGTAGAGCGCAGGAGGGAGCAGGTCTGCTGTTGGAGAGCCTGGGCCAGCCCCTAGTGAGGGAGGGCACGTCCCTGCTAGTAGGCCCCACTGTCTATCCACAGCACAGGTTCACACCAAACATGGTGTTCAGAGGACACCTCCTCAAAACAGAGTGACAGTTTTGGGGGGTGGGGAAAATCCTAACGAATGTGATTGAAAACGATAAAGAGCTACAAGAAATAATATGTTATTAGTACACACAACCTCCCATCATGGAATCACCATGGACTCCGTGTCTAATTTAAGTCAAGAAAGACACCAAGAGGAATCAAACCCACACTGGACCAGGAGATTGGGAGGGCTTTGAAAAGGAAGAAAACTAGAAAGATAGGTCCTGAGGTCTGCTGAAATTTAAAATAAGCATTCCAGCAGTTTAGATGTGACTGAAGAATTGGGTAGTTGGAGGTGAAGGAGGAAGGCCTTGAGTAGATGACCTAAGATGAGCACAGGAAGTAAATAGAAGTGAGGAGGGAGGCCATAGGCTGGGAAGGCATGACCTACAGCCATCTCCCACAGAGAGAGCGGGAAGGGTGCTTCTAGCTACTCCCTCAGGCGAGGACGGGTGTTCCAGGGCCTGAGTTATTAGCTTCAGAAAGGAAGATTCCCAAATGAGAAATGTATGCAGAACTGTGTCTGGGTGAGTCTTAAGGAAAAATTGGAGAATACCAGATTGAGTTTTGTTTTCCTGGTGCTGGTAAATATGTGCTAGGCAAGCTATCACTGAGCTGTGTTCCCAGCCCAGATAACCATTGGATTCTAAAAAGATTATCTAGAAAGGAATGGCCACTAAGCTAACAAACAGCAGGTGTCTCGAACAGCAGGGACAGCAGCGTTAGACATGATGGACTAAAACCTACCTTTGGCCTGGAAGTCTGTACTCAGGGATGTACCCCAGTGGTTATGTCTTGCCTGCATGTACAAGGCCCTGGTTTTGTCCTTGTGCTAACCCAGAGATAAGTGTTTGCTTCTGCTGGATTCTTAGAACACTAGCTGTGACTCATTTGGTCGCTTGGTAATACAATAGGGATCTGGAAATGCATGTCAGTGTAGAGCACTTAACCTGTATGTGTAAGGCCCTGGGTTTGGTCCCCAGTACCACAAGAAGGGGAAGGAAAGGAAGAATATGGGGGTACTCCAGACAGAAATAGTCTCTTGGAATTTTATACTGATTACTATAGACTTACCACAAGCTATTATAAGTAGTCACTAGCCAGGCAGTGGTGGCGCACGCCCTTAATCCCAGCACTCGGGAGGCAGAGCCAGGCAGATTTGTGTGAGTTCAAGGCCAGCCTGGTCTACAGAGTGAGATCCCGGACAGCCAGGACTGTTACAGAGAAACCCTGTCTTGAAAACCAAAGGGGAGGGGGGAGGCATGAAGAGCGAGTACCAGAGTGCTTGACTGTCTTAGTGTGTGATAGGAAGGACTCGACTGGGTTTTGTTCCCTAAGCTGAGCACCAAAGGAGGCTAGAATCTGAGAAGCAGCTTCCCAAGGTAAGGCTTAGGTTATTCCCCAAAGCTGAATTCAGCAGGAAGTCCTCATGTACATGGAGGTGAACTACCTGAAAAGTGAGAGAAGGAACTTGTGACAGTTGTTATCTAGCCTCTGCGCACACGCACACAGACACATCAGTAAATGGCAAGGAATTCGCAGAAGTAATACTAGGCAGAGGAAACTTTCTATGACATCCAACACATACCCATCCCATTGTACATTTTAGCAAATGAAGCCTAGAAATGGCTTCCCAAGTACATGTAGACTTTTGGAAACAGAAAGATGTACAGGAGAATCTGTAGCCCAGATCCTAACTTGCTGTTCTAGGCACAGATCCAAACAGAACCGCAGAAGCTTTGAGAATTGAATTGATACTGGAACCACAGCAGAGACAAGGCCCGTCAGAACGTGTAGCTTAGACATGACTAGATTGATAGCAGGCTAAAACAAAGTGAAACATTCTCTGTAGGATTCAAAC
This sequence comes from Peromyscus leucopus, assembly GCF_004664715.2. Taxonomy (NCBI): domain Eukaryota; kingdom Metazoa; phylum Chordata; class Mammalia; order Rodentia; family Cricetidae; genus Peromyscus; species Peromyscus leucopus. The sequence continues at coordinate 3,699,881 of NC_051080.1, read as the reverse complement.
AAGACTCAGATAATAGACTACTGAAAATGTCTGAAAAAGTCCCTCGTTGGGTGGGTGAGGGAGCTGTTAGCAGATTCTGCCACCTAGATAGCAGAGATGATGGAATTACGTGGTACAGATTTAGAAGGGCCTGTTATGAAAATGTTCTAGCAAGTAAGAGTTAGTCCTCTTGAAATAAATGGAAATAGAAACTCTGGGCAGACATGAGAGAAATGTAACAGAAGTAAAACTCAGATGTGTTCAAAAGGAGATTGGAGAGAAAAGAAAAAATCCATTTTGGAGACTAGTGAAAAGAGACAGGAAAGCTCTCTGGCACCTCTGAATCAAGGGTGCTTAGCCCCAGGGATAGAAGAAGGGTCTGACATTGAGAAGGGAACATCTGTTCTAAAGTTAGAGTGTGGTGACTAAAGACTGCATACCCCTGAGGGTAACTAAAGGCTGGACACACTGCACACGGGATAAGTGCATGGTGGTTGATTCTATCTTCACACCTTTTCTTCTAAAAGGCAAAGATGTGTGCGTGAATACATGTGTCACAGCTAACAAGTGAAAAGACAAGTAAGCAAATTGGTTAACACTAGCAGCCAGTGGAATAAAATGGTTTGGGGAGGCATCCACCAAACAACTGTACAAAGCACATTATTCATGTACCAAAGACACAGCTTTGCACTGAGTGTGGTAGTTCATCCCTATAAACCTAGACTTGTAAAGCTGGGGCAGGAGGATTACTTCTGAATTTGAGGCCGACATAGTCTATAGAGTAAGACCTGTTTCGAAAACAAACTGCTGAGTATGGTGACACAAGCAGGTAGTAGAGTTCTTGAATTTGAAGGCATCCTGGTTCCACACAGCTGCAGGCCAGCCAGGGTAGGGCCCTGTTTCAAAGGAAGAAAAAGGAAAAAGGAAATGCCACACCTGGGTTAGGACAAACCTATTTTTTTTTTTTATAGCACACTCAACATATATTTATTTATTAAGGAAAAGAGAGCTCTCAAGAAGAGGAATGCCCTTAGCAATTTAAAAGAACTGAAATCATATATGTTCTCATACTAGAATTAGACTAATAGAAATATAATAGGAAAATCTCCAAATAATTGGAAATTAAACTAAGAAACATTTCATTTGCCAAACAGGAAGTCTTTCTGTTTTTTGAGATGGGATTTCTCTGTGTATCCTTGTGTAGGTGGAGTTTTTCTAACTAGCTCTTACAATTTAAATAAACCCATTTCTATTCATTTATGTGCTGCCACGTGGCTTATGGCTGTTACCTTGTTTTTCTACAAGTCCTGCTCCCTGTGCATTTGGCTGGCAGCTCCACCCTTCTTCTTCCCAGTGTTCTCTGTCTCGCTCGCTCTCCTACCTATAACCTCTTCCTGCCTAGCTGTTGGCTAGTTGGCTCTTAATTAAACCAACGAGAGCAGCACACCTTCACAATGTGCAAAAGGATTATTTCACAGCACCCTGGATGTCCTAGAACTCACTCTGTAGACCAGGCTGGCTTCGAACTCATCACCTGCCTCTGCCTCCCGAGTGCTGGGACTAAAGGCACACTGCCTGGCTGCTAAACAGGAAGTCTTAAAGGAAGTTAGAATTGGGCTGGAGAAATGACTCAGCCGTTAAAGTCTAGGCTCACAACCAAAAATACAAGAGCTCGGTTCCCAGCACCCATGGCTCTCTCTCCAGCCACCAAAATTTTTTTTTTAAAAAAAGGAATTGTCTTGTTTTCATAGTATTTTTTTTTTTTTTTTTTTTTTTTTTTTTGAGACATGGTCTCACCATGTAGCACTGGCTGGTCTAGAACTTGGAGCAGTCCTCCTGCCTTAGCCTCTGGGGTGCTGAGATTACAAGTGTGAGCTGAGCTATAATGGCCAGCTTACATTTTAGTCTTCATCAGTTAAGAAACTTGTTAATACTGGGAATACACTTGGGTTGGTAGAGTGCTTGCCTGCCATACTCAGTCGCCAACACTGCATAAACCACACTGTAGTCCCAGCACTGCTCAGCAGGTACAATGGCCTGCGTCCAAGCCTGCCGACCTTGGTTCAGTCCCTGGGACCTGTATTGTGAGAGGGGAACCTATCCCCCTCTGGCACACACACATGCATAAAGACTAATACAAATGCTTTCAAAGAACCAGGCTGCTGACACACATTTGTAATCTGAGCTCTTGAGACGTGGAGACAGGAAGATCAGGAGTTGAAGATCATCCTTAACTAGGAAGAGAGTTCTGGGCAAAATGAGACTGTCTGGGAGTTGTGTCTGTGCAAAATATCAGATTTTGTGGGATGTAACTCAAAACATTAATTAGAGAAAGATTCACAGCATTAAACCCACCTGATTAGGGTACATACTTTCAATCCCAGCGTTTGAGAGGCAGGGGCGGGTGGATCTCTGAGTTGGAAGGCAGCCTTCCAACTGGTGAGTTCCAGCTGGCACTGTGTAGAAAGACCCTGTCTCAAGAAACCAAGATGGAGTATTCAGCTAGTTGTCATGGCCAAAATGAAGTTCAAAACCTTTGTGACTGAAGCAAGAACGGCTAACGGTATTTCAGTGCACCTCTCACACTTTAAGGAAGATCATGTCCTCCCCTCTTTCAAAGAGCTGAGACAGAAGTACAGTGTTCAATCTATTCCAAAGGATGAAGACGTGCAGGTTGTCTGAGGACTCTCAAAGGCTAGCAGATTGGCAAAGTGGTCCAACTGTACAGGAAGAACTATGCCATCTACAACGAGAAAGACTAATGGCACAACTGTCCGTGTGGGCATCCACCCAGCAAGGTGGTTATCACAGGCTAAAGCTGGACAGACTGCAAAAAGATCCCAGATAGGGAAGCCAAGTCTCGACAGTAGGAAAGGAGAAGGGCAAATACTGAATAAAATACAGTTAGTCTAGAATACATCATTATAATGATAAATGCCAAACAAAAGATTACTTAATCCCTTAAGACTTATTCTCTCTCTCTCTCTCTCTCTCTCCCCCCCCCCCCCCCCTTTTCAAGACAGGGTTTCTCTGTGTAACAGCTCTGACTGTCCTGGAACTTGCTCTGTAGACCAGGCTGGCCTTGAACTCAGAGATCCTGAGTGTTGGGATTAAAAGCATGCGCCACTACTGCCCAATTTTTTTTTGATGATTTATTTCATATGCATTGGTATTCTGCATGTAATATTTGTGTGAGGGAGTTGGGTCCCCTGGAATGGAGTTACAGACAGTAGTTGTGAGCTGCCATGTGGGTGCTGGGTATGGAACCCAGGTCCTTTGGAAGAGCAGCTAGTGCTCTTAACTGCTGAGTCATCTCTCCAAGTCCCCTAAGACTTTTTAAGAAGCACAACTCTCTACTAGAGCCCCATACCATGGTGTTTTTTATTTATCTGTCTGTCTGTCTGTCTATGTTTTTTTTTTGAGACAGGGTCTTACTGTGTATCTGTGACTGGCCTGGAACTCACAGGTCTGCCTGCCTCTGCCTCTGGGATTAAAGGTGTGCACCACTAAGGTCAGCTCAATTATTGTCCTTTTTAAAAATTTAACAGTTATTTATTGAGCCCTACACACCCAACTTTATGTGTGCTTGTGCACACACAAAACAAAGGAAAAGAGAAAGAGGCGGGGCAGTGGTGGTGGTGCACACCTTTAATCCCAGCACTTGGAAGGCAGAGGCAGGCAGATCTCTGACTTCCAGGACAGCCAGGGCTACACAGAGTTCCCCCAAGGAACCATTCCCTCTCCAGGCCAGCTCTCTTTGTGGATGAATAGGGAAGCTCCTTGATTTGCTTGCTTGTAACTCATTCACTTGAGGGGTTTTCCAGGAATTCCCGGCAGCTGGGCTGTGTTTCCAAGGTTTCCTTGCTGGGAAGGTTTCCTTACAGTCTCCTTCTGGAGTCCTGCTGACAGCTGTGTTTGGACAAGCAGTGGCTTCTCTGTTCTTTCTTGTATGTGGATCTGGGATAAGACTGGCTTACTAGGATTGAGTCAGACCCTCTGTTCCTTTCTCGGGACCCTGCCCTTGGTCCCGCCTTGTCTCAGAGCAGGCTTGTCCTTGCAGTGCCAGCTCTAGCAGACTGCCTCAGGAACAGGGAGGCACAGTTCCTTCCATCTTGTTAGTTACCGCTGTACACATGAACATTGCCATGTTGAACTAAGCTGAGGTGAGTGCTGGAGAATTAGTTCAGAGATCTGTCCTGTCCAGACAGCAGAACCTTCAGCTAAACTCTAGGATTCCAGAGTCAAGGTCACTTGAGGATGATTGACAGGGCAAGGAGTTTCTGGGATTTAAAGCCATTCCTAGCCACAGCTCTGACTGCATTGTGATGACTCAGACTCTGCTCTCTTGTGACTCTGAGATCTGTTTCAGCAGCTGGCTGAGTTTAAAGACTGCATGCTCCTCGCTCCCCTGGAGAATTCAAATGGGGTGATTCGATAGAGCACACTGAGCTGTATCGCTGCCTGGGGGGCCAGCCCTCAGCAGTGCAGAGCTCAGAGGGAATCCACAGAGTCTGTATGTACTAGACTTCTTTATCTGGGGTGGGGGTGGGGGGTTAAGGGAGAAAGACACACTCTCTTGATGGTTTCCTTCAGACCTTTATTCTTCTTCTGCATTTTCTATTCCTATTCTCATTCTTGATGTTTCCTTCTAACCCATTTTAACTCTCTATTCTTTTTCTTCCAGCTTATATACCCCAGCAAAATCTTTCAGGCAGTATAAAAATTACAGTTTGGTTACATTGTTTTTCAAGTGAATAATTACAATGAATACAAATAAAAAACAGCATGTTTTCCATATCCCTTAACATAATTAAACATTTTATGTATAACAGGTGAAAAACAAATTATCCCAAGAACCCACATACATTCATACCCAAGCAGCTTGTTATAGATTAACAGTGTATAAGCAAGCAAGATAGTCAGGCTATGTTTTGCAGTTACAAAGAAAGGGCCAATTACTTTATTACTTATCTTGAAAGGTAATCTTATAAGGAATCTTAAGGGAATCACAAATCTAAACTTTTATATATGAAAAAGAATCAGTCAGCTCTACTTTAAATCTTTATGATACATACCCAACAATAGTTTTTGTTTTGTTTTGTTTTTTCTCGAGACAGGGTTTCTCCGTGTAGTTTTGGTGCCTGTCCTGGAACTAGCTCTGTAGACCAGACTTGCCTCAAACTCACAGAGATCCACCTGCCTCTGCCTCTCCAGTGCTGGGATTAAAGGTGTGTGTCACCACTGCCCGGCCCCAACAATAGTTTTTATATCAGGAGACTGAGGGCAAAAATGGGTACAAGGAATTAATCATCACCTTTAGTCATCAACCAATCCTAGCAAGAAAAGTACATCAGCTAGTAATAATTGGGCTGCTTTGTTCTTGCTCCCTGACCTTAAAGAGTTCCTCACTCGCCGGGCGGTGGTGGCGCACGCCTTTAATCCCAGCACTCGGGAGGCAGAGGCAGGCGGATCTCTGTGAGTTCGAGGCCAGCCTGGGCTACCAAGTGAGTTCCAGGAAAGGCACAAAGCTACACAGAGAAACCCTGTCTCGAAAAAAAAAAAAAAAAAAAAAAGAGTTCCTCATTCAACTGTGTGTCTTGCTAAAACTTTGATTGTCTCTTGGTTTTTTTTTACCTCAAAGCTGTTGGACTTTTTAATCACCAAAACTCTATTTAGACTAGCATTATTGTTATCAATTAGACAGTACAGCTTAGGAAGAAATCATCATAATAATCCACAGGTAAAAATGCCCAGTAGAACGGATGTATCCAAGAGATAAACACACCACATTACAGGCAATGGGGATCTCCCGACACCCATTCACACCATGCCAGATACCAGAGGAAGATACAACAGACATGGGAAGGCACAGCAGAAGCTAAAGACATCCAAGAGTCTGTGTTCTCGGGGCCTTGCCTCTCTGAGATGGACCCATCAGGGAGTCCCCTCCTGGTGGGCTGACACCTGAAGTCAACTGCCACCTATCCGCCGCCCCTCTGACACGGCCACCGGCAGGGCTGACGTAGAAATACTGACTTCTGCTTTTGGTTATCTCTGCTCTGTCTTTGAGACAGTTCATTTCAAATTCCTGATCGAAGTTATCCTCCTGCCTCTGCCTGCCAAACTGAGACTAAAGGCATATAGCACCACACCCAGTTAGATATTGCACTTTTAACCTGGACAGGGGTGGTAGCTCCTGTAATGCCAGCACTTGGGAGCCTGGGTGGGTAGTGAGGCTACCGTCACACAGAGGGCGGGCAGGAGAGACTGTCTTTGTAAGGCACTGTCATTAACAGTTTTGTTTTTTAACAGGAAAATTTTGAAAGACCTTTCTTCTGAAGATACACGGGGCAGAAAAGGAGACGGAGAAAGTCCTTGTATTTCTGCTGTCACGTCTATGTCTGTTCCAACCCCCATCTATCAGACCAGCAGCGGACAATACAGTATGTATAGACTTGTTCCCGTGTGTGGTAGACACACAACTGACCTGTGGAAAGACATGTCTACAGAAAGACTGCCATTAGTAATGCACGTGTGCTTCAGCAACTTTGTGAGATAGGAGTTGACCGTGGGCGAAGGAATAGAGATTTAGAAAGGTAGATAGGTTTCCCCTGGTGTGGTGGCAAGGCCCCTTATCCTATCAGTTGGGATACTGAAGTTCAAGGCCAGCCAGGACTCCATAGTCCCTGGCCAGTCACTGTGTAATGAGACTGCCTCAAAGAACAGTCTCTCCTGTGTACATGCTGCACCCCATTAGATATTGTCTCTAATGTCAATAGCTTGTAAGTAATGGAGCCAGGATTCGGTTCCATCTGTCTGGTTCTAGAGATAGTTTGTGGAGAGGGGAAATCCTATGTACAAGTGCTCTTTGGGCCCCTTATGTCTGGGACCTTAATAATGCTGGTGGAAATTAATATTCTGTATTAGAAGATTAAACAGGAAAGTTGTGTTTTCCGTTTGAGGTTAAGGATGAAAAAGAACTAAGACTGTGATGCAGTGGTAGCATGCACCATGCGCAATGCTGGGCTGTCAGTGTAGAGAACCAAGCTGCTGGCTGTGGTGTGACTCCCAGCTAGGGACTAGTGAGGGTGGAAGGGGAGTCACAGAAGACCCCAGCCAGTGTTGAGTCTGGAACTTGTACTGTGCTCACACTCGTGTTCTGCCTAATCATTTAGGAAATGAAGTTCTTTCATTTGTTAAAATGACATTTAACAAAGTTAACAGATATAATGAACTCTATGTGGCTCTGGCTGGCCTGGAACTAACAGAGACCAGCCTTCCTCTGCCTCTGAAATTAAAGGTGTGTGCTCCCACACCCAATGCTTCTAAGCATACTTATATGTCTTTTGTAATATTGGGCTTAGGCGGATCTCTGTGAGTTCGAGGCCAGCCTGGTCTCCAAAGCGAGTTCCAGGAAAGGCACAAAGCTACACAGAGAAACTCTGTCTCAAAAAACAAACAAACAAAAAATAATAGTAATATTGGGCTTATGCTTTTCCATCTAGATTTCTCCATATTTTCTTATTAAATTGTTGGCACACCTTAAGATTATCTTAGTGGTGGAACTCAGGAAGGTATTCCAGCTCCTCCCCTTATAGCACCCGCTCAGCTCATGAGTGATGCCAATTACATGTAAGCTTTTCTCCTCAATTTTCCTGGCCAGTCGTCTGTCTCAATCACTTTGGGAGTTTTGATAAATGTTGATGTGTAAGACCACTCACAAGTCTGCTTGGCAGTCCATGTGTAGCTGGACAGTGAAGTGCTTGACTGCCTACCATATACAGTCTGAGGGTCAATTCCCAGCACCAAAGAGAAAATGCTAGTAAGTCTGACTGGCCCCTTGGTAAAATGCCTGTCCCAGTTGACCCCTCTTCAGCCCCTCTAACCACTCAGCTCTTCCTTCCTACATCTCTGCATCGAGCCTGGCTCCTGTTATTACCTTAATTTTCTTTTCCGTGCTTTAGCCAAAGTTACTTATTTAAAGGATCAACTAAACTGGGCATGGTGACCCACTCCTATAATCCCAACTTAGGAAGGCAGAGGCAGGAGGTTCAGGAGTTCAAGATCATTATTGGTTGGTTATATAGCAGGTTCAGGGCCAGCCTAGGTTAAAGAAGGCCGTCTAAGACCAAATCAAATTGTATCAGGATTAAATTGTCAAATAAGACTCTTGCTCCAGGCCCTGCAGTGGCTTCTTTTCCACCTAGGGTAGTAGTGTCCCAGGCCTAAGGACTGTACTCAGTTTATGGCCACAGACTTCTGTGTACCTCCAGCCCACACAGCACGTTTTAATTCTTCAGGTCTTTGAGGTTGTCATCCCGGGTTGGCCATTTCCTCACACAGGTAGTCTCATGCTAACCTCATTCCTCTGTTTAAGCATCAACTTAAAGGGACAACATTTTTTTTAAGGCTGACTTTATTTGTGTTGTCTTTCTGTGTGCATAGGTCTATGCACACAAAGAGAGGAAGTCGGGTGTACTCTTGAATACCACCTCTTCCTGTGAGCCAGGGTCTCTCCCTAAACGTGACATAGATGGCAAGCTCCAGCAATCCCCGTTGCCACACCTCTTTAGAACTAGAGGTGTGCATTGGACACCCGACTTCCTCCGGGAGCTCGGCTCTTGAACTCTGGTGTTCCTGATTGCAGCCAGCACTCGACCAGGGGGCCGTTTCTCCAGCTGTGGGACCACTCCTTAAAATACAGTCCCCGTGCACGCTCTGGAGTCCTGGACACGTGGCTGCAGACGTGACAGTGGCGGCTGACACTGGCTTACCTAAAGCCGAGTGTGCTCATCTACGAACACTTGTTTCACTGGCACCACCAACCCACAGACTACTAAAGGCAGCAGCGCAGAAAAGGAAGCTTGGGCAGAGATTCCAGGCGGGGAGTGTAATAAGTCCACCCCCAGACTGGTGTTTGGGGCGGTAGAGTCCAGTAGGACTTCTGTGTGTGGTGGCAATGTGTACAGTGTTCGGGACAGATAGTCAGGGCTTGAAATGGGACTGGAGTTCTTTAATTTTATATGGTGGCTACATGAGGCTGGTGGCTACTGTATTGAATAGTGCAGCTTTAGAATAAATAGGACAGGTAAATAAATACACATGGTAAATTAAAAGAGGGCATGTTGCAAAAAGAAAAAGTACATTGTTGCTTATATCTGATAGCCAAACACAATCATCGGCAGCTCTAAGTATTCCATACACATATTTGATAAATGTTACTATCAGTCCATTTGAGAAGGCTCGGACAGGTGTATACCAGAGGTGGTGGGTACTTCAAGGTATAGAGAGCAGTCACCTCTATCCTACAGTAAATAAATTAGAACGGATGATGAGACTGTTAAAGATTTTTGAGAGCGAGAATGAGTATCTGTTGCACAGAGAAGAAATTGAGAAAACTTGCAACTATTATTTCAAAAGGACCCTCTATCTGAAATAGCATTCTTATCTGTGTGCATATGGTAGAGTTAAGTAGGAGCTTCTGGAAAGTCATTTCAGTTATAACACTCCAGTACAGATAGCTAGGTTGTGACTTCCAGGTAGCCAAAGTCTGAAAGGGGAACAGTACTTAGTGTAGATGTAACCAACCATCTTATTAAATAAGAAACACAGAACCAATGTAAAGAAGAAAGCCAAGAGGTCAGAGCTCAGAGCTAAAATCTTACCCTTCCTCCTGCGGTGCTCCTAGCTCTCCGAAAGAGACCTACTTCCTGTGTGTCTGTCTTTACATAGTCTTTCTGTTCTGCCTTCTCATTGGTTGTAAACCCAGACACGTGACTGCCTCATCACTGTCTGTATGTACAGCCCCCCAGGTCTTAAAGGCGTGTATCTCCTCCAATGCTGGCTGTATCCCTGAACACACAGAGATCTACCTAGCTCTTCTACCAAGTGCTGGGATTAAAGGCGTGCACCACCACCGCCACGTTCTTGCTATGGCTCTAATAGCTCTTACCCCCAGGCAACTTTATTTATTAACATACAATCAAAATCACATTTTAGTACAAATAAAATACCACCGTAACTTAGTTTTGATGTGAAAAGGCACAGGCATGAGGTTTTGAGTTCTGATACAGATTTATAGGGCATCTGTTTGGTCCCGTCTCTTGGGTGTGTCACTTAAGAGAGCAGGCACATAGGTGTGATTCAGTGAAAATGTCTGCGGTCCAATACTGTGGTCCACAAGTGGCTTTCTGATGACTTTATTTTTACTAGGTAGTGAATGAATACATTACATTTTTTTTTTTTTAATTGTTGATGGTTGGTTGGTTTTTTCTTTTTCTTTTTTTTTTTTTTTTGGTTTTTCGAGACAGGGTTTCTCTGTGTAGCTTTGCGCCTTTCCTGGAGCTCACTTGGTAGCCCAGGCTGGCCTCAAACTCACAGAGATCCGCCTGGCTCTGCCTCCCGAGTGCTGGGATTAAAGGCGTGCGCCACCAACGCCCGGCTGGTTTTTTCTTTTCTTATTTGAGGGGTGTTTTTCGAAATGGTTTCTCTGTGTAGTCCTTGCCATCCTGGAACTCACTCTGTAGACCAGACTGGCCTCCAACTCAGAGATCACCTGCTTCTGCCTCTGGAGTGCTGGGATTAAAGGTGTGATCCACCACATACACCTGGCTACATTGTTTATCACTTAAGTAGTGACCTGTAAACCAGAGTCTGCAGTAGAAAGAGCTGAAAACATGAGTGAGACCTGATCTAGGCTAACAGCACCTGTTCAAAAATACTTTTCAAGGGGCTGGGGAAATGGCTCAGAAGTCAAGAACATATACTGCTCTGAACACAATCTTCTGAATTCTCCACTTCTTAAATGCCCATGCTAGCCTATTATGGTCTTGAACTCATGATCGTACCTCCTGAGTGCTGGAATTACAGGTGTGTCACCATGTCCAGGTTCAGATAAAACCCTAAAATGTTTGTTTATTTGCCCCCATCCCAAGGGAAAAAAGTTAGCCATTAGAACAAGCATGGTAATATAACATGCCTTCTTGGCCATATAGTTTGAGCACAGCCTAGGCTACATGAGATAACTCTCTCAAAAATAAATCCTTAGCCATTAGCTCTCTCATTAATGCCCTAGAAATTTCTGTGGCAACATTAGCATGTTTCATTAACATGAAATGTCCATGAATTCCAAAATATGCTATTTTTATGATTCATTGTGTATTATTATACTGCCTGAGACTAAATCTCAGGTAGTATGTCTAAACTATAAAATTTTATGAAGACATTACTACATCAAGAGTAGTCAGTGATTTTGCCAAGTAGAACTACATTCAGACCTATTCTTTATTTATTTATGTAATTTTGGATTTTCAAGAAAGGGTTTCTCTGACTCTTCTGAAACTGGCTCTATAGACCAGGCTGGCCTCAAACTCACAGAGATCTACCTGCCTCTGCTGGGATTAAAAGCGTGCACCACCACGGCCTGCCTTCAAACCTACTTAAATGTTTAGTTTTTATTCCCTTCTTTGAATTACTGTATAGCCTTATAACTAATTTTTTCTGTTTGGTTAAAGTTGCCATTGCCCCAAACGGAGCCTTACAGTTGGCCAGTCCAGGCACAGATGGAGTACAGGGACTACAGACATTAGCCATGACAAATTCCAGCAGTACTCAGCAAGGTACAATCCTCCAGTACGCACAGACTTCGGATGGACAGCAAATACTCGTCCCGAGCAACCAGGTGGTCGTACAGAGTAAGTGTGCTCCTTATCTGCAGACGTGTCCACGTCCTTTCTGGGGCACTTCATGAATAACTCACTGTTTTGGCTCCACAGCTGCATCGGGAGACATGCAGACTTACCAGATCCGAACCACACCGTCCGCTACTTCACTGCCACAGACTGTGGTGATGACTTCTCCTGTGACTCTTACATCTCAGACAACAAAGACCGACGACCCCCAACTCAAAAGGGAAATACGGCTGATGAAAAACAGGTAGGCCAGTTTCCAGAGTGGTTAAGGTTCTCCACATCTCAACGCAGTCACATGACCTAACTGGGTAATCAGAAAGGAGGTTTGGGTCAGCGTTGTACTGTGTTATGTCTAGTTCATTCCCAGGGGATCAGTGAGTTCATCTGTGAGTCTCTGCAGGAAATGGCCTGTCACCTAGAGTTCTTTAGTTTGACTACAGCCTTTCAAATGACCTTGTGTAGTGCTGGAGAGATGCTTCTCTGATAAAGAGCAGCTCAGAGCAGTGACTGCTCTTCCAGAAGACCCAGATTCAATTCCCAGCACCCACATGGTAGCTCCTAACTCCAATTGCAGGGGACCTTACATCTGATGTGGCGTCTGTGGGCAGTGCACACGTGTACAGTCATACATGCAGGCAAAACACCTAAAGTTGAAATAGCATTGTTAAGCAAAGCTATTCAGCATTTCCTTGTTAAGCATACCCTAGAGATCCTGGGCTGTGGTTCTAGCACAGCAAATGCCAAAGTAAGCAAGCCACACAAGGTCCACATCGTGAGTGCGCTGAGAAGATAAGATACATGCTGTAATTTGTCAAGCTGACACCTTGCTAAACAGTACCAACATCACCTGAGCCTCTAACGTGTGGCAGCCAGCCCCACCCCCACCCCCACCCCCGGGTGTAGCGGCTGCTGTTGATGACGCTGCTGCTTGCTGAAAGCTGGTGTGGAGAGCGGTGACATGTGACACTTCCTTTCCCTAATCGTTTCTCTGTGCCATGTTACGCTGGTGGAGCATTTTCCCCAAAGTAGAACATCTTCCAAACTAGAATTGGTCACCTCAGACCCTGCCTCCACCGTCCGCCAAGCTAAAAGTCCATGTAGAGTCGTGAGTCCTGTGTCATTTCTCGCCTCCTCCTCCAGTGGAAACAGCTTGTCTGTCAGAGGTTTTAATTTTACCAAACGACGGTGGTAGGGGCTGGAAACCTAGCTTTAGCAGTTAGGAGGACACACCACTTTTTTGTTTGGTTTTGTTTTTTCAGACATGGCCTCATGATGTGTTGGGCCTAGCTGTCCCAGAACTCACAGAGCTCTACCTGCCTCTGCCTCCCAAGTGCTGAGATTTAAGGTGTGCGCCACCAACCCAGCTGTTCTTTTAGAGGATCCAAGTGTCATGCCCAGCATCCATGTTGGATGGATGTAACTCCAGCTCCAGGGGATTTGACACCTTCTGGCCTCTGAGTACCTGCGTGCAAACAAGAGAGCTTGTAGCAGTGTCGTCACATCTTCAGACTCTACCTCGTTTGGTTCTGTTCCCTTGAGTTTGATGTTTTGTTTCTATTTTTGATGTTGAGAATCAAAAACTCAAAACTTCCCATGTGCTAGGCAAGCACCCCTGTCACTGAGCTGTACCCACCAGTCCTTAGAACAGTGGTTCTTAGAACAATGGTTCTTAGAACAGTGGTTCTCAACCTGTGGGTCGTGACCGCTGGGGTTCAAACAGCCCTTTCACAGGAGTCCCCAAGACCGTTGGAAAACAGTTATTTACAGTAGCAAAACTACAGTTAAGGAAGTAGCAATTGAAATAATTTTATGTTTGGGGGTCACCACCACATGAACTGTATATTAAAGGTTCACAGCATCAGAAAGGTTAAGATCCTTTGCTTTATAGGAATCTACAACTAAGTTTCTGAAGCCCTTTGAACCTCTCTCACAAGGGGTGGGATGAACTCTCAGCTCCTCTTGTTCGTTTTTCCAGAGAAGGTTTCTCTCTGTAGTCTTGGCTGTCCTGGAACTCACTCTGTAGCCCTGGCTGGCCTCGAACTCACAGAGATCCGCCTGCCTCTGCCTCCCGAGTGCTGGGATTAAAGGCGTGCACCCCCACTGCTCAGAGTTTTTGTTTCACTTTTGTGTGTGGAGACGCTCATAATGTCAGAGGCTTTGAGATGCTGGGGGCTGGGTCCAGCTCTGCTCTTACAGCTGAGCCACCTCTCCAGCCTTGCTACTTTCTTTTTTCTCAAACGTGTATGGATATTTTCTGTGAGTATGTCTGTGCCTGGCACCCACAAAGGCCAGAAGAGGGTGTCAGATCCCCTGGAACTGAAATTATAGATGGTTGTGAGCCGCCAGTGGGTGCTAGAAATTGAACCTGGGGTCCTCTGCAAAGAGCAGCCAGTGTTTTTTGTTCGTGTGGGTTTTGGGTTTATTTTATTGTTTTTATGTGTGTGCTTTTGTCTGCATGTATGTATGTACAGTACATGCATGTCTGGTCCCCACAGAGATCAGAAGAGGGCATTGGGTCCTCTTGGACTGGAGTTATATAGACAGATGTAAGCTGTGGATGCTGGAATCAAACCTGAGTCACCAGGAAGAGTAACAAGTGCTCTTAACCACTGAGCCACCTCTCCTGCACCCAGTGTTTGACTTTCATAGACCTACCTCTGTGTACTTCTCACCTCTCTCTTACCCTTCCAGATTAAAGAGATTCAGTGCCTTCTCTAGAGTAGACCTTGGATTACGGGGACCTTACGGCTGCTTTGATCTGGGCAACCACAGACACTTTCAGCCTTTCATCTTCTGGCTGACAAGCTCGCTGGAGTCGCCCTTTCATTCAGTGTAGCTGGCTGGCTGGCAGGTCTTGCTCTGGCCTGACTTAGCTTTCACCAAGCATGAAGGTCACTATAGGGTTATAAGAGGCCTGACTTCCATATACATCTTCAAGGAGAGAGTCAGAGACAGGAAGAGCCATTTGAAGAGTCAAAATACACAATACATTTCTAAGAACTTACCATCTTCAGTGGGCAGTTTGTGACTCCAGCAGATGGTTAAAATGGAAGCATCAGGGGCTGGAGAGATGGCTCAGAACCATCTGTGAGGAGATCTGGGGCCCTCTGGTATACCTCAATAAAAAAGGTAAATCACAGATGAAGATGGTTCAGCAGACACAGGCTCTGGTCTGGAAGCCTAGTGACCTGAAGGTGGGGGGAGGAGCCAGCTCCACACAGCTGTCCTTGGACCTCGTGCCTGTGCGCACGGTGGCACTTAACTCAATCACCGTGAACATGTACCTCTTTCTTAAATACATATATTGTTTTCATTTGTCTGTGTAGCCCGTGCTAGCTTGGAACTGGCTGGGTAGCCAACAATGACTTTGTGATCTTGTTCCCACTCCTGAGTCCTAGGACTGTCAGACTCCACCAAGCGGAGTCTTGTGTGGTGCTGAGGGTCAAGCCCAGGGCGTCGTACTTGCCAGACAAGCACTCCATCAATTGAGCCATGCCCCCATCCCCTTAAATACATTTAGACATATTACTACATTCACTTTAATATATCAGGCATGAAAACTTGCTTTTTGGAGAAAATGCATATATAACGGGTAACTTTATGTACTGTGTGCAAGAGGAGAACAGGGACCCAGAAACGAGGAATGACAGCGGAAGCCGAGTCACAGATGGAGGGGGTTTAAAACGTAACAGCAGGGATTGCTATCATTTGCTTGTGTCTCTATGAATGAGTTTGGTAAAAAGACGAACTGTTTTGGAGGTTCCAAGAGATGAAGAGATAAATGAAGTGCATATGTAAATAGAAGAAAATTGATAAGAGCTATATCTAGAAACTCCAAGGAAGGGTCTTAAAAAGTTAGAGTGCTTGTTCCACATGTGCAAAGCTTGGTTTGATCCCCAGTGTCACACACAACCAGGTGTGGCGCAGGCAGGAGGTGGAGGTAAAATTCAAGACGTTCAGGGGAGGTTGGAGGCCAGCCTGGGTTACATGAGACCCTGTCTCAAAAAAGATGGGGGTTTACTTCTCACAAGATGACCAGCTATGTACAGTTTTTAAAGATTGAAACGTCTGAGCTGCCTCTTTAAAGTGAGTGGAACCTGTAGGAAAGAAACCAAGAATCTGGTGGGGTTAGTGATGAACTAGACCCTCAGGGTTTCTCTGTGCAGCTGTGCCTGTCCTGGAGCTCACTCTGTAGACCAGGCTAACCTTGAACTCAGAGATCCACCTTTTTCTGCCTCCTGGTGATTGGGATTAAAGGCGTGCGCCACCCCATCCAGCTGAAATTCATGTCTTACCTAGTTTTGATACGCTGAAGAGATGGGAACAGTCTTGGCGTTGCTGTGCTGGGGCACTGCATAGGTTACATTTCATGAGGTGGTCACTACACTCAAAGCTAGAAATGTCACTTAAATGAGTTCTTGTCTTGCACAGTTCCCCAGAGCCCTGGAGGAAAGCACTTGATACAGCTCCGACAAATTTCAGACGTTGAACTCTAACAAACACTTATACAGAGAGGTGGGATGGGGTCGGGGGAATTAACTAGTCCTGCCTTGTGTCCAGAAGGTCAGCCCTTGGGAGGTGGTCAGCCTGAGCCACAAAAGGAGACTGTAACTCATCCCACTCTGCAGAGCAAGAAAAAAGAAGAGCTTTAGGCCTGGCACATGCTGTGTTCTTGAAAACCAACTGGCACTACATAGCTCAACTTTGACCAAAACAAAAAAACAAACAAACAAAAAAAAAAAACCACTTTTAATGTATAAGGTGTGAGATTTAAGACTTTAATATAACTATACATAATTTTATAGCCTGAGTATAGGAAAGGATTTCCAAAACAAGATAGCTTTCAGGGAAATCGTGTAGTTATTAATGAATGTGACCTCATTAAAATGAGAACTTTTGAGCTGGTCATTGCGGCACACACCTTCAATCTCAGCACTTGAGAGGTGGAGGCAAGATTGGGAGTTCAAGGCCATGCTCAGCTACATGACACTCATAAAACCAAAGGGAAAAAAGTTAGAAAGACAGCTTGGTGGTTTAGAGCACTGGCAGCTCATAACCATCTGTCACTGTAGTCCATGAGGATCCTCCAAGGGCACCAGGACACAGGTGGTGCACAGACAGACATGCAGGTAAGACACCCATACACATAATTTTCTTTATTTTTGGTGATTTTTAAGACAGGGTCTCACTGTTTAGTTCTGACTGTCCTGAAACTCACCAACATTTGCCACTATGCCCAGCAAATAATAATTTAAATTACTGGGCAAACTATTAAAAATACCAGATGTGAAATTGGGGAGTAGGAAAGTAGAAAAATAGGTATGAGGTTGGTGTGTATAATGAACAGAGAAGTCTTAAGAAATTACAAGACGATGCTCTGGCTCGGCACAAATGGGCGGAGCAGCTCCAGAGGCTGCACACCAGGAAAGACTAAGGCACATGTCATGGGCCTTCCCAACAGGGAGGCTTCCTAGGCAGAGGTCAGAGCTGCTCTCCCTCCATGTGAGGAGGAGAGAAGCATTCCCAACACATTAGACCCACAGTTCCGTATGACGGAATGCCGTCACAGTTCTCCTGATCAAGAAGAACGCTTGCACTTTATGTAAGGGACCTGTAGTAGATACAGCAGAGACCTAAAGAGGAGGAACACAGTCACCTGTACAGAAGAAATTGCTCCAATTGCTCCAGACCTTGTGTGTGCATTGGGGGATCTGAACTGAACCCTGGACGGAGGAGCCTCTCCAGGGACTGAGGTGTTAGCACGGGGAGGCCAGGGCCTCTGCATTCCTGAGATACCCGGGCCGGGCCGGGGAGCTCCAGTGAGACACTGAGAAGGGATGGATACGTGTCACTGGATGCCACTTCTGAGTTGGAGATGGTGGGGGCTGGAGAGATGGCTCAGTGGTTAAGAGCACTGACTGTTCTTCCAGAGGACCTGGCCCCCTCTTAGGCCTCCATGAGCACTTTCAAGCTCATACACAGAAAAGAAATCTCAAAAAAACTAAAAAATACATAAAATCTTTTTTAAAAAGTTTGTGGGGAGCCATACAGGATAGTATCCTGAGCAGCCTGAACTACATGAGAGTCTCTAGAAACGAGAAAAGACTGTGGTGAAGACATGTGTCTGTAATTGCCACAATCAAGAGGCTGAGGCAGGTGGTCTTCAGAACTTAGGTCTAGCCTAGGCTACAGAGCAAAAGCTTGTCCAGAAAAGGCAATAATTAGGAGCTGACTCAAACATTCGGACTGGGTGACAGGATAGCGATGGCCTGGTGGAGAGCTGACCAGGAGGGTGAAGGCTTCTAGGGCAATGGAGTTGTGTCTCAAGTACAAGTGTTTACCAAATTATTACTGTGTGTGTGTGTGTGTGTGTGTGTGTGTGTGTGTGTGTGTGTGTGTGTGTGTAAAAGCCAGGTGTCTGAGACCTCCCTCACCCCCAATGGAGTTAGAGCTACCCAACATGGGACTAACCTTTGCCAGAACAACACGTGCTCGTAACTGCTGAGTCACCTGTCTCCTCCTAGGTGACATCTTAGTTTTTCAAATGGGAGTCGGGTGGTGGCACATGCTTAGAATCCCAGCATTGAGAAGAGGATGAGGCAGGGGCAGCAAGAGTTGAGGCCAGCTTGGGCTGCACAGTGAGACCGTATCCACTAATGTCTGTGTGCTTGTGTCTAGAGAAGCCGCTCGAGAGTGCCGCAGGAAGAAGAAGGAGTACGTGAAGTGCCTGGAGAACCGCGTCGCCGTTCTGGAAAACCAGAACAAGACTCTGATCGAAGAGCTAAAGACTTTGAAGGATCTTTATTCTCATAAAAGTGTTTGATTCTTAAAGAGAAAGTATTTTCATGGACTTGCTTTAAAATGAGGTGGATTTCTTTTTAGTGGAGTTTTATAAATTCAGAGGTCAAAGAAGCTATTTGTATTAGGTTTTTACAGTGCGCAGCTTGACAGAGGGTAAGTGGAGATAGATGAGCAGGAGGAAGCTGCTGGCAGGACTGGAAGGTCCGGGAAGTGCTCCAGGAAATGGACTGCAGCAAGGAGACTTAGACGGCGTCCAGCCAGAGGCGGCGGCGGGCGGCGGCAGGCAGCGGCGGCGGCGGCAGCCCTGGTGAAGAACCCGCTCCCTCTCAGTTTGTGTTCTTACTGTTTGTTTCCAAGATTTGCCTTTTCATTTGTGTGTGTGAGTGTGTGTGTGTTTGATTCCTGCCAATAAATTCTCAATTACAAATGTAAAAGAAAGCATAACACGTTACTAAGTGTGTAAATTATGTGGTCTGATTGTTAGTTGTCATATTGTCAGGTGTGTTGAATGAGTTTTAATAGTTGCTTTTGTTGGACTTGAGGGGTTTTGATAAGTGTTCTAACAGGCGAAGGGCACAGAATCTGAAGATGGTGATTTGTAACATTTTTATCAGAATGGAAAATTTGACAGTTTTAAATAGTTGATTTTTGCTTCCGGAAGGTAAGGGCGATTTTTCACAAGAATATAATAATTTTGTTTTAATTCTCTAATCCTGTATGCAGTTGAAGAGCATTACTCTTTCGTGCTTTAACAGAATGAAGTGTTTACAAATGCCCTTAAAATCTTTTCAATAACCTGAAGATGTACACCAAAGCTTCCCGAGAGGGTTTATAATCATCTTACTGTAGGTTTGTCAGGTTCTAAAGTAGTTACCAAGGCAACTTGCCTTGAGACTATTTTGTAATGTAGCCAAGGGTACCTTTATAAGAAAAGGGACTGCCAATATATTTTTATAGTGAATCTTTATAAATTCTAATGTCGAGTTTTTAATGATTATTTTAAATGTTTATATATAGTTTGTTTAGTAAAAAAAAATTGTATCTCAAATTACCATTTTTTATATTATGAGAAGAGTAAAGTTTTCAATTGGCTGATATTGAATTGTACTTTTTCTATGAAGTTTATCTAAAGTTCAAGCTGTGGTCAGTACACCAGTGTTTAACCTCTGTATTCTAATCTGTATACACTTTGAAACTGTACTGCAAAACTGTTGTGTGCCTATATAGTATATTTCATATGGTCTATGAAATTAAAGAACATTTGATAAGAGTAAGTTTGCTGAATGCAAAATACAATGTTTGACATATGAACATCACCCTATCAAAGTTGAAGAATTCAGAAGTCTATTCTAGATTGGCCCTATCCCCAGATCTTAGGGACTGTGGTATAGGAGAAGCTTAGGACACATCTACCCGCTGTCCCCGTCATTCCTGGAGCTAGACTGTGTCACTGCCCTTTGATTAGTTTGTTGCAGTCATAGACATTAGAAATTAAATCTCTTTGCCATTTCTTGATTGAGGTCCTTTTTCTCCCAAGTTGTTGGCATTCTATGTAGTTATTTTCTGTCTTGAGCTCATTCCTGATATAACATGTGTCAACATAAATAAGTTACTGTAAGTCAAGGTGACTTACATACACATGTACTCAGAGTATTCTGTGTAGATGTGTGCCACACACTCAGGTCCTGGTGGGCAGGAGAAGAGGACAGGAACTAAGTCGCTGTCCCACTCCTCTGAGCTCACGCCCTTGAGGGTACTGCTTGCTAAGGTTAGTTACATCAGCATGAGTGACTAGGATACAAACCTAAACCCAGTGTAGTGCCAGATGTGGTGCGCACCTGTAACCTCAGCTGACCAAGGGGCTGAAGCAGGAAGATCGAGAATTTGAGGAGGCCAAGCATGGTGGCGCACACCTTTAATCCCAGCAGAGGCAGGCAGATCTAAAGAGTAAATTCCAGCCAGGTGGCAGTGGTACACGCCTTTAATCCCAGCATTTGGGAGGCAGAGCCAACCTGGGCTACAGAGCAAGATCCAGGACAGGAACCAAAAGCTACACAGAGAAACCCTGTCTCGAAAAATAAAACAAAAAAGTAAATTCCAGGGCAGAGAAACCCTGGGGGGATGGGGGGGGCGGTAAACTATGACCTATAAATCAATTCCGTCTCAGAACCAAAGGAGAAAACTGACTCCCAGAAGTTGTCCAGTGGCCGTCTGGGTGATGTGGCATGCACCTGTATTGACACACACCTTATACATGGACACTAATGCATTTATTTAAAAAAAATTGCAATCCCACGGTTTAGCGCACACCTTCAATAAACTCCAGGGGACACTGTTGCACCTCCATCGGAGGATGCCTCGTAATATTTGATGAGGTCTGAGTTCAAACTCAAGTGGACACAGAAAAATTTGATATTCTGCCCCTAAATCACACAGTAAATAACCAAACTAATGTTAAATTCTAAGCTGAGTCAGCCTCAGAATGTGTGGTCTTGGTCATGAGGATGTGTCCCTTCTCACCAATGGTTTTGAGGCAGAAAGGTTTGCTTAAAACTAGCTTCAAAGCCTACTTAAATGTGTCCACTAGATGGCGACACTGCTTTACACGCAGTTCTACCAACTTCAGGATGGCAGAGGCCAGCGTGACGACCCGGCAGATGAAGGCCAAGCCTGATGCCCTGAGCTCAGGCCCCAGGACCCACACTGTGGCATGCACGTACGCACAGGAACACACATGAAAATGTCATAAAACAGCAAATTTTTGTACATCAGGACAAATAATACTTTGTATCTTGAGATCTGGAGGGATAGTGTACATACAAGATTCCCCCACAATCCCTTTCTTACTCCTTGAGTTCTTTTCTACAAGGAGGCAGCTGATTGATGAGTTTAGTGTGTCCATGAAGTGTGTGTGTATTCACTACATATACTCATAGATAAGGCAGGCTGAGACATGAGTTCCAGGCCAGTCTGGGCCCACTAGCAGAATCCTGTCTGAAAAACACAAGAGGTTGAGAATGGAGCCAGGAGGGGGTGGCTCACGTCTGTAATTCCAGCCTGGTCTACAGAGGGAGTTCCCAGAGCTGTTACACAGAAAACCCAATCTTGGAAAAACAGAAAAGGGCTGAGACGCTCAGCTGTCAGTGCTTGCCTGGTGGGCATAATGCCCAAGGTTCAATTCCCAGCCCCGCATAAATGTAGCATAGCGGCTTTAGTCACTGGAGATTGGGAATGGGAGGCCCGCCTGGACTGCGTGAAACCTGTTCTCAACACGTGGGTCACGACCCCTTCAGGAGTCAAATGACCCTTTCTCAGGGGTCACCTAACATTATCTGCAAACATAAATTTACATTACAGTCCATAACAGTAGCAAAACTGCAGGTATGGCAGAGCCACACAGTAACTGTGGCTGGGGGTCACCATGAGGACCTGTGTTCAAGACGCAGCATCAGGAGGGCTGAGGGCGCTGTTCTAGATTAACTGAACACTTCTGTCATTCTATAGTTGCCAAAAAATAAAACCCAGGGTGGGAGGCTGAGCAGGAAGAGCACGCACCGTTGTTAAAGGGGTACAAGTGTGGTAGCCAGCACCCACACTCAGCTCAACTGCTTATAACTCCAGGGGAGCCTGCACTTGTAGCCTTCCGCAGGAACTTGTACTCGGGTGCACACGCGCGCACACAACTAAAAATCTTAACAAGTAAACCAAGGTTTAAGGAAAGCAGGATTGTAGTGGGTTTGTTTTTCAGTTCGTAAGTACTCTTTAACAGTGAGCCAGTCTAAAAAGTCAAATAGGTCAAAGAAAGTGCAGTGGAAGCCGGGGCGCCGAGGATCAGTTCACAGCACTGAAAATGAAAAGGTGCAGTTTAGTTACAGGAATTTAGTCGTGTGTTTTGGGGTAAAACACGATGATTCAGTGTAGAAGTGCTTGACCCTGGGACCTACAGTGGGAGGAAAGAACCACTTCCCAAAGCTGGCACGCGCTCCCTCACACACATGCACACAAGGTCTTAAGTTAACGTCAGCCTGGAGAGCTGTCTCAGTGGGAACAACACCTGCTCAGGCAGGGGACCCACACGGCAGTTCATAACCATCCCTAGAACTCTGAACTCCACGGCAACAGACCTAGGTCTACACTTGGGAGGCAGAGACGGGCAGATCTCTGTGACTCTGAAGCTAGTCTGCTCTACATAGCAAGTTCTAGGACAACCAGAGCTACATAGAGAGACCCTGTCTCAAAAAAATTAAATTAAAAAAAATAAAAAACATAAGTGGACCAGACCAAATAATAAAGACTGTCAGGTTGAAGTGGGAAGCAAAATACTACTGCATGTTTATAAATGCTAAATCAAAAATGTAAGGAAACAGCAAGACTGAGATGTGTATTAGAAAAGCCAGTCAGGGGCTGGAGAGGTGGCTCGAGGGTTAAGAGCACTGCACTGGCTGATCTTCCAGAGGTCCTGAGTTCAATTCCCAGTAACCACATAGTAGGTCACAACCATCTCTAATGAGATCTGGTGCCCTCTTCTGGCCTGCGGGTATACATGCAGAGCACTCATACATAAAATATAAATAAATAAAATAAAAAAATTTAAAAAAGCCAGTCAAGTTCCAGCCAGAAGAAAGCTGGGATGGCTGTGTTTGTGTTGAAGAATGTCACTATAGAATGACAGAAGTGTTCAGTTAATCTGGAACAGCGCCCTCAACCCTCCTGATGCTGCGTCTTGAACACAGGTCCTCATGGTGACGCCCAGCCACAGTTACTGTGTGGCTCTGCCATACCTGCAGTTTTGCTACTGTTATGGACTGTAATGTAAATTTATGTTTGCAGATAGTGTTAGGTGACCCCTGAGAAAGGGTCATTTGACTCCTGAAGGGGTCGTGACCCACATGTTGAGAACTGCTGATCTAACTGATAGAGTTATGTTTCTCTGATCTTCCTGCCTCCTTGAGGACTAGGGCACTGCATGTACCACCACACCCAGCCCACTTCTAAACTTGAATTTACTAATACAGAGTGAAGGTGTTAAAATGATGAAATATAAGAAACAAGGGAAAATTCCAGTTACAAAAGCAGGAAAATAGTAAAACAGATTTGGACAATTAACGAATAACCTCACATACTGAATTTCAGCTGCAAGCCACGGCTAATGGGAGGCCCATCCTAGCCAGCTTTAACTGCCCGCTTGACCGCAGAGTGACCTGAGAAGGGAATCTAGTCCGCCGTGGGCGGCACCATTCCCTGGGCAGGTAGTCCTGGACTAACAAGAAAGCTAGCTAAGCCCAGTTTGCGAGTGCGCCAGCAGCAAGCAGCGTCTTGCATCGTTTCTGCCGCGCTTCTGTGCTGAGGTGATGCCATAGTGACTAGCAAGCAGGCCTGCCTTTGACATCCTGCCCTGAGATGAAATAAACATTTTTCCTCTAAGTTGCTTTTGGTCGTATTATTTGTACAGCACCAGAATGAGACCAAAATGAGTCAACTATTATCTTACATCTGAGAAAGAAAAACCAGGGTGAAGTCAACATGCCGGGCAAACAGGATGTGTGCCAACCCCAGAGACCCAACTGAAGAGGTATCTCTTGCTGCGATTCAATGTAGAAGACACACAAATCAGAAGAACACATATGGGGCAGTAAAAGTCAGACTCAGCCAGTTTTGAAGAATTGATCCAGAAGGACTGTGTTTCCTTGGTCTGTGTGAGTCAACCCTTTCATCAGAACGATAGTCTTGGCTGGTCACTGAAGCATGATCCTAGTTAGTCTTATCAACTAAAACCAGGAGTCAGATTTCAGAGTAATAACCTGAAAGATCAGAGAAGTCAAGCAGCAGCCACTAGAGACTTCTTACCTCTACAATCCCCAGACCAAATGGGCCTGGTCCTCTGCTCAACTAGTGGCTAGCTGTGCCCTCTCACCTCCAGGCAAGCTTTGTCAGAACACAAACAAAATATCACACAACAGGTCACGGCTTTAGAAGACTTGTGAACAGGTGTTTAGAAGCTGCTTTCCGATAAGAAGCACAGACTGGGTTAAGGCCTGGACTCTGCCTCCCTTTGTTTTGGCCCAGCCCTCTGCTTAGCTCTGCTGGAAGCATGCTGATCACTCAGTGTCTGTCTAAAGACTGGGGCTCGGCCCTAACCTGACTCATACCCATTCAGGGCTGACGTCACGATGATAACCAACCAAGGCATTCTCTGCCTTGTCCTAGACCCCTGAAAAGGCACCTGAAAGTGTCAGTCATTTCCCTGAACCCTCAGTCACCTTGAAGTCTAG
Source organism: Peromyscus leucopus (assembly GCF_004664715.2). Taxonomy (NCBI): domain Eukaryota; kingdom Metazoa; phylum Chordata; class Mammalia; order Rodentia; family Cricetidae; genus Peromyscus; species Peromyscus leucopus. The sequence goes on along the minus strand of NC_051080.1, from coordinate 3,675,139 downwards.
AACAGTGAACTATAAGACACAGATGATGCCAGGCGGTGGTGGCGCACGCCTTTAATCCCAGCACTCGGGAGGCAGAGCCAGGTGGATCTCTGAGGTCAAGGCCAGCCTGATCTACAGAGCGAGATCCAGGACAGCCACCAAAAACTACACGGAGAAACCCTGTCTCAAAAAACCAAGGGAAGAAAAAAAAAGACACATGATCCCATGATGAAATCACCCCAGGGGAGCAGTGACCCCATTTGAGCCTGTCTTCAAGGAGAGCAGACATCATAAGGAAACCAGCCTGTGTACTAACACCCCAGAGTCAGCTTATAAATCGCCTATCCCACCCCCAAGTGTGCCGAGATTTCACCTGGGATTGTTTTAAATCTATGAGTAGATGAGTTGAAGAAGAGACACCTCGGCAATGGTGAATCTTCTAGCCCATGACTGCAGTCTATTTGTCCATCCAGCCTGGGGCTGACAGATGGTATCAACTGTGGTCTTTACTACTGTTAAATAAGGAGCAGGCCCATGGTCTAACTACCCCCTTTTCTTGTTTTTCTTAGACACTTTCCATGGTAATGTAATAGATTCCCTTAAGAAGCTGGGTGGTGGTGTCACACACCTCTAGTTCCTTGGGGGGGGGGGAGTGTTTTGTTTGTTTTTTCCTCTCAGTCCCAGCTTCCTGAAGGTAATCACATGCCAAGAGCCGACACTCGATCTCAGCCCAGTGCCAAGAAGATTTGAAAAGAACTCACAAATCCAGAAGCCCAGCACTTGGACATCCCCTGGCTTTTGCTCTGGCAGGTTCCTGTGGGTTCAGGAAGGAAGTCTTTCTGGGTTGGCCAACTGGAATAATCTCATGCATTTCTCAATATTCTTTCGTTCCCCTCTTACTCCTAAGGTGAGGAGCCAAACAGACCCTCTGGCCTGGGCCCCGCCACAGCAAGCTTGGCCAGTTAACAGGGAAGAAGGTGAAAAGCAGAGGAGGTTTATCATAGTAAATGTGGTCATATTAGGAAAAGGAGCAAATAAAGAAATCCAGTGTCCTGCTCCAGTCTGTCTTTGGGACCCTGACAAGAGGTAAGAGTTATGCTTACCTAAGCAGCCCTGGGCATGGTGTGTCCCTGACGTGAGGGTAAGCAGGCCTGGTCACGGTGTGCCTAACCTATTGTCCTCATTGAGTCAGGACAAAGACAACCTAAGTGTCAAGGGTCTCTCCTGCCATGGGTCTGACAAGTCAGAATCACGTGAAATCTCCTTGGGAGACAAGCTCCTCTCCTGACTGGAACCAGGCCGCACTTAGCCTTCTCCTTCCCCAGCCTGAGACTCCTGAGAAAATTCAGATTTTCTAGGGACCATTTTGAAGGTCTAACAGCAAAGAAATGGACACAAGTGTCTTTAGAATGCTTCTGCCAGGATGGATGGACCAGTAATGCTTGCTTAAATTTTAGCTCTGCCTGCTCCTTATTGGCGAGTGTGTGGGGCTGTGGCCTGTGACTGCCAAGTCACTCGTTATCCCGTGAACTCTTGGTGGACGTTTTCCTCAGGAGATTATAATGCCAGCAACACAGATATCTCCACCTCTGTGCTGGCTGTCCTTACCCGACTGTCCTGACTACCACTTGACTCTAGTGTTAAACAGGATTGATGAGAATAGAATTTCATAAGTTTATTCCTAGTCCTAGGGACCAGCATGCAGCCTTTTATCAGCAAGTATACTGTTCACTGTAGATTTTTAGTTTACATCAACTCTTCCAGCCTGGAGGAGGTGCCTTCTATTTTTCATTTGTTTAATGATTTTGATGCATGTGGGTGTTTGGCTAACATGTATGTGTATCACATGTGTGCCTGGTACCCACAGAGGTGAGAAGAGAGTGTCAGATCCCCTAGAACTGCAGTTACCGACAGACTGTTCTGAGCTGCCATGTGGGTGCTGGAGACTGAACTCTGGTTCTCTAACATGAGTTCGGGTCCCAGCACCAGGGAAAGCATGGTGGGTGGGCTGAAGAAAGGAATCGGGTCTCTGTGGTAGCGGAAGTGGGGGTCTGCTCTTACAGCTCTCTGAGAAAGGAAGGGCTGTACAGCACAACCCCGCAGTGGGGCTCCCCAGTTTCTGGGCAGGAGTCAGGGGTGCAGTGGGGAGCCAGGATGTGTGGGTGCCATCCCCAAGCGAGAGATCCCAGCACCTGAAGTCATGGTACTCACTGGGGCTGTGCTTAGTTAGCATGACCTGTCAGGATCTGTGAGCGGGGGAGGCTGCAGGGACTGTGGCCTGAGCAGCAGTCTGGTCTGGATTCTAGCATTATAGTCTTACAAAAAGGTTTTGTGTTTTTAAACAAATGCTAAAATGTTTACAGATTAAAATTAGACACTTGGAACTTTTACAAGTTACATCTGTGGGGGGACTTTTCTAGAAGAGGCTAGCATCTGGGTCAGTAGACTAAGAGTCCAGTCCCAGCTCTGTAGGAAGGCCTCAGCCAGTCTGTTGAGGGCTGTGAACAAGAGTTCCTGAAGAGACCTACACCTTCCACCCCACCTCACTGAGCAGAGGCTGGAATGTCACAGGGCCATTCCTTGGCCACCTCTGTCTGGGCTAACATCCTGTGACTAACAGGGAGAGCCTTTGAAATGTATTAACATATTAATTAGCTTCTACTTCCCCAAAGGTGATGGGCAGCACCTGAAAACCATACACATTTCTCCCCACTTTAACCCACCTGCCTAGTGTTTCCCCAATATATTTTTAAATGCCTTAATGTAGGACTTTCTCTATTCTGTACTGTAAACTTTCATGAAACTGATACCACAGTGGGATATGGAGTCCGAGGGAACCTAGACCCACATTCCCGGGCCAGGGTTCTACCTCCTTTGAGGGAGAATTGTATTTTTACCTTGACAGGGCCAAATGCACAGAAGACAGGAGGCATACTCTCTCCTGAACCTGTGACCATCCCCTCACACCTGCAGGCACCTGCCCTCCCGGTTCTGGGCCTCTGGGCGTGGCCTGGGGCTGTCAGACCCAGACTGATACCGCTGGCTTCCCAGCCTCTCCAGCCCACAATGGCGGACTCTGGCGCTTCTGCCTCTCAACTGCATGAGGCAATTCCCAGCCTGCCTCTCCCTCCTCTCGCTCCTCTTGGGCTGGAGATCGGTTCTCAGGTCTTGCTCTGTGGAAGACAACAGCTTCCAACCTGTGTCTTTCTCTGAGTGATTGCATTTTATAAAACAACACTTGGCTCCCTTTTGAGGGCGAACCTGGGGCAGAGTGACTGCACGTCTCGTTTGCACATATAAACCAACACCGTCTGTCCGGCACACACCACGGCACTGGGACAGCTATGCCATTCACATGAGCAGAGTGTCACCATGTACACGCCCAGCAAGTTAAATCCAGACCAGAGCAGACCGAGGAGTCGATGAAAACGTAAGACAAACCGGGGCTGCGAACTCATCAGACACAAGACAACCAGAGGCAGAGGCAGCCCCTCAAATGGGTCATAGACGAGGATGGCATTTCCCACCAGACATGACCACACCTGTTGACAGTCCTCAACTAGCCAAAACCTTCATCATGTGATCGGCAGGCTTAACTACCTGCCGACCCCTAACTGTCCCTGGGGCTTCACTGTGGATTTAACTGTCCATTCAAAGACCTAACGAGTCTACACGGTCTCACACACAGGCGGTCTTCCTAAACCCATTAAAATGCTATCTTTGGGTCTGTTACATAGCTTAATAAAACACCAGATGCTCTGAACACACCATTAAGAGATAGTTGATCTTGGGGCTGGAGAGATGGCTGAGCAGTGAAGAGCACTGGCTGCTCTTCCAGAGGACCCGGGTTTGATTCCCAGCAACCACATGGTGGCTCACAGCTGTCTGTAACTCCAGCTCCAGGGAATCCAATGCCCTCTCTCTCTTTAAATTTCTTTCTTTCTTTCTTTCTTTTTTTTTTTTTTTAAAGATTTATTTATTATGTATACAGTGTTCTGCCTGCATGTATGCCTGCAGGCCAGAAGAGGGCACCAGATCTCATTACAGATGGTTGGGAGCCACCATGTGGTTGCTGGGAATTGAACTCAAGACCTCTGCAAGAACAGCCAGTGCTCTCAACCGCTGAGCCATCTCTCCAGCCCTCTCTCTTTAAATTTCTATTTTTTTTTCATGCAATATATTTTGATCATATTACTTCCCCTACCCCAATACCTCCCAGACCCCCTACACCTCTCAAAAAAGAAAAGAAAAGAAAAATGACAACTGACAAGCCATCCTTCCTCCATCTTGGGCTTGGAAACCATCCTATAGCAAAGTCAAACTGGGCTTGTTCCTGTTTATGACTTCATCTGTTTCTCAAGGATCGGGCTCTGCCATGATGGCACGCTGGAACCCAGAGATCCACCTGTCAGCTTCCCGCGTGTTGGGATCAAGGGCATTGCCACCATGAGCCCCTGAGAAGTCCTGGAGCAGCCTTATCTGTGCTGCCACCCCTCAAGGATGTCAACTAACTGAGAGTAAACAAGGAAAAGCAGGGGCCTCTGAGGTGCAGGGATTTGCACGTGGGCCTGAGGACCTGAGTTCAATTTCCCAAATCCCACTCTCCCAGGGGGTGCCAGGATTGAACTGACTCCAGCGTTCGTTGACCTACACACGCCACACACACCACACACCATACTACACACACACACCACACATACACATACACACTGTGCCAAGCATGAGTCTATACTCACAGTTCATACTCTCACACAAATAGTGAACATTTAGATTGGGATTTCAGGACATGTCAACCCCACAGAGTAATGTGCAGGCGCTGGGTAGGCTTTTATGTCACTCAGCTGTAGTAGGTAAAAGAACCATGTCGTTAAGTCTTGTCAAGAGAGAAATAACTAATACCTTGCATTTAGAGTGTATTTTAATGCTTAAACATTTCTAGACTTTTGTTCCTAGGCAAAAATTAAAATGTAAATTAATTGTTTTTGTTTGAGACAAGGTCTCATTATGTAGTCCTGACTGGCCTGGAACTCACAGAGATCCTCCTGCCTCTGCCTCTCAAGTGTTGGAATTAAAGGGATTAAACCACACCTGGTTTTAGGATGTGATCTCCCTTGTGTGGAGCTCTTTCTAATCCAAATAAATGTGCATGTGTTGTGTGGATGTTGAGGTATTTCTGCTATTTAGATGGTAAAGTTTTCACCCAGCCTTAGCTCAGGGTTAACAGAAACGAAATTCCGTTATAAACAGTGCATGAAATTAGATATCAGAATGTGTGAACAAAGATATGGAGGTCAAACCAGTATTACTCTCAAAAAGACAATGCTAGGTTTAGGGCCTGGAAGTTCCCATCCCTGTGGTATAGAACATAACCATCAGCTAACAATATTTTATAATGCTGTATTGGTCTCTGACAAATGCAAATGCAGTAGGATGGGAACGCCACCTTTAAATCCCAGCCGAGGCAGGAGGATCTCTGTGAGTTCGAGGCCAGCCTGGTCTACAAATTGAGTTCCAGGACAGCCAGGGCTACACAGTGAGACCCTGTCTGGGGGCGGGGAAGACATGTGACACACAAATTCTTTGTGAGACAAGAATCTCCATGTTGTCAAATAACATCAGATAAAGAAGGCAGAGAGAAAAAAGAAAATAAAGGAAACAATCTAGATTTTCCATAGTTCAGATAGGTTATCTTAGAGCGAATATTAGGAACTGATATCCTTTGAAGAAGCCACATCTCTGTAGAAGATTCTTCAGGCTGCATAACTGATTAGCATTCATGGTTGTAAAGGGTTGGAATGCTGCAGGTATCGAGTCTAAACTATCCTGGGCTATCTTTTATCCCCTAATGCCACTGATTGCCCACCTCTGTGCAATCAATGGGGAACTAACATCCTCTCTATTAGGTAAAGCCTTTGGCAGGCCAGACCTGGTAGCTCACATCTTTAATGACAACATTCCAGAGATAGAATCAGACAGGTCTCTGAGTGCAAGGTCAGCCTGGTCTACAAAGTAACTTCCAGGCCAGCTGAGGAGACACACTGAGACCCTGTATCAAAAGCGAAACAAGCAAACAACAACAACAAAGGAAAAAGACCCCTGGCCTTTGGAATGTATTTTCAGGAGACCTACTAGATGCATTGGCATCTAGTCCTAACATCCAGACTGCGGCAGAATCGTGCATGCTCTTGACTGCGGAACCGTCTCTCTGCTCCCAGACCAGGTTCACTTTAAAAGACAAGAATTTAACCTTTTGTGTTGTTCTAATCTTAGATGGGATATTTTATTTATTTATTTATTTATTTATTTTTTTGGTTTTTCAAGACAGGGTTTCTCTCTGTAGCTTTGGAGCCTGCCCTAGACTAGCTCTATAGACCAGGCTGGCCTCGAACTCACAGAGATCCACCTGCCTCTGCCTCCCGAGTGCTGGGATTAAAGGCATGCGCCACCACCGCCCGGCCTTAGAAGGTCTTTTAATAAAAATCCCAGAGCCAGATATTGGGGTGGAAGCTGAAAGATCAGAGAAGCAGAGCAGCCAGCCACTAGTTTCTACCTCCACGAAATCCTCAGTCTAAAGAGAGTGAGCTCCTGTTCCCTCAGGCCTTATATACCTTTCTCTCCCCAGACATCACTTCCTGGGATTAAAGACGTGTGTGCTTCCCAGTACTGGCATTACAGGCGTGTGCCACCACTGCCTGGCTCTCTGTCTAATCTGGTGGCTGGCTCTGTCCTCTGATCCTCAGGCAAATTTACTAGGGTACACAATATATCACCACAATGTTGCCTGTTAATTTTGTCATCCTTTTAACAGTACCAGATCTTATTTAGTTTTATTTATTTATTTTGAACCATGCAGCAAGTCAGGTAGTAACAAGAATACTGCCTGCCAGATTCATTTACAATTCCATTTAAACTCACATCTTGTATGGGCTGATTTTATGTCAACTTGACACAGGCTAGAGTTATCGGAGGGGAGGGAACCTCAATTGAGAAAATGTTTCCATAGGATCAAGCTGTAGGCAAGCCTGTTGGTCATTTTCTTAGTGATTAATGGGGGCCCAGTCCACAGTGGGTGGTGATACTCCTAGGCTGGTGGTCCTGGGTTCTATAAGAAAGCAGGTTGAGCAAGCCAGGGGAAACAAGCCAGTAAGCAGCCCCTCCATGGCCTCTGCATCAGCTCCTGCCTATAGGTTCCTGCTCCAAGTTCCTGATCAGACTTCCTTCCATGATGGATTGTAATGAGGTGTAAGTAAAATAAGCCTTTTCTCCCAAGTTGCTTTTGGTCATGTTTCATCATAGCAATAGAAACCCTAAGGCAACTCATTTGTTTGGTTTGTTTTGTTTGAGACAGGATTTCTCTGTGTAGCCTGGAACTCACTTTGTAGACCAAGCTGGCCTTGAACTCAGAGATCCACCTGCCTCTGTCTCCCGAATGCTGGGATTAAAGGCATGCGCCACAACCGCCTAGAATATGACAGATCTTTTGTTTTGTGTTTTTTGAGACAGGGTTTCTCTGTGTAGCTTTGTGCCTTTCCTGGAACTCACTCTGTAGATCAGGCTGGCCTCGAACTCACAGAGATCCGCCTGGCTCTGCCTCCCAAGTGCTGGGATTAAAGGTGTGCGCCACCGCCTGTCAGGGACCAAACATGAACCATGGAAAAGTACTAGCTAGGCCAGAGAACAAGCCCCTGCCCTAAACCAGATGCCCCCAAAGATAAAGAACAGGTCAGGCAGGTCAGGTAGCATAGCAACAGGACAATGGGCCCTGACCAGTGAGTGACCTTACCACCTAGCAGCCTCACGACTGGCACGACTCCCTTCATCTGCATGTACGGCATGGCACGTCGTGCACCCCTTCCTTCCTTCCTGCCCCCTCCCCCTCCCATGCTATATAAGCCTTGCTGAGGAGAATAAAATTTGCAGCTTGATCAGAACCCTGTCTTGCTGTCTTCCTTCATGTCTCCCCGTCCCTTTCACTCTCTCCCACAGGTGGGTTGCCCCCGTTGACACCCCGCTGGCCGGGGCGATTGCCCCGGCAAGATGTTGCTTCTTTTGCTTCACTCTGCTACAGGGGAAACCCTGCAGAAATGTAGCAATCTCCTCCAGGTCCAGTGAAGGAAAGTTGGTACTTTTTCTGCTCCACCTTACTCGGTCCCCTAAGGGACATCTCAGCAAGGTTCTTCTGTTCAGCTCCCCCTTGCTCAGCCCCGTAAGGGAACATCTCTGCACGATTTTATTTATGCTCAGTCCCCTAATGGATGTCTTAGCAAGGTTCTTCTCTGCACCCGGGACTGAAGATCTTCACACCCAAAACTCTTGAGAAAGAGGTTTATTTGGGAAGGAGGAGTCCAGGAGAGTAGCTGCCTCTACCAGGGTGGAGAGAACAGCTCACAACTGAACAGAGGGGTTTATATAGGAGTTTCTCCAGGGAGGAGGTTTTCTGTTCAGGAATTGGTTAGATTTTCTGCTCAGGGATTGGTTAGTCTTGTTGGTTCAGGGGCAGAGATGGCTCTGATTTCAGATCCAAACTTCTAAGGCCAGCCAGGACATATTTCTTTCACTAGCTCTGATTCTAGGGACAAAGAGTGTTTCTTTGGCACTGGTTTCAGAGTCAGGGCATGGTTCTTTGGTTCTGGGTTCAGGGATAAATTGCTTCTTTCGCTGGCTTGGATCCCAGATCCAGGCTGTGTTTCTTTCCCTGGTTCTGGGTTCCAGGGTCAGGGTGGGTTTCTTTAGCTGACCCTTTTCCCTACATAGAGCAGGCTGGTCTCACACTCCTTACGGTAGTCCTCTGCCTCCTGGGTATTGTGATTACAAACACACACCTAGGTTCAAAAAAATTAGTACATGATGATCTTCAAAATGTAAATTTTCTAAGGCCAAAATCTAATTCATCAATGTAAAACTGGAACCAATTTCTCTCTGTTTAAAGCAATGAGGTTTCTTAAAAACACCGGTGTGTGTGTGTGTGTGTGTGTGTGTGTGTGTGTGTGTGTGTACACATGCCAGAAATATCTAAACTGTCTTGTAGCTTGCTAAACTTTCTTTGACATGTTTTGTAATTCTCTTATTCAACCTTATGTCCAAAAATAAATCTAGTTTTAGTTAGGGTTTCTATTGCTGTGATGAAACACCATGACCAAAAAAGCGAGTTGGGGAGGAGAGGGTTTACGTTGTTTACACATCAGCATTGCTGTTCATCACTGAAGGAAGTCAGGACAGGAACTCAAACAGGGCAGGAACCTGGAGGCAGGAGCAGATGCAGAGGCCATGGAGGAGGGCTGCTTACTGGTTTGCTCCCCAAGGCTTGCTCAGCCTGCTTTCTTATAGAACCCAGAGCCACCAGCCCAAGGATGGCCCCACCTACAATGGACTAGGCCCTCCCCTACTGATCACTGAGAAAATGCCTTACAGCTGGATCTCATGGAGGCATTTCCTCACCTGAGACTCCCTCCTCTCTGATGACTCCAGCTGGTGTCAAGTGGACACACAAACCAGCCGGTAAATGAAGTAAATGAATAAATAAACCTTATGTCCGGGTTGGTGGTATGGCTCAGTTGGTATTGTGTTTGCTCGGTTGGTCTGGGCCGTGTGTCCCATGCCCCACACAGAGTGAACAGGTTTGGCGGCACACACCTGCAATCCTAGCACATGGGATGTGGAGGCAGAAGGAGGATCAGAAGTTCAAGATCGTCCCTATCCACTTACCAGGTTTCAAGAGCAGCCTGGGCTACATGAGACCCTGTCTCAAAAAAAGAGGAAAGAGCCAGAGAGATGCTCAGTGGTTAAGAGCACTGGCTGCTTTTGCAGAGGACCTGAGTTCAGTTCCCATAACCCACATTAGGTGACTCCCAACTGCCTGTAACTCCAGCTCCAGGGATCCAATGCCTCTGGTTTCCCAGAACACCACTTATGTGCACATGCTCACATACAGATATACATGTATACACTTCATTAATGTGTGTACGTCCATGCATACACTTCATTAAAAACTGAAAGACCCCCGCTCCATTATGAGGACATGGGGCGTTGGGCCGATGTAATGCCCCCCCCCCCAATAACTTAGCCTAAGAAACGCCATTCTGAAGGAATCAGAAAAACAGGAGTTCACAGCTGTGACTAGCTAGCCATCCGGCCTTGGGAGAGAGAGATAACTGTGGCCAGCCATCCAGCCTAGAGAAGGGGATAATTGTGGTCAGCGGCCTTGGGAAAAAGACAGTTGAGTTAAATCAGGATATTTTATGGCGGGCCCCTGGCCTTGAGGAATAAGCGGCTGGGCTGGAAAAACACCCACTATACCCTGTACAAGGCCAAGTCAGCCACACATCAAACTTCTGATAATTAAAGAACACGACCCCAAGTTCACCCTGGCCTTCTTTGAAACAACCAATAGGGACCCTGTAACTATGCTTCTCGCTTCTGTAACCGCGCCTCTGCCCTGGAATCCCATAAAAAGTCCCCTTTGCCCTAGGAAGGCGCGCAAGTCCTCCGAGAGACTTTGCCCCGGGTACCCGTGTATCTAATAAACCCTCTTGCTTTTGCATCTGATCGGTGGTTTCGGTGTGTTCCTTGGGTTTGGGGTCTCTCCTGAAGGAAGATCTCCCCTGGGGGTTCTTTCAAAACAATGAAAATAGATATTTTCTAAAGGTGAGGGTGGATCTCTTTACCACTGATATTTTGTTACAGACCTTTTTCACTTAAGAAGTTTGTTGTTCAATAGGTACCACAGAGTTAGACTTAATGCTGAGCTTCAGAGAAAGAAAAGAAAAAGCTTCCTCCACCCTGCACCCTGCCAAAGGAGAGGGGCAAGAGGCCCAGGGACAGAGGACGCCTGCCAAATTCAAAGAGGAAGGGGACTCTCCTCCTGAGACTTGACGTACTCTAGAATCTGGGAACGGGCTCGGGACCAGGGACTGTCTTCCACACCTCAGTGCCTGAAGTCGGCGGATGAAAAGCGCTGTGGGCATCTGTGCCCCCTTTCTTCCATGTCCCACCCCCACCTCTGACCCCACGTGGGGTAAGATCACCAATGAGATCAGACCAACTAGGAAAAGCCACACCCCAGCAATGGGGGACAGTTAACAACTGCCACAGAGACGTGGGGACTCACGCCTTTAATCCCAACACTTGAGGCAGAGGCAGATGGATTTCTGTGAGTTTGAGGCCAGCCCAGCCTACATAGCAAGTTCCAGGACAGCCAGAGCTACATGGTGAGTCCAGTCTCAAAAAAGCCACACACACAAATGCTTTAAGATGGTTTATCAACATTGATGGTGTGAGTACACGGTGGTAAACACCTGCAATCCCAGTGCTTGCGAGGCTGAAGCAGGGGGATTGTTAGCTTGAAGCCAACAAGGCCCAGTCTCAAAGCCAACAGAACGGTCACTTGTGCCAGCCTTCCAACGTCACCAACACTGAGAGGCTGTACACAAACAGTTCTTACTTGTGGCTTCTGACACTAACTGAATGGTAGAGGCCAAAGGTCAAAGACAAGCAGAATTCCCACACTTTAACCACTGGACCCTGGTTGCGTAGAGCTGAGTCCAAGGGCCCGGGGTACGTTTTTATTCTATTTCTTGTTGTGTGGACAGGTCAGAGGACAACTCTGTGGATCGAGTTGGCTCCTTCCTACCTTTTCTGGGGTTTCCAGGTTTGTTCAGCAAACACCTTCACCTGCTGAGTCACATTGCTGGCCCCAACCAGTGAGTTCTCACACAAACACATGAAGTCTGACTCAGAACGGCTTGCTGAGCTTGATCCCCGAGAGCCAGAATCAACCAAGTGTAAGTACCAAGGGCAGTGGCAGCCGCTGGCCCACACGGACAAGGGCCAGCACCACGGCACATGAAGTAGACCAGACTTCCCCTTGACTGTTCCCAAGGAACCCAGCCCTCTTAGGATACGACTGTCTCTCCTGTGAGATTGTTCTTGATAAATGTCTCAACGGCATATGTTCCTTGATTGTGTGTATGGGGGAATGTTTGTGTAGGTGCACACACGTGTAGATGCACACCTGTGCACATCCATGTGGGGGTCAGGAGTCAATCTCCAGGGTCTCTCACTGGCCCAGAGCCCTAGGCGAGGCCTGCCTTAGTGCTGGGATTCCAGGCATGTGCCAGCACACACAGCTTTGTTATGTGGGTTCGGCAGGTGCATCGCTGACTGTGCACCTCTCGCTTCATCTTCCCAGGAAGTGTGACCCTGCCCCAAGAAAGGCCACGAGAACCTAGGAGTCTCCCTCCCCAGGTTTGGAACTCCCAAGCTGTCACCCACACATGTTCCAATACCAATTCCTGTTTTTTAGTTTCTTGTACAATGTAGGAAAACTGTAGCAGCCTCCTGATTCAATGTATCTTGGTACCACTAGGAAGGCTGAGGCAGGAGGATCAGGAGTTTATGGCCAGCCTGAGCTGAATGAGACTCTGTCTCAACGCTGAGGGGCAGAATGAGGAAAAAACAAAACACATTTCTAGTACTACCTGACAAATGCCCCAAGTAAACAAGTAGGAAGAAAAATCCTTGTTTGGTTAACTTGATCCTGTGTCAGAGGTTCTTACGTCGAGGTTCCTGTGAATCTCGACCCTTCAGGGGGGCTCATATTGGATATTTATATTACAATTCATAACAGTAGCAAAGTTACAGTTATGAAGTAGAAACAAAAGGTAATTTTATGGTTGGGTGTCACCACAATATGAGGAGCTGTATTAAAGGGATGCAGCGTTAGGGAGGGTGAGAACCGTTGGTCTATGTGTTCCCAGATGATGCCAGGTCCCCAGCCTTGGCACAATGCCTTCACCTGCTGTTTACCACGGCTCCTGAACCTCCACTTAGGAGGGAAGGGAAGAGAACATCTTACTGAGATATTCACCTAATTGTGTTTGGGAAGTTTTGACAGACAGGTCAGCAGAGGAGATAGTTTGACCTGGGAGCCCACTTGGATCTGGCCAAGCACCCTCCCACACAGTAATGCACTTGGCAGCTGGGGTCCTTCATCTGCATGTCTATTCACCCCCACACCCCTCTCCAAACGCAGCGTCTAGCAACCTCGGAACCCCTGAGCCCCACCTTCACCTGCAAACCATGGTCTGTTTTCCTGCTCCTGGCAACAATCAAACAAGACAATTTCTACTCAAGTGTATACCAATGGATCCTGATATGAAGACTAGAAGGGCCGATCCTGCATGAATTTGTTCTGGGTACAGTGAGAACTCTGGTCACCTTTTAGGGACCATCTTATGCCTATGTGAAATCGGACATGCGTATGATTAAGATCAGACATGTTATAGGAGCAGCAGGAAAAAACGAATGTGTGACCTAATCTATCCATCAGAATAGTAATCAGCCCCTCCCTCTCTCGAGGACATTGAAAAATTATGGACAGAAAGTGAACCTTGGCAAAGAGCTTGCAGTAATTTTTTGGGAGAAATTAACAGCAAATATCCCAAAAGCAATAGAATTGATCTTATAAAGAGAGCTGATTGGGGGCTGGAGAGATGGCTCAGCGGTTAAGAGTACTGACTGTTCTTCCAAAGGTCCTGAGTTCAATTCCCAGCAACCACATGGTGGCTCGCAACCATCTGTAATGAGATCTGGTGCCCTCCTCTGGCGTGCAGACATACATACAAACAGAGTACTGTATACATAATAAATAAATAAATCTTTAAAGAGAGAGAGAGAGAAAGAGAGAGAGAGAGAGAGAGAGAGAGAGAGAGCGCGCGCGCGCGCGCGCGCGCGCGAGCTGATTGGATCTTGCCTCCAATTGTACGGGAAAAACCCCTATCTGGAGTTCATACATTTTATACAGATGCCAACAAACAAGGAAAGGCAGGTTACAAATCAGAAAATTTAAGTAAAGTGGTTCAAAGTCCTTATAATTCAGTTCAAAAATCAGAATTGTATGCTATTCTGTTGGTATTAATGGATTTTTCAGAACCTCTCAACATAGTAACTGACTCTCAGTATGCTGAAAGAGTGGTGTTACATATTGAGACTGCAGAATTTATCCCTTATGCTTCAGAATTTCACTATTTATTCAATTATAAGATACAATCAGGAAAAGGAGTCATCCTTTATATATAACTCACATTCGATCCCATACTGGTCTGCCAGGCCCTCTAGCACAAGGCAATGATGAGACTGATAAATTATTGATAGGAAATGTGCTGGAGTCCTCAGAATTTCATAAAAAACATCATGTCAATAGTAAAGGTCTAAAAAAGGATTTTTCCATAACCTGGCAACAAGCCAAGGAAATAGTAAAGAAATGTCCTACTTGTTCCTTCTACAATCAAACGACATTACCAGCAGGATGTAACCCAAGGGGTACTCAGAGGAATGAAATCTGGCAGATGGACATATTTCACTTTGCAGAATTTGGAAAACTGAAATATGTACACCACACCATTGATACTTATTCAGGATTTCAATGGGAAACTGCTTTGAGTTCTGAAAAAGCTGATTCTGTAATCACTCATTTGCTAGAAGTTATGGCCATCATGGGTATACCTGCACAAATCAAAACTGACAATGCTCCATCATGTCTCTGTTAAAATGAAACAGTTTTTTGCTTATTATAATATAAAGCATATTACAGGTATACCACATAATCCTACAGGTCAAGCAGTTATAGAAAGACCAAACAGAACTCTAAAGGATATGCTAAATAAACAGAAAGGGGTAACAAAACCCCCCAGAAATAGACTGCATAATGCTCTATTAACTTTGAATTTTCTCAATGCCAATGAGAAAGGAACAACAGCTGCAGAGAGACATTGGATAATAGAAAAAACTACAGAATTAAATCAGCCTATATACTTTAAGGATGTGCTGACCTCAGAATGGAAACCAGGGTATGTATGACGTTGGGGACGAGGTTTTGCTTTTGTTTCTACAGAAGATAAGCTGTGAGTACCATCAAAATTGATAAAGGTTCGATTTGAACAAGAGAAACCACTTAATTAGAGGAGGTGATAGTTCATCAACCAGCATGAATATCCAATTTAAACTAACTTGTACCAGTAACACATGCCTTTTCATTTAATCAGATAATAACTTGCCAAAAAGGAACATCCCCAAATTAGTCTTGGGGAAAGGTTTTTGTTTTTGTCATTTAGGAGAATGAAGGTTAAGGAATCTGAAGAACACAAGACAAATGAGACAACTGAAAAAAAGGGACAAATCGTCTATCCCAGGAAACAGAGTGAAATGGTGTATGGGAATATATTATCTAAAAAATTTTATGTCTTCCTAAATGTTTGTTTCTGCATTTCTCTAAAGATTTAACACTATTGGTCTTCTAATACTCCCAGTTCAATGAAAATTTAAAGCTGACCTTGGAGTTGGAGAATGGCTCTCTCCTTTAAACTCAAGCATGTTGTTAAAAGGAAAATGCAAACTCCCTGTATCATGCCAGAATAAGAGCCATCTTCTGCTATGGTACAGGACAAAAGCCAAATTAATTAAGGGACTATTCTATTACTAATCTCAACTCTTTGATTCTATTCTGATTCTTTAACTTTTCTTAAAGTATAAATTTTATATCAAAATTTACAAGATTAATATAGATATATAGATATATATATATTTTAAACTTTGTTAAGATATGAATGGTCATATAGAGTACTAACTAATTCTAGAAAAAAGGCTTCAATTAGCTGCATATATATGTGTTTGTGTTCGAGTCTCTTAATCAGTTTTCTGCAGGAAATCATGGCCAGGTCTAACATCAACTGAAGTCTCCAGGAAGAAGATGGGGCCCCACAACAATTCCACGTGGACAATAATAATATCATTAAGCTGACAAACATCATCTACAGATCAGCTTTGAACTACAAGGTGCTCAGAGCAATTTTGAGATGACTAGCTGAGATAATCCAGTCTCAAAGAATACTTGAATAAGGACTTGAGATAAACCCTGAACTTTGGCATTATACACAGACTGGATAATGAAGGATATAGTTACCTTTCCTAGAATTTGACAATTAACCTAAATTTTTTCTTTCAGGATAAAGAAAACTTCTCCCATACCCAGCAGGAAGCAATTTTAAGAATACGACGCCCACATTCCCAAAGAGGTGGTGTGGGGCGGGTGGTTTTTTGGTCTTTTTAATGGGTTTTGGGTCTGGGATAATTTTCCTTGTTTAGGGGGGTTGGTTACAAGTTGTTGTCAAGGGTTAGGAAAAAGGCTAAGCAAAGGAGATTAGATTTAAGGTTCTAGTTTAAAAAAAGAAAGAAAAGAAAAAGAAAATTATTAGTTTTAAATACTTTACATTGGATTGGACTGTTTTATATTGTATACAAACTTGAAATTGATATTGTTAGAAAATGCTATATGTATATTCTAATTGTATTTATACCATTCATTTAACAATGTAATGCAATTTTCTGATCCTTGAATGTTATTATTACCAACTATTAGGATATAAAGAAATGAAAGTTAGTAGTTAGACATTACAATAGAACTTGTAGTCATATTAGATATGTTTTAAAAATTGAGCAGATATATTTTAGACAGGTCATCTTCAAACCCTTTAGAGATCTACAGAATATGGCATTTAAAATGTTTTAATAACTTAGAAAATTTTCTTTTGTGAGACATGTCGGCTCCTGGCAGTACCAATCTACTTCAGAGAAAATATGGGCATTGAAGAAACTGCATATGGAGTTAACTTTCATTATGACAAAAGTTAGCCACTGGACAACAAAGTATCCTCGAATCAACAGGACAAAATGGACAGACAGAACATGAAACAAAGGACTACTGATTCTTGCCAAAACAAGTGTGGTTATGGCTTTATCAAAAGGCATCTTCTGAGGCCAGGACAATATGGCCCCATCCCTGAAGTGGCCTTCGCAATCCAGAAAAGATACAGTACCCTTTTCTTCAAAGGCAGCTTAACAGGCAGAGGCCGATGGCTTCTATTGTACAATGGAACAGCAGCTGAAAGCTCACGCCTCTCAATAGTAGGCTAGCATTTAATAGAGGGATGTGGAGAAGAAGGGGATGCTGAGATGAAGCCATATATACACAGCCAAGAAGAATGGACAGCTGAATTCAAAAACCATCAACAATTTCCAGAATTTAAAATCCTGAATCATGACAGGACACTAGTGGAATTCAGGTGTTTCTGGTACATGGACTGCTCTCACCCAATGTGAGGTTGAACTGTTGACCTTGTGTACATCCTACTTCACAAATGAGTCTGTCAGATACGCTAAGCCTATAGGCTGAAGATGATGCCCCAACACTGCGGAGAAACCTCAGGTGACTGTCCAGGCAGCTGGCTGTTTCTGTCAACTCACAAATTTTTTGGAAGTTGCTTGCATGCACTTCCTGTTTTTATTTTTGTTAGCTAATATTATTTCCTTCTTGGGTCTCTGAGGGAGTTGAAGATTACTTAGTTATAGTTGAAGGTTAGTTACTAATAGTTGAAGATTAATTAGGATAGAAAGTGAATTAGATACATTTTGGACTTACCAAAATAGGATAGATAAGGGAATTATTTTCTCTGATTTGTCAAATACAAATGGACTAGATATCATTTAGGTATTTGTTACTTGTATATATTGTATAAAGTTATTGTACTTTTGTATATAGTTTTTCTTTTGTTAGTTATAACCTTTTGCCTTTTTTCTTTTTATTAAAATAGAAAAGGGGAAATATGGTAGTATTTTATTTGTACTGAAATGTGATTTTCATTGTATGTTAATAAATAAAGTTGCCCGGGGGTCAGAGCTATTAGAGCCATAGCAAGAACGTGGTGGTGGTGGCGCATGCCTTTAATCCCAGCACTTGGTAGAAGAGCTAGGTAGATCTCTGTGTGTTCAGGGATACAGCCAGCATTGGAGACACACGCCTTTAAGACCTGGAAGGCTGTACTTACCGGCAGTGATGAGGCAGTCATGTGTTTGGGTTTACAACCAATGAGAAGGCAGAACAGAAAGACTATTTAAAGACAGACACAAAGGAAGTAGCTCTCTTTTGGGAAGCTAGGAGCACTGCAGGAGGTAAGATATTAGCTCTGAGCTCTGACCTCTCAGCTTTCTCTTTTACATTGGTTCTGTGTTTCTTATTTTAATAAGACGGTTGGTTACATCTACGTATCACTTCCAATGGCTGTTGTAGAAAATATTGGCACAGAGTTGGGCTATTCAACATTCCCTGTGGGAGGACCCTCCATTGAAATCTTTTAACCAGTTGAGAATTATTATAAGTAGGCACTGTGAAAGCAAATTTTTCTCTGTCTTTTTCTTGTAAGGGTATTGAAAAGAAACAGTCTTTTAAATCAATAACTATGAGAGTCCATCCTTTTGGTAACAAAGTAGGCAAAGGAATTCCAGATTGTAGAGAGCTCATTGGCTGAATTACTTTGTTAATTGCTCTAAGATCTGTTACCATTCTCTATTTACCAGATTTCTTTTTTTTTTTTTTTTTTTTTTTTTTTTTTTTTTGGTTTTTCGAGACAGGGTTTCTCTGTGTAGCTTTGCGCCTTTCCTGGGACTCACTTGGTAGCCCAGGCTGGCCTTGAACTCACAGAGATCCACCTGGCTCTGCCTCCCAAGTGCTGGGATTAAAGGCGTGTGCCACCACCGCCCGGCCAGATTTCTTTTTAATAACAAATACAGGAGAATTCCAAGGGCTGGTTGATTCTTCAATATGCTGAGCATTTAACTGTTCTTCTACCAGCTCTTCTAAAGCCTGGAGTTTCTCTATTGTTAAAGGCCATTGCTAGACCCATACAGGCTTGTCTGTTAACCATTTTAAAGGTAGAGCTGTTGGTGTCTTTGGAAGATTATCAGTTGTTGTGCCCTGTTCTTGTATAATATGGATGGCTGGTGACCACTCAAAATAATGCCTTCTAATATTTCTCTCAGAAACATGTGATAGTTTATGATATGTTTCTGAGATTGGAGGGATGTTAATCTGAGTATTCCATTGTTGCAACAAGTCTCGACCCCACAGGTTCATAGCTATGTTAGCCACATATGGTTTTAATTTTCCTCTCTGTCTTTCTGAACCTATACATTCGAGCCATCTTGCACTCTGTTTCACCTGAGATAATGTCCCAATTCCTAACAGTTGAACATTTACCTCCTGAAGAGGCCAAGTTGGATGCCAAAATTCTGGTGCAATTATGGTAACGACCACACCTGTGTCTACCAGACCAGACAACAAAACACCATTTATTTTTATCGTTAGTTTTGGTCTCTGTTCATTAATAGAAGTTTGCCAAAAATTTTTCTTTATGTTTTCTCCTGAATTTTTTATTCTCTCTGTTTCATCATCCTGACCAGCATGATTTATTCCAATATGCATTTGGTTATTTAATCGCTCTGAGCAGGGGTTTCCTCTACGGCTGCAGGAAAGGTTTGAACTGGATTTGCACTGGGGGCCTGCGCGAGGCCCCTCTGGGAGTTTCCCGAAGACTGAGGCAAAGGATTACCCTGTCTGTCCTTTGTTGATCTACATTTGTTGGTCCAGTGTTTTCCCTTACCACACCTTCTCCATACTCCAGAAGGAAGGGGCATCCTGTTGCCATTGTTCCTTGAAGAAACATTGTTTCTAGGAATGACCTGTCTACAGTCCTTTTTCAAATGTCCTTGCTTTCCACACCCAAAACATCTAACATTCCTCAAACCTTTTGAAATTGCTTCTCCTACCCACATATCATCATGCTCATGAGCCTCAACATTAACCGTATCTCTAATCCAATCTTCCAAAGGTGCAGATCTTGCCCTTAATGGCCTGATTATTCTTTTGCATGCTGCATTCGCATTTTCAAAGGCCAAAGATTCAATTATTGCCTTACTAGCTTCTGAATCTGAGACCATTCTCTTTACTGCTGAAGCTAGTCTTCGTAAAAAATCTGTGAAAGATTCTTTTGGGCCTTGCATAACCTTTGTAAATGACTCAGGTTTTTTTCCTGGTTCCTCAACTCTGTCCCATGCATTCAAGGCTGCCATTCGACATAAAATTAGGGTTTGGACATCATATAAACATTGTGTTTGTACTGAAGCATATTGGTCTTCTCCAATAAGCTGATCCTGGCAAACTTGTATCCCTTTATCCCTCCATTGTTTTTGTTTTTAGCTTCATCCTTGAACCAAGTTAAAAATTGAAGCCTCTGGCTGGGTTCCAGAACAGCTTGTGCAAGGTCCTGCCAGTCCTGTGGTACAATCCTATTATATGTTGACCAAGAGTTTAACATTTGCTTTACATATGGGGAATGCATGCCATAAGATTCTATTGCCTCCTTAAACCTTTTTAAATCCAACATTTCAATTGGAGCCCAAATATTTTGTGTAGTCATTTGATCAGGCAACTGCTGTACGGTTACAGGATAAATTAAGGGTGACTGTGTGAAAACAGGCTTTCTTTCTGTAACCTTATGATCCAAACTTGAACCAACTTCACTGTTAATTTCTTCTGTCTGAATTTTTACAGGTTTAACAAGTTTTTCTAAAGCTGTCATCCTGGCACTTAAATCGACTATCTTTTTAAATAGTAAAATGAGGATAAGCGTAGTGATAAACTGCGTAATTCCAACAATACTAATCTTCTCATATAGTTGTTCCATTGTCAGACTGCCTAAAATTTCAAACAAAACCCAATTTTCTTCCAATGTACACATAAAACCCATTTTTTTAATGTGGAAAAAAATTTCTCTTTTAAATAGTTTCCTTTAAAATATCTGATGTTAGCCGGGCGGTGGTGGCACACGCCTTTAATCCCAGCACTCGGGAGGCGGAGGCAGGCGGATCTCTGTGAGTTCGAGGCCAGCCTGGGCTACCAAGTGAGCTCCAGGAGAGGCGCAAAGCTACACAGAGAAACCCTGTCTCGAAAAAACCAAAAAAAAAAAAAAAAAAAAAAAACCAAAAAAAAAAAAAATATCTGATGTTATGACTTACCAAATCTGTGTAGAACAGTAGAAATCCGAGGAAATTTCAAAACAGCCACCTAGTGTCCGAGGTGTGAATCCAGAGAGAGAGAGAGAGAGAGAGAGAGAGAGAGACAGAGAGAGAGAGACAGAGAGAGAGACAGAGAGAGAGACAGAGAGAGCGAGAGAAAGTGTAGCCGGCTAAAGCTTAAATCCAGCCACGTGTTCCCTCTTGAGCCGAGTCAAGGCTTGGCTCTGGCTTCCTTAAGCTCCGACCATGTGCATTGGCTTTACAGGCAGGGGCCCTGTTCGGCAGGGCAGGCCTGAGTTGTTTCTAGCACCAGCTTTAAGCAAGTAGCTCACGGTTAGTCTGGCCTGAGGCCAAGCAGACCTGGGCCCAGGCTAGGGAGCCAGCTGCTCGGACAAGGGAGCCGGTTACCCTTGCGGGAAACCGGACCTGCCTCTAAGCCAAGCGGTTTTTAATGGATTCTTGTCACATTGGGCGCCAGATGTAGATGTAACCAACCGTCTTATTAAATAAGAAACACAGAACCAATGTAAAAGAGAAAGCTGAGAGGTCAGAGCTCAGAGCTAATATCTTACCTCCTGCAGTGCTCCTAGCTTCCCAAAAGAGAGCTACTTCCTTTGTGTCTGTCTTTAAATAGTCTTTCTGTTCTGCCTTCTCATTAGTTGTAAATCCAAACACATGACTGCCTCACCACTGCCTGTAAGTACAGCCCTCCAGGTCTTAAAGGCATATGTCTCCAATGCTGGCTGTATCCCTGAACACACAGAGATCTACCTAGCTCTTCTACCAAGTGCTGGGATTAAAGGCGTGCGCCGCCGCCGCCGCCGCCGCCGCCGCCGCCGCCGCCGCCGCCGCGCTCTTGCTATGGCTCTAATAGCTCTGACCCCCGGGCAACTTTATTTATTAACACACAATGAAAATCACATTTCAGTAGAAATAAAATACCACCATACCTGGGCGTCTCCCTCTCTTTTTCCTCTCCCCCCTCTCTCCTTCTATTTATTCTCTCTGCCCGCCAGCCCCACCTATCATCCCTCTCCTGCCTAGCTACTGGCCATTTGGCTTTTTATTAGACCAATCAGGTGCCTTAGGCAGGCCAGATAAAACATCTTTACATAATTAAACACATGCAGCAGAAACAACTGTACCACCTTCACATAAAGTCATATTCTGCAGTGTAAACAAATGTAACACATCTTTGCCTAAAGTAATTTCCACAACAGCTGGGTCCCTGACATGGTTCAGTGAGAGAAGGTGCTTGTCAGCAGGCCTGAGTTTAATCCCTAGGACCCCTATGGTGGAAGAAGAGCCAATCACTGATAGCTCTACCTCTGACCTCCACACATGCACAGTGGCATGCACCTGTTCACCCATGCACACACAAAATACAACGTTATTTTTTTCTTTTTCTTTTTTCTTTTCTTTCTTTTTTAAGATAAGCATGGGGCTTGAGATATGGCTCAGAAGATCACTGGTTGCTCTCTGGAAGAGCTAGGTTCAGTCCTCAGCACTCACATGGTGGCTCAAAACCTCCATAAGTCCAGTTCTAGTTATATATACACACAGGCAATCACTCAAACAAAACGAAAATGAATAAATATTTAAAAGAAAGATTAAAAAGCCGGATGGTGGTGGTGCACACTTTTAATCCCAGCACTCAGGAGGCGGAGGCAGGCAGATCTCTGTGAGTTCGAGGCCAGCCTGGTCTACAGTGTGAGTTCCAGGACAGCCAGGGCTACACTGAGAATCCCTGTCTCAAAACAAAACAAAAGATAACCATGGGTCACAAGAGCTGCACGATGGGGTTAAGACACGTCTTTCCGTGTATGTGGGGTCTCCTCTGAGATTCCCGGGAACTTCTGGCTTATACCCGGGAAACACAAAGTCCATCTACACTTAGGCACTATCCAGGGCCATTTTAACGTTTTGCTTTGAAATACTCGCACGCAAGAGGCCTGACTATTCCTGACGTGTGGGCAACCTTCACGCCTGCGTTGTTAAATGACTCAGTGGTGCTGACCTATTACTGGGAGCAGGGGTGGGTGGGCGCCGCTGCCCGGGGCTGTGAGCCGAGGACATCTGCAGCGGTTCCCTTCCTTCCGGGTCTGAGGGGCATGCTTGGGGAAGGGGGGGAGCCTTTACCGCCGAGCCACCCCCCACCCCGCACCCTGCACCCCTACCCTCCACCCCCCTACCCCGCACCCCCACCTCCACTCCCACCCCCGGGGTCTGGCGGGGCTCTGGGCCCCCATCGGACACATGGTGAGGCCTCCCTTCCCTTTCATGCCCCCCACACACACGCCTGCCTTTCCATGCTGAGGAGCGGGCTCCGCACCAGCCGCCTTGACCCTCCGCAGCCTCGACCCCCGCACGCTCTGCTCTGCTCGCCCGTCCTTCCCCGGCTCCACCACGCACGAGGCACGGCCGGCCGGCCGACCGGCATGCACCGCGCCCCGCCCCGCGCCCCGCGCACGCGCCTGAGCCTCGCGCGCCGCCGCCATCTTGGGGCCTGCGGGCGCCATGGCGTCGTGGGCGCTGGGGGCTGCGCTGCTGTGCCTGGGCGGCGCCCTGGTCGGCCCCGAGCTGCTCCCGCCGGCCCACCGGGACGGCCCGGTCCTGGCGCAGGGGCAGGCCTCCACGCGAGGGCCCGAGGCCCGGACCCCGGACGAGGACCCGCTCTTCGCGAAGGGCAGTATCCGGGGCCCGGGCGCGGCTCGCCCGCCCGGCGTCCTCGGACGGACGGGGGACTCAGCGGCTTCCCTCCCAGGCCGACCCCGAACCATTCAGCACTTACCGTCTGTCAGCAGATTGTCAGTGCTGGGGCTCCGGGGCCCTGTTAGGTGACCTTTTCCGAACACAGTCGAGAAGTACTCAGCAGGGAACCCGGCAGGGCGGGCATTGCCGGCGCCTCTTTTGTTTTATGCCACAGATCGAACCGGGAGTGAGTTTATATCCATGCCACCTGCACACCCTTGCCAGGCGCACACACACACACACACACACACACACACACACACACACACACACACACACACACACCTCACTATGTAGTCATGTTCTCCCTGTCTGATAACTCTTGAATGCTGGGATTACAAGTTCGTACCAACCCTGGGAGGTGGTGATGCACACCTTTAATCCCAGCACTCAGAAGGCAGAGGCAGGCAGATCTCTCAGTTCAAGGCCAGCCTGGTCTCCAAAGTGAGTTCCAAGACAGCCCGGGCTACACAGAGAAACCCTGTCTCCAAAACAAAACAGAAAAAACCAAGTATAGACTACCATGCTGCCTGGGTCTAAGGTGGTTGATCACTGTTTCACAAAGCAAAGGACGTGGTATTTGGCAGAGAAACTTATTTTTATGTTCGTGGGCAATAGAGTTATTAACAAATTATGTTGATTTGGTGTCTTCCTAAGTAGTCAAGTATGACATGTTTGTCTTAATTCATTTGCTGTTGGAAATTTCACCCTGCCTCAAATTTGGCTTGCTTTATCCATGTCTAAAGAGAAAAAGGATTGTGTCATTGTATTCAGATTAGGAAGTAACACAAAATGTGAGTGTTTATTCCAAGTAATGTGTTGCTTTGTTTTTAGACTGTGGAGTAGCACCGCTTAGGGGTGCATTGGAGGGGTCTCGGATCATAGGAGGCACACAAGCTGCTGTTGGCGCGTGGCCATGGCTAGTAAGCCTGCAGATTCAAGATGGCGATTTACTTGTGCATGTATGTGGTGGTGCCTTAGTGAGAGACAGGTGGGTCCTCACGGCTGCCCACTGCACTAAAGAGTCTAGGTATGTATTCACACCATGCCTCCCATTTCTTCCCATAGGGAATAGTTTGGAATGGTAGAGTATCATGGGACTTTAGCTAAGCATTATGTCTACAAGTAGTTATAAATAATTCCTTATATGTATATGACACTGCATTTGTTGAAACGAATTCTTTAAATCACACGTTGGCAACGTTTTCTGTGGATACTTCATAGGGTTTGCAGGCCATATAGTTTGTTACATTACTTAGTATGAAAGTAACCATACATAAGTGGAAAATACGTAATGACTGTTTGTAGCTAGAGTTTTCCTGCCTTGCCCACAGTCAGGACAAATCTTTGTCACCCGCCAGTCCCACAGCCGCTCAGACCCAACCAAGTAAACACAGAGACTTATATTGCTTACAAACTGTATGGCCGTGGCAGGCTTCTTGCTAACTGTTCTTATAGCTTAAATTAATACATTTCCATAAGTCTGTACCTTGCCACGTGGCTGGTGGCTTGCTGGCGTCTTCACATGCTGCTGGTCATGGCGGCGGCTGCAGTGTCTCTCCCTTCAGCCTTCCGCTTCCCAGAATTCTCCTCTCTCCTTGTCCCACCTACTTCCTGCCTGGCCACTGGCCAACCAGTGTTTTATTTATTGACCAATCAGAGCAATTTGACATACAGACCGTCCCACAGCAACTGTTGCTGCGGTCCTGTAAAACCGTACATATAATTATATGTGTGTATGCATAAAAACATACTTATTGGTGGGTTGCATAAAAACAAGACAGGTCAGACTTAATCTTTATTATTTGAACTCTGAAAGAGACCCTTGGGTTTCATTTGCACTGAGTCATAACATCCTATTTCCATATGATTTCTGTGACCCAAACGTAATTTCAAAGGCTAACTCCATGCCCAATTCAGTGACTTCTAAGTCACTAACATCCAAGTGACCCTGTGGTATAGGACAATTTTGACAGACTTTCCTTAAGAGTGTCTCTCTTCTTTTCCTAAAACACTTTTTTTTTTTTTTTTGGTTTTTCGAGACAGGGTTTCTCTGTGTAGCTTTGCGCCTTTCCTGGAACTCACTTGGTAGCCCAGGCTGGCCTCGAACTCACAGAGATCCGCCTGGCTCTGCCTCCCGAGTGCTGGGATTAAAGGCGTGCGCCACCACCGCCCGGCTTTCCTAAAACACTTTTATGCCTGTGTTTTGTGTGCACGTATGTTTTTGCACCATACATGTTTTGTTGTGTGTCCCTGGTGTCCAAGGAGGCCAAAGAGGGCATCTGATCCCCTGGAACTGGAATTATAGATGGTTGTGAGCCAGTATGAGGCTGCTGGAAGCAGAACCCAGCCCCCCTGCAAGAGCAGTAACACCCCCAGATGCAGAGGCATCTCTTCTAAGACACTGGTAAGCTGGAGGTGGGGGAGCGCAATGGTGCCGCTGTTCTGTTTTTTTCCCCCTCCCTTTTCCCTCTTTCTACTAAATTAATTCCTCACAACACCAGGTTTTCCATGATCCTTTACCGCCCTTCATTCTCTATACTAATCTTTCATTTTTAGCTCCTATTGCTAGGTAGCTTTCTCATCAACTTGTATGATGAATTATCTGATTAGCACAGCATAGCTCTTCATTCTAGGTGAAGCAATAGTCCCCCAGTTTACTAATGAGCCATCCTTTGGTCAAGGATCCACCCTGTCTGACAGCTGTGGATAAGGAAGGGGTTTGGGGCATGTATTGGATCAGGGCACCTAGAGGACAAAGTGGGCAGGTCACTTTTCCTTGTACAAGCATATAGGTATATCACATATAATCACCAATATATACTTCTAGCAGAGGGAGAGGGCGGCACCTAAGGCCTTACACATGCCAGGTGAGCGCTCCATCTCCAGCCATGTACATGACACTGAAAAGAACCTGTGTGGTGGGCGGTATTGTTGTCCATCACAGGGCAGAACCACAGGGCTTTCCCTGTGATACTGGCTCTCACTCTGGCAGAAATGACCAATGTAGGTGGAGTTTTCCTGTGCCATGGCCGCCTCCCAAATAACCAACATGGAGACTGTTAGTCACAAATGCTCGGCTGATGGCTCAGGCTCGTTACTAGCTAACGCTTACCCTTAACCCACATTTCTTATCAACGCTGTGCCACGTGGCTTGCTACCTTTCCTTAATACAGCATGCCCATCTTGCTCTCTCTGTGTCTCCTGGTGCCTCTCTCCTGACTCCACCCTTCCTCATCCCAGCATCCTCAGTTTGATTGTCCTGCCTAACTTTATCCTGCCTTGCTATAGGCCAGTCAGCTTCTTTATTAACCAAAAAAGAGTAATACATATTCACAGTATGCAGAAGGATTATTCCACAGCAGACCATTATGATTTAGTTTCTCTCATTTCTCATTTATCTAATTATTTTCTTTTATAATTAGGGCATAATTTCATGTCTCTCAGGATGCCTGTGAGTAGACTGAGGTGGGATCCACCCTAACTGAGGGAGGCATTATTCCTTTCTTAAGACTGAATAAAAAGGAGAACAGGAGCTAGGCCACTAGTGTTTAGCTCCCTCTGCTTCCTGTGTATCTGAAGTCCCGCCTTCCTGCCATGACGGACTGTGCCCTGGGTCTGTGAGCCAGAATCAGCCCTTCTGCACTATACGGCTTGTGTTGGAGTGTTTTACCCCAGCAGTGAGACAGTAACTAACAAACATGGTAAAACTCTGTCTCAAAAAACAGACAGACCCTTCCTTATGTCAGGCTTCTATTTTCACTTGTTTTCTTTTCGGTTCAGTTTTCTCAATTCTAATGCTAAGATCCAAATGTTTTACTCTAGTATATATTTTTCAGAATTAGGGTTTTGAGAGATAGCTCAGTGGTTAAAAGCACTGTCTGCTCTTCGAGAGGACCTGGGTTTGATTCCTAGCACCCACATGGCAGCTCACAACTATTTATAACCCCCAATTTCAGGGAATCTGATTCCCTCTTCTGGCATTCTTTTTTTTTTTTCTTTTCTTTTGAGACAGGGTTTCCCTGTGTAGCCCTGGCTGTCCTGGAACTTGCTCTATTCCAGGCTGGCCTTGAACTCAAGAGATCCGCTTGCCTCTGCCTCCTACCCGCCAGCTTCTTCTGGCATTCTTGGGCATCAGGCACATATGTGGTACCAAACATATATACAAGAAAACATCCATAACACATAAGATAGAAATAAATAAATCTTTAAAAAATTATAAAAGTAGAGGAAATATTTTTCCATGTCCTTATCACACAGCTTCAAGTTTCAAACTTATACCTCATCCTTTAATGATTTTTATTGGCATGTGTTAATTATACATAACTTCATGATGACATTTCATTTATGTATATAATGTATTCACTCCTGTGCCCTCTCTTGCCCCCCCCTCCAGCCCCGTGCCTTGTGTATGCTGAGCCTGGACTGTGTAGAGCTAAACTCCTTGTTTTCCAGTTATTTGGAGGCAAATCCCACATCTACCACTTCCCTGTCTCTTGAAGACAGCAACTCTTAAGAGAGTTCTAAGTTTTTAATACATCTGGGGTTTACTTTGGCGCTTTGTGTTTCATTTTCTTTTCTTTCCAAACAGCTAGCTGTCTCAGAACCATATGTCGAGTAATTCAGGCTTCTGTCTGCTAGTGAGGGACACTGGCCTGCAGCCACACGGTCCTCGTGGTCTGGAATCTGAGTTTCTTGTCCCACTCAGCCTCCTCCTCTCTGCTGCATCATGACATTTGGGCTTTTATTTTACACGTCACATGGAAAAACGCTTAAAACTTTGTTGTCAGTCCAATATAAAAAACCTGAAATCTTGTGGAAAATCAAGGAAAAGAGTTTAAGTGAGCCTGTGCGTAATAAGAACGTCTGCTTCCTTGCAGTGATCCTCTCAAGTGGAGAGCAGTGATCGGAATCAATGACCTCTCCCGGCGCCGCTCCCGCGTCAAGAATATCCGAGTAGTAGCCATCATCATCCAACCAGACTTCATTCTGGAAACTTTCCTAAATGATATTGCACTGTTCCGTTTAAGGAAACCCGTGAGGTATAATGACTATATTCAGCCTATTTGTCTACCTTTTGGTATTCTCCAAAAACTGGACCAAAACACAACGTGTTTTATAAGTGGCTGGGGAAGAACCAAAGAAGAAGGTAATTATAGTCTGAATTCAACTGATACACACCCTCCTGATTATTGGCAGAGGGAGGGAATCTTTTTACACATTAATATCCTTGTGTATATTTCTTTCGAGCTATTAATTGATTAGTTAATTGATTGTGCTAGGGATCAAATTTAGTGCTTTGCACGTGCTAGGCAAGCAGTCTATTATTAAGTTTTATTCACCCCATTTTATGTATTTATTTATTTTTACCTTTCTACCCAAGAGCTAAAAAGTTGAGTTTATAAACCATAAAAAAGAATACCTTATTTTTTCTTCCTTATGGGAGAGAGAAGTTTTCTTGCATAATCCGAAGTATATAGGAACCCTGGTTATAAACACCAAAGATACTTGAAATGCGGATATTAGTGACAGTCTGGCGTTTCTGCAGCCCAGGACCCAGAGTTGATGAGAGACCTGGGACAGAAATGCACACCTTAAACCAGAAGTTTGGGGCTCCCAGGCCTGACTGTTTGCTTTCCTTTTCATGTAATGCCCTATGCAGGATTAGGCAGGAGGCCCTGTCTCTCTCACTAGCTGTTGATCCATAGGCCAGACAGGAAGAACAGAAAAGCTGTCTTTGTAAGAGCGGCAGGCTTCCTGAGAGAGCACGTGCATTCTCGGGTTCCTGCTCCCTCAGTACCCTTTGAAATGCTGCTGCCGCCTTTCTGTCTGGCAGACCAGGAGGGTAAAGTGTACTAGTTCAGTTCCTAATGCTGTGATAAGCCCCACGACCAAAGCAGTGTGGGGAGGGAAGGGTTAATTTGACTTCCAGGTTCCCATCGCAGTCTGTTAATGGAGGGGAGTCAGGCGGACAGCAACCCTGAAGGAAGGCTGCTCACTGGCTTGCGCCCATGGTTTCCTCAGCCTGCATTCTTGTTTGATTTATTGATTGTTTGAGGCAAGGCCTCTCTACAGAGCCCTAGCTGTCCTGGAACTCTTTATGTAGTTCAGGCTGGCTTTGAACTCACAGAAATCCACCTGCCTCTACCTCCCAAGTGCTGGGATTAAAGGTGTGAACCACCATATCTATTTCAGTTTGCTTTCTTTTTTTTTTTTTTTTTTTTTTTTTTTTTTTTGGTTTTTTTCGAGACAGAGTTTCTCTGCGTAGCTTTGAGCCTTTCCTGGAGTTCACTTGGTAGCCCAGGCTGGCCTTGAACTCACAAAGATCCACCTGTCTCTGCCTCCCAAGTGCTGGGATTAAAGGCATATGCCCCCACCGCCCGGCTCAGTTTGCTTTCTTATCCCACTCAGGGCCAGTGCTGAATGGTGGCACCATCCACAGTAGGCAGGCCCTCCCACAACAATCAGTAGTCCAGAAAATACCCACAGTCCTCCCCACAGACCAGTCTGATGCTGGGAGCTCTTTAACTGGGCCTTCTTCTCCCCAGGTGGGTCAGGTCTGTGTACGTTGATGAAACCAACACAGAGACCATGGGTGTTAAGAACGGAGACTTTACCAACATGGCCTCCATGTGTAATCCCAGGAGTCACGAGTTCCAGGTCCTCCTCAGCTATATGTGGAATGAAGTCAAGGCCAGCCTCGGCTACGTGAAATCATGTCTCAACCAGCACCTCCCTGCCCCCATTCTCCCCACCACTCCATCCATGCTCCTTAGAAAAGCAGCAGCTAGGACTCAAATTGAGGTCTTTGTGATTCTGAAGCCTTATTCAGGCTTTAACTAGCACACTGGTCTGTTCTTGAGAGCGTCGTAGACCAGTCTGGAGCATATGAGATCAAGCACTGAGATTTGTTTTCCATTGCTCATGGGCCCAGCAAGTATGGATTTTTTTAAAATTTATTTTATTATTTATTTATTTATTTTAAAGACAAGGTCTCATGTAGCCCTGATTGGCCTTGAATTCACCCTGTTGTCAAAAATGACTTTGAGGCTGGGTGGTGGTGGCAAATGCCTTTAATCCCAGTAGTTGGAGGACGGAGGCCGTTCAAGGCCACCTGGACTACATAGCAAGTTCCAGGACAGCCACATCCTTAGTGAGACCCTGTCTGAGAAGCAATCACCAAAATAAGATAACTGTGGACCTGTACAGATGTGCACCACCATATCTGGTTTTTATTTGTGGTTATCTAGACAGTAAAAAGATAATTTTAGGGAAGACTTTGTAAATTACTGTTTTTCTTGAGCACTGTTGAAGATAAGGAAAGCAACATAGTATAGGAAAAGAGCATGCACAACAGAACCATAGTCCTAAATTCCAGCCTTGCCATGTTCTAACTCAAAGAGCATGGGCATTGGCCTGTTGGCATACATTTTTAATCCCAGCACGCACTTGAAGGGCAGAAGCATATGGATCTCTGTGAGTTCAAGGCCAGACTGGTCTACTTAGCAAGTCCCAGAACAGCCAGGGCTACATAAAGAAACCCTTTCTCAAAAACAAACAAACAAACAAACAAACTTAACCAAAAAAGAACGTGGTCATCCAAATGAATTGTTGACAGTTATTATAAAGAAATAATATAAGAATAGTTGCAGCCAGGCGGTGGTGGCGGCGCACGTCTTTAATCCCAGCACTCAGGAAGCAGAAGCAGGCAGATCTCTGAGTTTGAGGCCAGCCTGGTCTATAGAGTAAGTTACACACACCATCTATGTACTAACCCAGCAATACTCTGAAACGTACTGTAACATGGTGAAGCTTGAGGAGGTCACATTCACACCCCGAGTCACACAGCTAACTACGCCTTCAGCTAACCAATCCATGCCATTGTCTTCCAGTCAGCTTCAGTCCTACCATGTCCCCTCTATAGTGTATGACCCATCACAGAGCCACATAGCTTCATGATTTGCAAGGCATCAGACAGTTCAGATAAAACTGGTGTACCAACACGGCATACCACAAACACACCTGAGTCTTCCCACTGAGGACCACCCAACAGCAAGGATCCATAGGGCAGGAATGGAGCATAGAGGACAGGCGAGATGGCTCCAGTGGGTACAGGTACATAAGGCTGCCCTCTGACCCCCACCTGCACTGTGGTGTGCACATGCCCCAGCCCACAATAACACGAGGGCTTAGGGACAGAGTGTGGAGCGTAAGGGGAGGATCCAGGCGCAGAGGTGTCGCTGATCTGAGAGTGTTTGACCCCTGACAGGCACCGACTCCAGTGGCTTTATGGACCCTGGGGGAAACAAAGAGTCCAGCTGATGGAGGAGAGAGATGCCCGTAAGCTGGAGCCCATGATTCACAACAACATGGAGTGGCCACAGCCACAGCCCCTTCAGATAGGACAAGAAGCTTGGAAGCATCATTACACGCGGTCCTTGGCCTGTGCGTGCTCCCCGTAACGCTGTCCTTTGGGCTGTTTTGGCACACCTGTAGTCCACCATGTTGCAGAAGAAAATTTATCCTCAGAGACACTGCACTGACCAGTACTCATCTTATAGCCCTGGAAATTACATGGCCGTGTGAGAGACAATGGGAAAGGCACAGGACAGCAGTAACTTAAAAAAAATCTGGGGCTGAGGAACATGGCCTAGTGGTTAAAAGCACTGGCTGGTCTTTCAGAGGACACAGGTTCAAGTTCCAGCACCCATATGGTGGCTCACAACTGTCTGTAATGCCAGTTCCTGAGGAATCTGATGACTTCTCTGGCCTCCATGGGCACTGTATGCACACGGTGCACAGACATATATGCAGGCAAAACACCCATACGTGTAAAATAGTAATAAAAATAAAATAAACCTAGAATGGAAGAGCAAGCAGGAATGACTTCATTAATATTATAAAGTAGAGCAGATCAAATAAAATTATCAGAATGCTGAGGAATACTGTATCATAATAAAAGGTTCAATTCACCAGAAGCAGCAGCAACTGTAAATACACAGAACCAAAGAGGGAAGGTTTCTCTACAGTGATACGAAGCCCAAGCCGGCCAGTGCTCAGTCCTCCTAGCTCAGCGTCCCATTCTTGAGGTTACAGCTTGTGCAATAGAACTCAGCAGCAGAGTGCAACCCTGTACTAAAAAACTAAACAAGAGCCAGGCAGTGGTGGCACATGCCTTCATCTCTGTGAGTTCAAGACCAGCCTGGTCTATAGAGTGAGTTTCGGGACAGTCAAGACTACACAGATGTAGATGTAACCAATCGTCTTTGTAAAATAAGAAACAGAGCCAATGTAAAAGAGAAAGCCGAGAGGTCAGAGGTCAGAGATAAAATCTTACCTCCTGCAGTGCTCCTAGCTTCCCAAAAGAGAGCTACTTCCTGTTTGTCTGTCTTTAAATAGTCTTTCTGTTCTGCCTTCTCATTGGTTGTAAACCCAACCACATGACTGCCTCATCACTGCCTGTAAGTACCGCCCTCCAGGTCTTAAAGGCGTATGTCTCCAATACTGGCTGTATCCCTGAACACACAGAAATCTACCTAGCTCTTCTAACCACCACGCTCTTGCTATGGCTCTAATAGCTCTGACCCCAGGGCAACTTTATTTATTAACATAAACTTAAAATCACATTTTAGTACAAATAAAATATCACCATATTTCCCCTTTTCTATTTTAATAAAAAGAAAAAAGGCAAAAGGTTATAACTAACAAAAGAAAAACTATATACAAAAGTACAATAACTATATACAATATATACAAGTAACAAATACCTAAACGATGTCTAGTCCATTTGTATTTGACAAATCAGAGAAAATAATTCCCTTATCTATCATATTTTTATAAGTCCAAAATGTATCTAATTCACTTTCTATCCTAATTAATCTTCAACTATAACTAACTAATCTTTAACTCCCTCAGAGACCCAAGAAGGAAATAATATTAGCTAACAAAAATAAAAACAGGAAGTGCACGCAAGTAACTTCCAAAAAATTTGTGAGTTGACAGAAACAGCCAGCTGCCTGGACAGTCACCTGAGGTTTCTCTGCAGTGTTGGGGCATCATCTTCAGCCTATAGGCTTATGGTATCTGACAGACTCATTTGTGAAGTAGGTTGTACACAAGGTCAACAGTTCAACCTCACATTGGGTGAGAGCAGTCCATGTACCAGAAACACCTGAATTCCACTAGTGTCCTGTCATGATTCAGGATTTTAAATTCTGGAAATTGTTGATGGTTTTTGAATTCAGCTGTCCATTCTTCTTGGCTGTGTATATATGGCTTCATCTCAGCATCCCCTTCTTCTCCACATCCCTCTATTAAATGCTAGCCTACTATTGAGAGGCGTGAGCTTTCAGCTGCTGTTCCATTGCACAATAGAAGCCATTGGCCCACTGCCTGTTCAGCTGCCTTCAAAGAAAAGGGCACTGTATCTTTTCTGGATTGCGAAGGCCACTTCAGGGATGGTGCCATATTGTCCTGGCCTCAGAAGATGCCTTCTGATAAAGCCATAACCACACTTGTTTTGGCAAGAATCAGTAGTCCTTTGTTTCATGTTCTGTTTGTCCATTTTGTCCTGTTGATTCGAGGATACTTTGTTGTCCAGTGGCTAACTTTTGCCACAATGAAAATTAACTCCATATGCAGTTTCTTCAATGCCCATATTTTCTCTGAAGTAGATTGGTACTGCCAGGAGCCGACATGTCTCAAAAAAGAAAATTTCTAAGTTATTAAAACATTTTAAATGCCATATTCGGTAGATCTCTGAAGGGTTTGAAGATGACCTGTCTAAAATATATCTGCTCAATTTTTAAAACTTACCTAATATGACTACAATTTCTATTGTAATGTCTAACTACTAACTTTCATTTCTTTATATCCTAATAGTTGGTAATAATGTAAAGTATTTAAAACTAGTAATTGTCTTTTTCTTTTCTTTTCTTTCTTTTTTTTTTAAACTAGAACCTTAAATCTAATGTCCTTTGCTTAGCCTTTTTCCTAACCCTTGACAACAACGTGTAACCAACCCCCCTAAACAATGAAAATTATCCCAGACCCAAAACCCATTAAAAGAACCAAAAAACCACCCACCCCACACCACTTCTTTGGGAATGTGGGCGTCATATTCTTAAAATTGCTTCCTGCTGGGTATGGGCGAAGTTATCTTTATCCTGAAAGAAAAATTTTACGTTAATTGTCAAATTCTAGGAAAGGTAACTAGATCCTTCATTATTATCCAGTCTGTGTATAATGCCAAAGTTCAGGGTTTATCTCAAGTCCTTATTCAAGTAGTCTTTGAGACTGGATCATCTCAGCTAGTCATCCCAAAATTGCTCTGAGCACCTTGTAGTTCAAAGCTGATCTGTAGATGATGTTTGTCAGCTTAGTGATATTATTATTGTCCACGTGGTATTGTTGTTGTTGTTGTTGTGGGGCCCCATCTTCTTCCTGGAGACTTCAGTTGATGTTAGGCCTGGCCGTGATTTCCTGCAGAAAACTGATAAGAGACTCGAACACAAAGACATATATATGCAGCTAATTGAAGACTTTTTTCTAGAATTAGTTAGTAATCTATATGACCATATCTTAACAAAGTTTAAAATGTATATATATATTAATCTTGTAAATTTTGATATAAAATTTATACTTTAAGAAAAGTTTAAAGAATCAGAATAGAATCAAAGAGTTGAGATTAGTAATAGAATAGTCCCTTAATTAATTTGGCTTTTGTCCTGTCCCATAGCAGAAAATGGCTCTTTTATTCTGGCATGATACAGGGAGTTTGCATTTTCCTTTTAACAACATGCTTGAGTTTAAAGAAGGAGAGAGCCATTCTCCAACTCCAAAGTCAGCTTTAAATTTTAATTGAACTGGGAGTATTAGAAGACCAATAGTGTTAAATCTTTAGAGAAAAGCAGAAACAAACATTTAGGAAGACATAAAATTTCTTTGATTATATATACCCATACGCCGTTTCACTCTGTTTCCTGGGACAGATGATTTGTCCCTTTTCTTCAGTTGTCTCATTTGTCCTGTGTTCTTCAGATTCCTTAACCTTCATTCTCCTAAAAGACAAAAACAAAAACCTTTCCCCAAGACTAATTTGGGGATGTTCCTTTTTGGCAAGTTATTATCTGATTAAATGAAAAGGCATGTGTTACTGGTACAAGTTAGTTTAAATTGGATGTTCATGCTGGTTGATGAACTATCATCTCCTCTAATTAAGAGGTTTCTCTTGTTCAAATCGAACCTTTATCAGTTTTGATGGTACCCACAGCTTATCTTCTCCTGTAGAAACAAAAGCAAAACCTCGTCCCCAATGTAATACATACCCTGGTTTCCATTCTGAGGTCAGCACATCCTTAAAGTATATAGGCTGATTTAATTCTGTAGTTTTTTCTATTATCCAATGTCTCTCTGCAGCTGTTGTTCCTTTCTCATTGGCATTGAGAAAATTCAAAGTTAATAGAGCATTATGCAGTCTATTTCTGGGGGGTTTTGTTACTCCTTTCTGTTTATTTAGCATATCCTTTAGAGTTCTGTTTGATCTTTCTATAACTGCTTGACCTGTAGGATTATGTGGTATACCTGTAATATGCTTTATATTGTAATAAGCAAAAAACTGTTTCATTTTAACAGAGACATGATGGAGCATTGTCAGTTTTGATTTGTGCAGGTATACCCATGATGGCCATAACTTCTAGCAGTCCTTGTCACCTTCTAAGGTTTTGAACAAATTAGTCAGTTCATCATTCTTTACCCCAACAATAGTTCGTAGATGAGAAATATCTCCAAATAATCGTTGAAAGTCATTAAGAGTCTGTAGTCTATCTCTCCTAATTTGTACCTTTTGGGGTCTAATTTTTTGTAGCTCTATTTTATATCCTAAATAATTAATAGAATCTCCTCTTTGTATTTTTTCAGGAGCAATTTGTAATCCCCAGCAAGGCAAAATTTTCTTTACTTCTTCAAACATTCTTTCTAAAGTATCTGCATTTGAGTCAGCTAGTAAAATATCATCCATATAATGATAAATTATAGATTTAGGAAATTTTTTACATATCACTTCCAATGGCTGTTGTACAAAATATTGGCACAGAGTTGGGCTATTCAACATTCCCTGTGGGAGGACCCTCCATTGAAATCTTTTAACCGGTTGAGAATTATTATAAGTAGGCACTGTGAAAGCAAATCTTTCTTTGTCTTTTTCTTGTAAGGGTATTGAAAAGAAACAGTCTTTTAAATCAATAACTATGAGAGGCCATCCTTTTGGTAACAGAGTAGGCAAAGGAATTCCAGATTGTAGAGAACCCATTGGCTGAATTACTTTGTTAATTGCTCTAAGGTCTGTTACCATTCTCCATTTACCAGATTCTTTTTAATAACAAATACAGGAGAATTCCAAGGGCTGGTTGACTGTTCAATATGCTGAGCATTTAACTGTTCTTCTACCAGCTCTTCTAAAGCCTGGAGTTTCTCTGTTGTTAAAGGCCATTGTTGAACCCATACAGGCTTGTCTATTAACCATTTTAAAGTAGAGCTGTTGGTATTTTTGGAAGATCATCAGTTGTTGTGCCCTGTTCTTGTATAATATGGATGGCTGGTGACCAAAATAATGCCTTCTAATATTTCTCTCAGAAACATGTGATAGTTTATGATTTGTTTCTGAAATTGGAGGGATGTTAATCTGAGTATTCCATTGTTGCAACAAGTCTCGACCCCACAGGTTCATAGCTATGTTAGCCACATATGGTTTTAATTTTCCTCTCTGTCCTTCTGGACCTATACATTCGAGCCATCTTGCACTCTGTTTCACCTGAGATAATGTCCCAATTCCTAACAGTTGAACGTTTACCTCCTGAAGAGGCCAAGCTGGATGCCAAAATTCTGGTGCAATTATGGTAACGTCCGCACCTGTGTCTACCAGACCAGACAACAAAACACCATTTATTTTTATCGTTAGTTTTGGTCTTTGTTCATTAATAGAAGTTTGCCAAAAAATTTTCTTTATGTTTTCTCCTGAATTTTCTATTCTCTCTGTTTCATCATCCTGACCAGCATGATTTATTCCAATAGGCATTTGGTTATTTAATCGCTCTGAGCAGGGATTTCCTCTACAGCTGCAGGAAAGGTTTGAACTGGTTTTGCTATGGGGGCCTGCATGAGGCCCCTTCGGGAGTTTCCCGAGAACTGAGGCAAAGGATTACCCTGTCTGTCCTTTGTCGATCTACATTCTTTGGTCCAGTGTTTTCCCTTACCACACCTTCTGCATACTCCAGAAGGAAGGGGCATTCTGTTGCCATTGTTCCTTGAGGAAACATTGCTTCTAGGAATGACCTGTGTACAGTCCCTTTTAAAATGTCCTTGCTTTCCACACCCAAAACATCTAGCACTCCTCAAACCTTTTGAATACTTCTCCTACCCACGTATCATCATGTTCATCAACCTCAACATTAATTGTTTCCCTAATCCAATCTTCCAAAGGTGCAGATCTTGCCTTTAACGGCCTGATTATTATTTTGCATGCTGCATTCGCATTCTCAAATGCCAAAGCTTCAATTATTGCCTTACTAGCTTCTGATTCTGAGACCATTCTGTTTACTGCTGAAGCCAGTCTTTGTAAAAAATCTGTGAAAGATTCTTTTGGACCTTGCATAACCTTTGTAAATGACTCAGGTTTTTTTCCTGGTTCCTCAACTCTGTCCCATGCATTCAAGGCTGCCATTCGACATAAAATTAGGGTTTGAACATCATATAAACCTTGTGTTTTTACTGAAGCATATTGGCCTTCTCCAATAAGCTGATCCTGACAAACTTGTATTCCTTTATACCTCCATTGTTTTTCTACATTTCTAGCTTCCTCCTTAAACCACGTTAGAAACTGAAGTCTCTGGCTGGGTTCCAGAACAGCTTGTGCAAGGTCCTGCCAGTCCTGTGGTACAATCCTATTATATGTTGACCAAGAGTTTAACATTTGCTTTACATATGGGGAATGCATGCCATAAGATACTATTGCCTCCTTAAACCTTTTAAAATCCAACATTTCAATTGGAGCCCAAATATTTTGTGTAGCCATTTGATCAGGCAACTGCTGTACGGTTACAGGATAAATTAAGGGTGACTGTGTGAAAACAGGCTTTCTTTCTGTAACTTTATGATCCAAACTTGAAACAACTTCACTGTTAATTTCTTCTGTCTGAATTTTTACAGGTTTAACAAGTTTTTCTAAAGCTGTCATCCTGGCACTTAAATCGACTATCTTTTTAAATAGTAAAATGAGAATAAGCATGGTGATAAACTGCATAATTCCCATAATACTAATATTTTCATATAGTTGTTCCATTGTCAGACTGCCTAAAATTTCAAACAAAACCCAATTTTCTTCCAATGTACACAGGAAACCCATTTTTTTTTAATGTGGAAAAAATTTGTCTTTTAAATAGTTTCCTTTATGACTTACCAAATCTGCGTAGAACAGTAGAAATCCGAGCGAATTTCAAACAGCCACCTAGTGTCCTAGGTGTGAATCCAGAGAGAGAGAGAGACAGAGAGACAGAGAGAGAGACAGAGAGAAAGCAAAAGCGAAAGCGAAAGTGAAAGTGAAAGCGTAGCTGGCTAAAGCTTAAATCCAGCCACTTGTTCCCTCTTGAGCCGAGTCAAGGCTTGGCTTTACAGGCAGGGGCCCTGTTTAGCAGGGCAGGCCTGAGTTGTTTGTAGCACTGGCTTTAAGCAAGCTGCTCACAGTCCGGCCTGAGGCCAAGCAGACCTGGACCGGGGCTAGGGAGCCGGCTGCTCAGGCTAGGGAGCCGGCCCCAAGCAGTTTTTAATGGATTCTTGTCACGTTGGGCGCCAGATGTAGATGTAACCAATTGTCTTTTTAAAATAAGAAACACAGAGCCAATGTAAAAGAGAAAGCTGAGAGGTCAGAGCTCAGAGATAAAATCTTACCTCCTGCAGTGCTCCTAGCTTCCCAAAAGAGAGCTACTTCCTGTTTGTCTGTCTTTAAATAGTCTTTCTGTTCTGCCTTCTCATTGGTTGTAAACCCAACCACATGACTGCCTTGTCACTGCCTGTAAGTACCGCCCTCCAGGTCTTAAAGGCGTATGTCTCCAATACTGGCTGTATCCCTGAACACACAGAAATCTACCTTGCTCTTCTAACCACCACACTCTTGCTATGGCTCTAATAGCTCTGACCCCAGGGCAACTTTATTTATTAACATAAAATTAAAATCACATTTCAGTACAAATAAAATATCACCATACACAGAGAAACCCTGTCTCACAAAACCAAAAACAAGAACCAAAACAGAGAAGTGGAGAAAGATAATCCCCACAGCACTATGCGCACAGAGGCTCACTGCAGTTTTATTTGTGGGGTCAGCGAGATGGCTCAGAGGGCAGTGGTGTCTGCCCTCAGGCCTGGCAGTCGAGTCTGATCCCTGGGATCCACTCAGTGGAGGAGAAGACTGACTCCATATGTAAGCACACGTGTGCACATGCACACACGGTGATGTATTTTGGTTGCATGTAATCTTGGCAGGAGAGGACATAAAGAGCACCCTGTATGGTCCTCTGCATTATATATAATATGCAACACACTTTGGCTACAATCAGCCACAACAATCATTGGGAAATGAGTCGAATGTAATCAAAGAATTATCTATTTGTATTCCAAACCCTGAAATAGTTAGAAAACCTGCCAAGTGGGATGAGGAGGTGACATTTCTTCAGAACTGTGTATGATGACTACCACTCCCCTGGATTTGCAGTCTGAATCACACCACGTCTTCTAAGACATAGATGCCAGCTGAGAACTTAAGCAACATGGTGCTGTCTGTCCCTAGGTACCAGGTCATGTGCAAGGCATATTTATAAGAATTTCAACTTTAGCTAGGCGGTGGTAGTGCCCGCCTTTAATCCCAGCACTCGGGAGGCAGATGCAGGTGGATCTCTATGAGTTTGAGGCCAGCCTGGTCTACAGAGCGAGATCAGGACAGGCACCAAAAACTACAAAGAGAAACCATGTCTCAAAAAACAAACAAACAAACAAACAAACAAACAAAAAAGCCAACTTTATCTAAGGCTTCAAAGCACTCTTTATAGAGGTTAATGAAAATGAATTTTTTAAAATTATTAAACCTTAAGGAATCAGGTGCCAAGAGTGAGGGACATCAGAAAAAGGCCTTAAAGAGTTCAGATATCACAGTCACCAGGAAAGATCCAAGAGATGAGAAAGGAACCCTGGAGAACACAATGCCGGAGCTGAGGGAGGAAGATAGTTCAGTGGTGTAGCCGCTGGTCAGGGCCCACAGAAGCAGCACTAATTAACTCCTCAGGTCACAAGAGAAAGAAACATAAAGGCGGACGTGGGGAGAAGTGGGAAGGGATGCGGGGGAAGGAGACAGAACAGGGTGATAGGGTGAATATGATCAAAACCTACTACATACATATATGACGTGTCACAATATAGACCGCTATTATGTGATTATGATACATGAAAATAACTTAAGCTGGTCAAATGGCTTCTGGTCATGACTGACTCACAGTTGTCCTTTGACCCTGATGTGTGTGCTATGACACACACATGCACACACAAAATAAATGATTGTAATAAAAATTTCATACTAAATAATAATTTCCATGCCTTCCCCCCCCCCAAAAAAAAAAAGAAAAGGAGCAGAGGATGTAGTTCAGTGCACAGTGCTGTGGTTTGATTCACAGGAGGAGGAAGGGAGGGATGGAGGAACAGATCACCAGATACATAAACACTGTTTATAAGGAAGCCAGTAGAAATAGTAAATAACAGATTCAACCTCCAAGGACTTCCTGGATTATCAATATTTAGAAATAGAATATCCAGTAAACATTTTAGTTCTTTGAAGGAATAAAAAAAAAGGTATAATTTAATAGGTGATTAAATGACCAGGCATGCTTCAAAGACAGGCAAATACAATCTTTAAAAATGAAAACTGTAACTACTGTATTTGGCGCTCACTGGATGAGCACCGTGTTGTGGCGCACAGTTGAAGAAGGAAGGTGTGAGGCGAAAGAAACGACCGAAGGGGGATTTGAGGTCTGCAGAACCAAAGGACGTGAAGAGGCTGAGGGGAGGAAGACTGGATGAACACTGGGCGTGACCCGCACCTGCCATCCAGGACTCAGCCTGAAGACAGGAAGGTAAGAGCCCAAGGCTGGTCTCAGCTGCACAGTCTGGGACCAGCCCGAGCTATCAGAGTTCTTGTCTTTAAAAAGGGTGGAGGAGCGGGAATGAAAGACACTTAGAAAGAAACAAATCTAGGCCTGGGAAGAAGGCTCTGTGGGTAAGAGCACTAATAGTGCTTGCTGCAAGCATGAGGACCTGAGTTCAGATCCAGCACCCACGTGAAAAGCCTAAGCCAGGGAGAGCGCCACTGAAGAGGATGACTTCAGCCCCTCCCTGCTTTAAAAAGCCTCTGAATCCAATGGTTTGATCCCCGACACATGCATGCGCGCACATGTGTGTACACACACACACACACACACACACACACACACACACACACACCCCGCAGATGCCTCTAACCATGGTGCTGTGTGAGTCTCAGTGGAGTGAAGAAGAGAGCATAGAGCCGGGCACCCAGTCCTCACTCTGGCCACCAGACGGACGTGTGCACTGCCCAGTCCTCACTCTGGCTTTTGGTTGTTTTTTTTGCTTTTGTTTTTGTTTTGTTTTGAGATAGGGTTTCTCTGTGTAGCTTTGTACCTTTCCTGGAACTCACTCTGTAGACCAGGCTGGCCTTGAACTCACAGAGATCCGCCTGGCTCTGCCTCCCGAGTGCTGGGATTAAAGGCGTGCGCCACCACCGCCCAGCGGCTTTTGTGTTTTTTTATGGTTTTTTAGAGTAAATGAAAAAAAAATCGTCAAAATTTAAAATGTGTGCTCTTAGATGACTCGGGTTCAGTTCCCAGACCTCACATGTTGGTTCACAACAGAGTTCCAGGGGATCCATTGCCCCTCTTCTGACCTCCAGGCACCAGGCACACATGTTTGCACATTCATATATAGTGATATTTTATTTGTACTGAAATGTGATTTGTATGTTAATAAATAAAGTTGCCTGGGGGTCAGAGCTATTAGGAAGCCATAGCAAAAGCTGGGTGGTGGTGGTGCACGCCTTTAATCCCAGCACTTGGTAGGCAGAGCTATGTAGATCTCTGTGTGGTCAAGGATACAGCCAGCATTGGAGACACATGCCTTTAATATCAATACCAACCATAGAAGACCTGGAGGTCTGTACAGACAGGCAGTGACCCAACCACATGAGTTGCCCTTAGCCTACTGGCTATGGGTGGGTTAGGACTTCTGTTGGTCTTTTCTGTGTTGAACACACAGATTGCAAGCCCAGTGCCACTTTGAGATCTTTGGCAGCAGTTAACTCTGCAGCTCACACACAATTGAGCCTGTATGATAATGAGTATTCAGAGACAGGTAATACCTGGGGGGCACTCACCAACCTAAGACAGAGAGCCTGTGTGGCCTAGGCAGGCGTCTCCATGACGGGTAAGGTGACCTGCTGATGTCCCACGCAACCTAAGTCAGAAGCTCATTTTCTAGTCAAAGAGGGACCTGTAGGGTCCTGGTCCCCGTTTTGAGTAACTGTTGCCTTGCTTGCTAACCTTGACCTTGATATCCTCCCTATGCTAATTCCCTGCCGGGTTCTACCCTCCTGAATGCTTAAGGGAAGTTCCTTGTCTGTGTATCCTGCATAATGGGCGTTAACAGCTTAGATGCAAGATTGTAAAACATCTGTAGTGAACTTCTGCCCTCTTGGGTTCTCCCATTGTGCTGTAAGCCTGTACTTAAGACCTCCTCCCTACTTCAATAGGTGGCATTCAGCAAAAAAATAAAAATAAGTAAATAAATAAAAAATAAAAAGCCCTTAAAATGCATGCTCTTCAAAAGACACATCTAAGAGAATGGAAAAGATGAGCTTTCAACTAAGAGAGAAAACATTTGATACAGAAGTTCTGTGAGAGCTATAAAGAACTTGTATAACTGATCCAGGCAGTGGTCACACATGCCTTTGATCTCAGTACTTGGGAGGCAGAGGCAGGCAGATCTCTGAGTTTGAGGCCAGCTTGGTCTACAGAGCGAGTTCCAGGACAGCCAGGGCTAAAAAGAGAAACCTTGTCTTGAAAAACAACAAAATAAAAAAAAAAAAAACCCAAACTTATATAACTCAGTACTGACTAAGTTTTGAATTCGCTGATAATTTGAAAAGATACCTCATCAAATTAGACGCACAGGTGGCCAATACTAGGTGGAAAGATTTTGAACATCACTGATACCACAGTGAGATGTCACCACACATCTAGTGTGGACCCAAAAGATGGACAGTAACAGGCTAGAGAGATGGCTTAGTGATTAAGAGCACTGGCTGTTCTTCCAGAGGTCCTGAGTTCAATTCCCAGCAACCACATGGTGGCTCACAACTGTCCCTAATGAGATCTGGTGCCCTCTTCTGGCCTGCAGGCAGAACATTGTATACATAATAAATAAATACATCTTTAAAAAAAAAAAAAAAAAAAAAAAAAAAAAAAAAAAAGATGGGCAATATCAAGTCCTGGAAAGGATCTGGAGAAACTGGACACTTCCACATTGCTGAGGCGAGGTGGGGGGGAGGGGTGTAAAATGGTGAAAGTATGTAAGCAGTTTCTTCTTGTTTGTGAAATAAGAGTCTCCCAGACCAGACTGACTTCAAACTCCTGTTTTCAAATCCCCCTGCCTCAGCTTCTCAAGTACTAGGATTACAGAAGTGTGCCATCACATCTAGCTTTGTCAGTTTCTTCAAAGTTTTCCCATGTACCTACCATGTTGAACACAGCTACTGTTAGGCATCTGTCAGACGAGAAACCGCCACAGGAATTCTCATCACTGTGTCCTTAACAAACCCCAAACTGGAAACAGCTAAATGCCCAGCAAATAACGATGTGCTGTATAATCCACTGAACGAGTACTCTTCCACAATAAAGTCACAGATTATTTAATTATATACACTAAGGCACAGAATGGGGTGTG
Source organism: Peromyscus leucopus (assembly GCF_004664715.2). Classification (NCBI taxonomy): domain Eukaryota; kingdom Metazoa; phylum Chordata; class Mammalia; order Rodentia; family Cricetidae; genus Peromyscus; species Peromyscus leucopus. The sequence goes on along the minus strand of NC_051080.1, from coordinate 3,630,451 downwards.
GCTCAGTCAGACTGTTTGCACACACAAAGCCCAGGGTCCAAACGCTAGCCCTGAATAAACTGTGTATGAGGATGCCGGCTTGTGGACCTAGTGCTGGAGAGGTAGAACCAGCAGGATCAGAAGTTCAAGACTACCCTTGGCTACAGACCAGGTCAGAGTGGAATGCAAGAGACCCTGCTTCAAGGAACCAAACAAATGGAAACCAGGCATCTGCAGGCTCTTTTCTCAGCTCATTAGGCCATGCCTGTTTGTGGACCACCGTTTTCTAATGAGCTGTCTGTCTGGTCCATGCCTAATTTAGCAAGCATGAACTTTCTTCTATCCCTCCTGCTGCTGCTGCCTGGATTTTAGCTGTTATGATTTTTCTCTTAAATTCTAATAAAATTCTCCCTGGGCATGCTTTTGATAAAAACGAAGACCAAGGCTGGAGAGACGGCTCAGTGTTTAAGAGCACTGGCTATTCTTCCAGAGGATCTGGGTTTGGTTCCCGGAGTCCATATGGTGGCTCACAGCTGTAACTCTAATTTGAAGAATCTAACCCCTCCTCTGGCCTCCTTAGGTAGTACATGCACATGGTATACATATACATGTAGGCAAAAATCCATACACATAAAAAATAAAAATCATTTAAAAGTTTAAAAAAAATCATTGGAATGAACAGAGTTCAGTAAAATGACCAGGTATGAGAGCAATATATACAAATATGTTTCAGTACTAGCAAGAATGAAGAGAATTTAATTTTAAAAGTCAGGGGTTGGGAATGTATCTCAGTGAGAGAGCATGTCCTGGACTAGCTCCCTACCACTACAAAAAATGAATATGTAAATAAAGTTAATTCAGCGCCACACATGGCTTGATGATAGTGAAATGCTGGAAAATGAGCATCAAGGAGGGCGGAAGAAGTCGGGGTCCTGCTGCACCGCTGCCGGGACTGTGCAGTGGGGGGCTGCTTTGGAACACCGTGATCCAACTTCAGCATGCTCACTGGAAGGGGATGAGCGTGGGCGTCCACACAAGAACCCGTCCATAAACATTTATAGCAGCTCTAGAATAGGAAGAAGACGGGAGACACCAGAGGCTCAACAACTCAGGACCGAGTCAACCAAACGCAGTATGGCCATTGATTTTATGTGGGTTTTGAGACAGAGTCTCACAGTATAGTTCCGGAACTTTCTCTGTCAACCAGACAAGCCTTGAACTCAGATCTGCCTGCCTCTGCCTCCCAAATGCTGGGATTATGTGCCACTATACCCTGCATTTATTTCCTTTTTTTTTTTTTTAAGGGCATGCACCAACATGCCCAGCTTTTTATTATTTTTATTTTATTTTATTGTTTTGAGACAGGGTCTCTCTACATAGCCCTGGCTGTTCTGGAACTTACCATGCAGACCAGGCTGACTTGCAACTTACAGAGGTTTGCCTACCTCTGCCTCCTGAGTACCAGGATTAAAGTATGTGTCACTATATCCAGCATTCATTTATCTTACTTTTAATTGTGTGTGTGTATGTGTGTGTGTGTGTGTGTGTGTGTGTGTGTGTCTATGGTTGCTATGGGATGGTCTTTCTGTACCTGTGAATATGTGTTGCTCTCATTGGTTGATAAATAAAGCTGTTTTGGCCAGGTACAATCAAACTGAAGACAGAGATGAAGAAGGGCAGAGTTGAGCAGATGTGAGCCAGCTGCCTGAGAAACAAGATACCAGAGAACCAGTAAGCCACGGACCACGTGGCAATAAATAGATTAGTAGAAATGGATTATTTTAATGTAAGAGCTGGCTAGTAATAAGCCTGGGCCATCGGCCAAACATTTCTAATCAATACAAGCCCCTTAGTGATTATTTGGAAACGGCTTCGGGAAGGGCAGGACAGAGAAAAGCCTCTGTTACAAGTGGTGGGTGTGTGCATGTGTGTGCAGTGTCCTGGATACCAAAAGAGAGTGTCAAGTCCCCAGAGCTGGCATTACAGGAGCTTGGGAGTCACCTGAAATGGGCATGGGAATCAAACTCGGGTCTTCTGCAAGAGCAGGAAGTGCTCTTAACCCCTGAGCCATCTCTCCAACTGTATCTTTTTTTTTTTTTTTTAAATAATTTCAGGTAATGTAATGTTTTTTGAACTACACAGAGGGATGGGATACTGGCCCATAATCAACATTATCCTAAATGAAATAAGCTAGAGAAAAGATGCAGTGTAGTCTACAGCTCCATTTATGTAATGAAGGGCCCTTGGTGGGCAAACCATAGACAAAGCAGAGGAGCGGCTGTGAGCACCCAGGGCATTGGGGAACACTGACTCGGTGGCACTGAGAGAAACTTTTAGGTACCTGTTCACTCCGTTCCTTTTTTTTTTTTTTTTTTTGGTTTTTCGAGACAGGGTTTCTCTGTGTAGCTTTGTGCCTCTCCTGGAGCTCACTTGGTAGCCCAGGCTGGCCTCGAACTCACAGAGATCTACCTGCTCTGCCTCCTGAGTGCTGGGATTAAAGGCGTGTGCCACCACCGCCCAGCCACTCCGTTCCTTTAGTGAGGAATCGAGTGAGGTCTCATTAAAGCTCATACTTTAATTTTTCACATCTTACTTTCTAAGACAAGATCTCCTGTAGCCCAGGTTGGCCTTAAACTCACTGTAGCTGAGGATGACTTTGAACTTATGATCCTGCTTCTCCCTCCTGCGTGCTGGGATCACAGGCATGCGTCACCACTCATGGCTTATGCAATGTTGGGGATCAAACCCGGGCTTTGTGCCTGCTTGGCAAGACTCTACCAAGTGAGCTACACACCACTGGCCGCCGTTTTATTTATTTTTTGAGTCTGAGTCTCATTCTGTGGCCCAGACTAGCTTTGAGCCAATAGTAATCCTCCTGCCTCAGCATCCAGAGTGCTAAAATTACATGTGTGAGTCACCACACTTGGACTACATGCCGAGATTTAGATCACTGTAAAAATGCCTGCAGTTATGAAGACATAACTCACAGAGCTTTGTTCACCCTGCTGCTGACAGGCAGTCCCACCAGCATCCTGCAAGAGGCAAGAGTGCACTTCATTTCTCGAGAGGTCTGCAACTCTGAGAAGAGCTACGGGGGAGTGATTCCTAACACTTCGTTCTGCGCAGGTCACGAAAACGGGACCTTTGACACGTGCAGGGTAAGACCAAACACTTACCCTCTGAGAGGTCTTCTAAAGCCTGGAGGTACCTGAACAGAGGCCTTAATTGTCAGGCTAATGCAAAGTTCTTTTCTTTTTCTCCTACTTCAACAGTCCAAACCTTGGATCGGATTTCCTGGTTCTTATCTCTACCAGGCTCAAACATAGGCAAGATCTGCCTTGAATCTGCCCTCTTCCTGGTCCTCCTGAGGGTTTTAAAATTTTGTCTTATGTATCTCAGTGTCTTGCCTGAATATGTGTGTGTGTGTGTGTGTGTGTGTGTGTGTGTGTGTGTGTGTGTGTGTGTACACTGTGTATCCCTAGTGCCTGAGGAGGCCAGAAAAGGGCATCAGATCCCCTGCAACTGGAGTTACAGACAGTTGTGAGCTGCCGTGTGGGTGCTGGGAATTGAACCCAGGTTCTCTGGAAGAGTAGACAATGCTCTTAACCACTGAGCCATCTCTGCAGTCTCCTTTTCCTTGCTTTCTTATTGTCACCCAGAACCGCGGTGCACCCACTGACAGTCTCTAACCCAGTGCATTTTTTTAGAAGTGGGCAACCATCACCTCAAGTCCAACTTTAGGACTTTTGTGTCATCACTAAAAGAAACCTTACCCATTAAGAATCGTGTGTCAGGGCTGGAGACATGGCTCAGCGGAGTGTTTGCTGTGCAAGAGAAGGATCAGAGGTCAGGTCCTCAGAACCCACAAAAATAGCAGGACATGTTACATGCCTGTAATTCCAGTGCTCCTACAAGGAGATGGGAAACAGAGACAGGGGAATCCCCAGAAGCCTGCAGGCCTTGTAGGCAGCAGGAAAAGAAGAGACCCTACCTCAGGCCGGGGGAAGATGGAGCTCAAGTTGTCTACTGACATCTGCACGTTTGCCATGGCATTTGAAGAAAACACATGACATTGACCTCTGACCTCCACACATATATGTGCTTGCATACACCCATACATAGACACACATACAAAAAGAAAAGAACTCACACCTCATCCTCCCACCCATCCACATCTACACACAGGCAGTTGTGAATCTGTAGGACTAGCATCCTGCCATCTCTGGAATGGGTCAACACATGGTCTTTCGTGACTGGCTCTTCCACCTCCATGTTCCCAGGGTTTGCCCAGATGGAGAACACATTAGCACTGACTGGTCGTTTGTCTTGTTGCATCCACACAGTATCTGAGGCCACTGAAGGAAGACTGTTTTGGCTGACCGCCAAGGGGACACCTGGTTACCTTGTGACTGCAGTCGGGAAGGACTCAGCTGGCTTGGCTTTGCCTCTGTACTCAGCCAGGCAGCAAACACCCTTGTCACTGGTGCTGAATGCATGCCCCTGTGTCCGCTGTTACCGCTTCCACGTTGTCTGGTCGTTGTTGCTTTATGCTGGAGATCAAACCCAGGGCCTTGTGAATGTTAGGCAGTGTTACTGAACTATACTTCTGACCTATATTTCTCATTTGTCGTTTTTGGCTTGTTTTTGAGACAGGATCTCACAGTGTAGCTTTGGCTGGCCTAGAACTCAGAGATCTGCCTGATCTGCCTCCTGAGTGCTGGGATTAAAGGCTTGCGACCCCTACTTCCAGCTGTTTTTGTGAAGGATATTATTTGGACCACAAGTTTCCAATGTTTATGAAATCTGATTTCCTTCTTGCCTTTCTTTCCTGGCTGTTTCTCTTTCTGTGTTGGAAACTGGGCCCCCACCTCTCTGCATTTCCTTCCCTGCACTTCGTCCTGATAGGAAGTGTAGTGAGCTACTGCCTGAAAGAAAACCAGGACACCTGTGTTGCCCCTGAGTCGAAGGAGAAGGGATATTCACAGAAACAGGTGTAGTGGGACTACGTTGTCTCGGCATAATAAACGATAAACCCATCTTGGATTTTTAACAGGGGGACAGCGGTGGACCACTCATGTGCTATCTACCAGAACATAAAAGATACTTTGTGATGGGAATTACCAGCTACGGGCATGGCTGTGGACGCAAACATTTTCCTGGTGTCTATAGCAACCCGGCCTTCTTCCAGCAGTGGCTCACAGATTATTTCTTACAGGGAAGTACTAAACCAGTGTTTAATAAGGGCCTGGTGCTGGGCCAGGTCCTCCTGGCCTTAGGCTCTCTGACCCTTCTAGGAGTGACATAAAGAGCCGTGAAGGCTGCCACCGTCCTTCTTCCCTGCTGTGCTCTATACGAGAAGATCCTTCTTCGTGGCTCACGTTAGTGTTCTTACGTCAACACTGGTTTTTGAACAAAAAGGATTGTGACAGAGACAGTTGTGAATTTTGGTGCCAAATCACGTGCCTCCGTCAAAGCTGATTGTTTTGCTGTTTAATTATAATTCTGTGTTTGGGACACTCTTAGAGTTTGTATAAAGTATCAGTTCACTGTGTATTTAATCTGTATAAATACCAATAAACAGTTCATCTTTTAACGGAGAAGTTTTTGTTAAACTAATCAAAACGCATTTTCAGTTGGATTTTATTTGACTTCCTTATCAGTTTGGGTGTGGTGGCAGAGAGTGACCCATCAGAGCCCGTCACTTGACTCCGCTGTTTCTGGCCGGGTTGAAGCAGTTGTGAGGAGGAGGAGGAGAGATGCTAAGCGGAGCTGCTCCCTCATGACAGCCCAGAGCAGACGGGGTGAAGGCAATGTAGTCACGAAGTACAGACATCTAAAAATCATTTTGTGTGTATTTTGAGATGAAGGGTCACTATGTAGCCCAGGCTAGCCTCAAGTTTAAGATTCTCCTGCCTCAGCCTCCTGAGTGCAAGGATTACAGGTATGAGCTACTGTCTCTAGTTAAATATTTATAAAATACATAGAAATAGAAAGAAAAATTTCCATAGCCCTATCTAGGATGGCTACTATGAAATCCTATCTGTTCATTTATTTTAATTATTTTATGCCAGCTTTTCTGAAAGCTTTCCAATTATACAATCATTAGAAAAAAAGTACCATAATTATCCATAGGATAATTTACTTTTTCTCCTTCATACTAACATCCTGTTCTCAGATTCTCTTTCTACACACACACACACACACACACACACACACACACACACACACACGCAAATACACACAAACACTGTCTATTTAAACAAATGACTAAATGCCTCCCAAACTTGGGAAGTAAAATAGCTGTCCAGATTCATGAAACCCATAGGTCCCCAAAAAGTTGAACCCAAAGGACACCAAGACATATTATAATGAAATTGTCTAAAGTCAAAGAAAAAGCTTAAAAAAATAGAAGGGGAAAAATTCTCTGTTAGACTACAGGCACGTTCCTCAGCAGCCATCTTGAAGGAAAGAATGGAGCATTTTGAAAATCTTGGAGAAGAAAACCAAACCATAACAACACAAGAAACACAGCATCCCTAGACCCAGCAAAGCAGAGCTTTTGAACACAGGGCTGGAGAGCAGGTCAGTGGGAAACTGTTTACTTAGCATGTGTGGCCCTGGGTCCAGTCTCCACCACCCAAGAGGAGGAGGAGAGGGGAGGGGAGGAGAGGAGAGGGGAAGGTGGGGGGAAGGAGAAGAGAAAAAGAAGTACAGACAAAATATGGACCTTTCAAATGAACACAAGCTGAGTGAGCTCACCACTGTCTTTGCCTTATGAGACACACTGTAAGCAATTCAAGCCACAGGGCTCTTACTACATGGTGTATCACACACAAAATCCAAGGCATCATGAATATTAATATCAAGCAGATTTCCTACAATGAATGAACCAGAACACAGTACTGGAAGGAAAACAAGACACTTCCCCCAAATCTGGAAATTAAGCAACATGTTCATTAGTAACTGTGGTGGTTTGGGAGTGGCACTATTCGGAGGTGCGGCTTTGTTGGAGGGTGTGTGTCACTGTGGGGTGGGCTTTGAGGTCTCATATGTGCTCAAGCCATACCCAGTGTGGACACAGTCCACTTCCTGTTGCCTGTGATCTAAATGTAGAACTCTCTGCTCCTTCCCCAGCACCAAGTCGGCCTGTCATGAGGTCTCTTCACAGCAAACCCAATCAGAATAACACCAGACTTCTCAATAGAGACTATGAAAGCTAGAAGATCATGGACAAATCTTATGCAGACACTAAGAGACCATGGATGCCAACCCAGACTATTATACCCAGCAAAACTCTCAATCACCATAGGCGGAGTAATCAAAATATTCCAGGATAAAACCAGATTTAATCAATACCTGTCCACAAACCCAGCCCTACAGATAGCACTAGAAGAAAAAATCCAACCCAAAGAAGCTAAACACATCCATGAAAAATCAAGCAATAGATAATCCCACACCAACATACACCACAGAAGGACAACACAACACAACCACAAAAAATAACAGGAATTAACAATCACTGGTCATTAATATCCATCAATATCAATGGTCTCAACTCACCTATAAAAAGACACAGGCTAACAGAATGGATAAGAAAACAGGACCCATCCATCTGCTGCATACAAGAAACACACCTTAACTTCAAAGACAGACACTACCTCCGAGTAAAGGGCTGGGAAAAGGCTTTCCAAGCAAATGGACCTAAGAAACAAGCTGGTGAAGCTATCCTAATAACTAATAAAATAGACTTCAAACTAAAATCAGTCAAAAGAGATCAGGATGGACATTACATATTTATCACGGGAAAAATCCACGAAGATGAAGTCTCGATTCTAAACATTTATGCTCCAAATACACAAGCACCCACATTCATAAAAGAAACACTACTAAAGTTTAAAACGCAGATCAAACCCCACACATTAGTAGTGGGAGATTTTAACACACCACTCTCACCAAAAGACAGATCTACCAGAATGAAACTTAACAAAGAAATAAAGGACCTAACAGATGTTATGATTCAAATGGACTTAATAGATATCTACAGAACATTCCATCCTAACACAAAAGAATATACCTTCTTCTCAGCACCCCATGGAACCTTCTCAAAAATTGACCACATGCTTGGCCACAAAACAAATCTCAACAGATACAAAAAAATTGGAATAACCTCCTGTATCTTATCAGACCACCATGCCTTAAAGTTAGACCTCAACAACAACAAAAATTATAGAAAACCCACAAACTCATGGAAACTGAATAATGACCACCTGAAACATCAATGGGTCAAGGAAGAAATAAAGAAAGAAATTAAAGATTTCCTAGAATTCAATGAAAATGAAAGTACAACATACCCAAACTAATGGGACACTATGAAAGCAGTGCTAAGAGGAAAATTCATAGCTCTAAATGCACACATAAAGAAGATGGAGCAATCCATAAAGAAGATGGAGCAATCCCATACCAATGAGTTAACAGCACAACTGAAAGCTCTAGAACAAAACTCAACCAGGAGAAATAGACACCAGGAAATAATCAAATTGAGGGCTAAAATCAACAAAATAGAAAACAAGAGAACAATACAAAAAAATCAATGAAACAAAGAGTTGGTTCTTTGAAAAAAATCAACAAGATAGACAAACCCCTAGCCAAATTAACCAAAAGGCAAAGAGAGAGCACCCAAATTAACAAAATCAGAAATGAAAAGGGAGACATAACAACAGACGAAGAAATCAAGAGAATCATCAGATCATACTTCAAAAATCTGTACTCCACAAAAATGGAAAACCAGGAAGAAATGGACAATTTTCTGGATAAATACCATATACCAAAATTAAATCAAGACCAGATAAACCATTTAAATAGACCAATAACCCCTAAAAAATAGAAACAGTCATCAAAAGTCTCCCAACCAAAAAAAGCCCAGGACCAGATGGTTTCAGTGCAGAATTCTACCAGACTTTCAAAGAAGAACTAATACCAATACTCTTCAAAGTGTTCCACCCAATAGAAACAGAAGGAACACTACCAAACTCTTTTTATGAGGCTACAGTTACCCTGATACCCAAACCACACAAAGATGCAACAAAGAAAGAGAATTACAGACCAATCTCCCTCATGAACATTGATGCAAAAATACTCAAAAAAATATTGGCAAACGGAATCCAAGAATACATCAAAAAAATTATCCATCACGACCAAGTAGCATTCATCCCAGGGATGCAGGGATGGTTCAACATACGGAAATCAGTCAATGTAATACACCATATAAACAAACTGAAAGAAAAAAAACACATGATCATCACATTAGATGCTGAAAAAGCCTTTGACAAAATCCAACACCCCTTCATGATAAAGGTCTTAGAAAGATCAGGAATACAAGGAACATTTCTAAACACAATAAAATCAATTTATAGCAAGCCAACAGCAAACATCAAATTAAATGGAGAGAAACTCAATGCGATACCACTAAATTCAGGAACAAGACAAGGCTGTCCACTCTCCCCATATTTATTCAATATAGTACTAGAAGTTCTAGCTAGAGCAATAAGACAACAAAAGGAGATCAAAGGGATACAAATTGGCAAGGAAGAAGTCAAACTTTCACTATTTGCAGATGATATAATAGTATACATAAGTGACCCCAAAAACTCTACCAGGGAACTCCTACAGCCGATAAACTCCTTCAGTAAAGTGGCAGGATACAAGATCAACTCAAAAAAATCAGTAGCCCTCCAATACACAAATGATAAGAGGGCTGAGAAAGAAGTGAGAGAAACATCACCCTTTACAATAGCCACAAATAATATAAAATACCTTGGGATAACACTAACTAAACAAGTGAAGGACCTTTTTGATAAGAACTTTAAATCTCTAAAGAAAGAAATTGAAGAAGATATCAGAAAATGGATCTCCCATGCTCATGGATAGGTAGGATTAACATAGCAAAAATGGCAATCTTACCAAAAGCAATCTACAGATTCAATGCAATCCCCATCAAAATCCCAACACAATTCTTCACAGACTTGGAAAGAAAAAATACTCAACTTCATATGGAAAAACAAAAGACCCAGGATAGCTAAAAGAATCCTATACGATAAAGCAACCTTTGGAGGCATCACCATCCCTGACCTCAAACTCTACTATAGAGCTATAGTAATAAAAACAGCTTGGTATTGGTATAAAAACCGACATACGGACCAATGGAATTGAATTGAAGACCCTGACATTAATCTATGCACATATGAACACCTGGTTTTTGACAAAGGAGCCAAAACTATACAATGGAAAAAAGAAAGTATCTTCAACAAATGGTGCTGGCATAACTGGATCTTAATATGTAAAAGATTACAAATAGATCCATATCTGTCACCATGCACAAAACTCAAGTCCAAGTGGATCAAAGACCTGAACATAAATCCAGTTACACTAAACTTAATAGAAAAGAAAGTAGGAAGCACTCTTGAACTCATTGGCACCGGAGACCATTTCCTAAATAAAACACCAACAGCACAGACCTTGAGCAAAACAATTAATAAATGGGACCTCTCAAAATTGAGAAGCTTTTGCAGGGCAAAAGACAACAGTCAATAAGACAAAAAGACAGCCAACAGAATGGGAAAAGATCTTCACCAACCCCACATCTGACAGAGGATTGATCTCCACAATATATAAAGAACTCAAGAAACTAGACATCAAAATACTGAACAGTCCAATTAAAAAATAGGCTAAAGAGCTAAACAGAGAATTCACAAAACAAGAATCACAAAAGGCTGAAAGACATTTAAAGAAATGCTCAACATCCTTAATCATCAGAGAAATGCAAATCAAAATGACTCTGAGATACCACCTTACACCTGTCAGAATGGCTATGATCAAAAACACCAATTACAGTCAATGTTGGAGAGGATGTGGAGCAAAGGGAACACTCCTCCACTGTTGGTGGGAATGTAAACTTGTACAACCACTGTGGAAATCAGTATGGTGGTTTCTCAGAAAATTAGGAATTGATCTACCTCAAGACTCAGCCATCCCACTCTTGGGCATATACCCAAGGAATGCTGATTCATACCATAAAGATACATGCTCAGCTATGTTCATAGCAACACTATTTGTAATAGCCAGAACCTGGAAACAACCTAGATGCCCGTCAACTGAAGAATGGATGAAAAAAATGTGGTACATATACACAATGGAGTACTACTCAGCAGAGAAAAACAATGAAAGCATGAAATTTGCAGGCAAATGGATGGAACTAGAAAAAATCATCCTGAGTGAGGTAACCCAAACTCAGAAAAACAGTCATGGTATGTACTCACTCATAAGTGGATTCTAGATATAAAATAAAGAACAATCAGACCACAACCCATAGAACCATGAAGGCTATATATATAGCATGGAGGTCCCTAGGACGACTGTGGCTTATAATAAATTTCGGTTTTACTCAATTATAAAAAAAAAATAGCCAAACGAATGGAAACACATGAACTATGAACCAAAGGCTGAGGGGCCCCCAGCTGGATCAGGCCCTCTGAATAGGTGAGACAGTTGATTGGCTTGTTCTGTTTGGGAGGCATCTAGGCAGTGGACCAAGTCCTGTGCTCATTGCATGAGTTGGCTGTTTGAAACCTGGGGCTTATGCAGGGACGCTTGGCTCAGTCTGGGAGGAAGGGACTGGACCTGCCTGGACTGAGTCTACCAGGTTGATTGCAGTTCTCAGGGGGAGGCTTTGCCCTGGAGGAGGTGGGAATGGGGAGTGGGCTGGGGAGATGGGGAGGGGGTGGGAGGGGGGAGAACAGGGGAACCTGTGGCTGGTATGTAGAACTGAATGGTATTGTAAAATAAAGTAAAAGGAAAAAAATAAATAAATAAGTTTATTAAGGTACACAATATTTTGGGGAACATAATACCACCACATTTCCTCTCTTTTTGTCTAAAATTAAAGAAAGCTTATAACTAATACAAGAAAAACTATCCAATAAGTATATACAATATATACAGCCAAAAATTACATTAATGATGTCTAGTCCATTAACATTTGACAGATTCAGATAAAAACTCCATTATATATATTAACAATGTTCAGTCCAGTAACATCTGATAAACTCAGACCAAAAAATTTTCATTACTTATCTTATTTAAAACAAGTAGTTCCTTTTTAAAAGTAGATTCCATAATCTCCCTTTTTATCTTATCATATCCATATTCTCTCTTTTTTCTTTTCATAATAGATTCAGTAGTCTACCTTTTGTCATTTTTATATCTTCCCCTTTTTCTTCAGTGTAGATTCAATGATCTACCTATTTATCCTATTATTTCTTTATCTTTTTTATCAGAGTAGATTCAATGATCTATCTCATATCTTATTCTCTTTTTCTTTTTGCTTTCTAGGGGTGAAGATATCTTTAGGGAATCTTGAAAAGAAAAAAAATTAGGTTAATTGTCAGGTCCTGTATCATTTGTCCAGTCTCTGCATAAAAGGAAAGTTCAGGGCTTGTTTCAAGTCCTTGTTCAAGTAGTCTGTCAGGCTGGATCATCTCAGCTAGCCATCTCAAAATAAAAGAAAAAAATAATACCAATAATTGATGTTTTAAAATGATAAAGACAATTGAAAGCGTATGCAGCAAAAAAAATTAAAAAAATAAAAATTAAATTAAATTAAATTAAAAGAAAAAACCTGGGCATAGATGTACTTGCAATCCCCAACACTCAGGAGGTGGACACAGACAGGTCCTTGGAGTTCACGAGTCAAAAACCTGGCCTATGTGGCCAAGGCTAGTGAGAAACCCCATTTCAAAAAGTGAGGTGGGAGATGGGCAGTGGTGGGCACACCTTTAATCCCAGCACTGAGGAGGCACAGGCAGGTGGATCTTTGTGGGTTCGAGGCCAGCTTGGTCTACAGAGTGAGATCCAGGAAAAAAAAGAAAAAAAAAAAAAGGTGAGGTGGGAGCTGGTGGGATGGATCAGTGGGTAAGAGCATTTGTTGCACAAGCTGGACAACCCAAGTCCAATCCCTTCTCCCACAGTGGAAGAAGAGTGCCGACTCCCACGCTTGATGGCTCACAGCCACCTGTAACTCCATCTCAGAGGATCTGATACCCTCTTCTGGATTCCTCGGGCACCCACACATGCATTATATAACAGTCACACAAACACATACATATAAATAAAAATGTGAAGTTTTAAAAAAGTATTAAAATAGCAATGAATCATGCTTAAGATCTGTACATAAATGGCTTTCCCCTTTCCCAGCTATAAAATGCAATTTATAGGACTCTCATAAGAAACTTGATTTTCAGTGAAAAATAAAACAAAAACCCAACCCAGCCTTTGTCTTAAGCCCTTTGTACAACCCTTTTGACTCATGGTTTTATTTATTCATTGGCTTTTTAAGATTTAGCTACCAGCCAGTTGTGGTGGCACACACCTTTAATCCCAGCACTGGGAGGCAGAGGTGGATCTGTGTGTGTTTGAGGCCAGCCTGGTCTAAGTTCCAGGACAGCCAGGACTATACAGACTTCCTCCCCACTTCTCAAAACAAAACAAGACAAAGCTTAGTTACCAACATCTCTAGCTCCTCCTGTAAGTTTTTTGTTTGTTTGTTTGTTTGTGTTTTTTGTTTTGTTTTGTTTTTTGAGACAGGGTTTCTCTGCATGGCCTTGTATACCAGGCTGGCCTTGAACTCACAGAGATCTGCCTGCCTCTGCCTCCTGAGTGCTGGGATTAAAGGAGCAAGCCACCACCGCCACCACCAGGCTTCTCCTGTGGTTTTATTTTATCAGGTTATGTGGTAAGAATGGAATGGAATGGCCCCCATAGGCTCATATGGTCCCCATTTGGTGGAACTGTTTGGGAAGGATTAGGAGGTATAGCCTTGTTGGAGGAGGTGTGTCACTGGGGGTGGTTTTTGAGGTTTCAAAATTCCACACCATTACCAGTTAGCGCCCCCCCCCCCCTTGTGCTTGTGGATCGGATCCGAGCTCTGGGCTACTGCTCCATGTCTGCCTCCATGCTCTATGCCACAATGATGGACTCACCCTCTGGAAATGTAAATAAATAAGCCCTAATAAATTCTTCCTTCTATGAGTGACTCTGGTCATGGTGTCTCACCACAGCAATAAAAAGTAAGACAGATTTCTTTCCATGACACCCCAGAGTCATCTACAAAAAAGAGGAAAGGAAGAAAAAAAAAAACAAAACACAGTTACTTAGCAACCCTTGAGAGGTGGCATTCAGTCTATCCCAATGGCATGAGTGGCAGCCTCTAAGGCACTCAAGTTTGGCTCTCCTTGGACCCACCTTGTTCTTTTCTTGAGCCTTTTTCTATTAATAATCTCCCTCCACATACACGCCCTGGCTGAAATTTATCTAAAAATCTGTAGCTCAGTTGGGAGAGCGCTTGCCTCCTGGGTTTGACACTCAGCCTGTGTAAAGCTAGCATGGTGACAGGGTCTGCCACCCAGCCACTCAGGGGTGGAGGCAGGAAGATGGAGTCCAAGCTCATCCTTAGCTATATAATGAAGCCGGAGATCAGCCTGGGCTACATGAGACCCTGTCTCAAAAACAAAACAACCCACTTAGGGCCAGAACAGCGAGATGGCTTCGCAGATAAAAGGCACCGGCCGCCAGTCCTGAGAGCCCAGAGTCCTGACTCCCAAAAGCTGTCCCCTGACCTCACACAAGCACTTCGTCTGGGTGTTTGAATGCTTGGTCCCCATTTGCCATCTCTTTAGGGAGGATTAGAAGGTGCGGCCTTAATCTCAGCACTCAGGAGGTGGAAGCTGGCAGATCTGTCAGTTTCTGGCCAGTCTAATCTACTGAATTCTGGGACAGCCAAGGCTACCTAGTGAGCCCATGCTGGGGGAAAAAAAAAGAGGTGTGGCTTCACTGAAGGAAGTATGTCACTAGGGGTGGGCCCTGAGTTTTCAAAACATTCCCACCATTTCTAGGGGCTCTCTGCATCATACTTGTGGTTTGAGGCGTGAGTTCTCAGCTGTTCTGCTGCCGTAATGCCTCCCTCTCACTGGGCTCTCGCTCACCTAGCATGGACACTACCCCTCTGGAACTGTGAGCCCAATTAAATGCTTTCTTTATAAGTTGCTTTGGTCATGGTGGTTTATCACAGCAGTAGAAAACACACACAATTGTGGTATGTGTTGGTGTGCACTCAAAGGTGTGCACACACACACGTAGAAAAGTGGGTTTTGTTGTTTAGACAGGGTCTCTCACTGGGTATCCTTGGCTGGCATTAAACTCACTATGTAGACCAGACTGGCCTTAAACTCAAGATCCCCCTGCCTCTGCCTCTGCTGGGGTTAAAGGCGGCACCACCAGGCCCAGCCTCATAATAGTTTAATTTTTCATAGCTCCAAATTGGAAATAATCCAATCATTAACCAAGTGATAAGATAAACAAATGTAGGCTATGACACATAGTGAAGCAATAAAATGGCCCCTGAATCCATCACCTGCTTAAAAAAAGTGTGGCTGGCCCAGCTTGTAAAAGCAGGAGCAGTGTACCCAGTGACCTGGGCAAACAGGGTGGTGTGCAGCCACAGTTCCAGCACGCCTAGGTGACGTGGAAGGCAGACACAGAGCTGTCTAGAAGCTGGTGGGCCGGCTGGCCAGGGGTGTTCAGCGCAGCTGCAGAAATGAGAGACCTTCCCTCAGCAAGGTGGAAGGGGAACTCACTGATGAAACTTGTCCTTCTGTGTGGGTGCTTGATAAGCGCGAACACACACACACACACACACACAAAGCTGGGCAGTGGTGGCGCACGCCTTTAATCCCAGCATTTGCAGGGCAGAGGCAGTTGGATCTCTGAATTCCAGGCCAGCCTGGGCTGCAGAGTAAATTTCAGAACAGGTAGAGCTACACAGAGAAATCCTGTCTTGAAAAACCAAATAAATAAAAATTTAAAATTGAAAAAAAAATGACTGCATCTGCTCCAGCACACATGTACACACACACATGTGGAATAGTTGTAATATTTTTGTTTGGTGGTTGTTTTTGAAACAGGTCTCTCTAGTCTACATTGGGGAGGGGGTCCTGTGTTACTGTAAATCAGCCTGGTCCCACAGACTTCATATACCTCCGCCTGCTTCTGCCGCCTCAGTGCTGGGATTAAGGTGTGTGCCACCAGGTCCTGCTGTTGTGTTTGTAACGTTCGTGTAGGGTATATAAATGTGAGTAGACTTTAGAACATCCACACACACACCCCTCCCTGGATTAGGGATCAGTGACAGAGTACCCCCCTGGCATGCCTCTGAGGCCCTGGGCTCAATCCTTAGTACCACCCACCTCTGCCACCAAATAGGAGGAGGATCAAAAAGAAAGCCTGCTCAGCCAGCCCCCATCACGCTTATGTTTTAGAACGTGAGTTTTTTCCTCCTCTGGATGCCGATGCTGCCCTGCGGATTGCCAGATACTGTGGCTGCCTCAGGTCCACTTCATTTGGAAGCCAGTGGAGTAACGTTCTTGCCCTGGCTTGCAGAAGTGTGTGAGTATATTAGTTTCACAAATCTAGTTGGGTCTGTGACTATTGTCACTCACACATCAAAAGCTCCATGTTTCACTTAGAATTGCTTCCACGGTTCATTTCTTTAAGACCTGTAAGAGCACACATAAGAAATGGAAGCGAACGATTTAGTAGCAATTTCTCCTCTTGTGAATTTATGACTCAAAAAATAATTCAAGAAGTCCGTGGAGCTTGGGCTTTGTGACAGAGGCCTGCGATCTCAACACTTAAGGGATCGAAGAGGGATCAAGAATTCAAGGCCAGCTGAGACTCTGTGTTTGGCAAAAAACAAAACCAAAACCAAAACCAAACAATCAGACAGGTGCTTGCAACTATTTTATAAAACCCACCAGGCTCCAAATGCGAACGCTCTGAGCACTGGTCTACTCTGCATTGGCTGTTACATAGTAACCAACTATAATGAAGGTGAAGATTGACAGTTGCACTTTAAATGATAGGCGGGTCAAAACAGCGACTTAGCAGAGAGCCTTCTGATTAATCATTAACTTATGAAAGCCTCCGTTTCACAAGGGAACTTGGGGAATTGTTGGCTGAGACTAGGCGAGGTTCCCTCTCACTTCCTTATAAAAAAAAAAAAAAAAAGGACCTGGGTGGGGTTCAGTGGGGAGAGGAGAAGGAAGGGGAGTAAGTTTTGGTAGAGGGGTCTCAGCAGCCATTCCCCTGGTGCCCTAACCCACGCAGGGACTCTTCTCAGTAAGGACGCGGGTGGGAGGCTGGGTGGGTGGTGTGAAAGGACGCACTGCTCATAACAAACCGCAGCAGGAAACTCGCTGCAGCCTGGAGACCCAAACAAGGCCAGGCAGGACCAGATCGGAGTGAAGGCTGCAGCCTTGCTAAGGAGATGCGGGGCCGAGTCCTGGGCTGCTGCGCGCCCAGCTGAGCCAACTTCTGCCAGAGCGCCGGGGTGGGGAGGGGTGGGGAGGAGTGGGGAGGGGTGGGGAAGGGTGGGGAGGGGTAGGGTGGGAGTCCGGGGTTTTGTTTTTCGGCTCAGTGGGCGCCTCCCTCCTCCCTGATTGGCTCTGGAGCTCCGCCCAGAGCCTGCGCCCTGCTTCTCAAGGGGACTGCTTGGGGCTGCGGCTCTTTCTCCAGCACTTGCCGCGATGACGCTCGCTCTGCTGGTCCTCCGGCTGGCCGTCGGCATCCTGGCGCTTCCCATATATCTGCTGAACATTTTAGGCGTGTGGAACTGGATATGCAAACTGTGGTTTCCCTACTTCCTGTCCCGGTTCACGGTGGTCTACAACGAGCAGATGGCCAGCAGAAAGAAAGAACTCTTCAGCAACCTGCAGGAGTTCGCAGGCCCCTCGGCGAAGCTGTCGCTGCTGGAGCTGGGCTGCGGCACCGGGGCCAACTTCAAGTTCTATCCCCCCGGGTGCAGGGTGACCTGTGTCGACCCGAACCCCAACTTCGAGAAGTTCTTGTTCAAGAGCGTCTCAGAGAACCGGCAGCTGCAGTTCGAGCGCTTCGTGGTGGCGGCCGGGGAGAACATGCACCAGGTGGCCGATGGCTCTATGGACGTGGTGGTCTGCACCCTGGTGCTGTGCTCGGTAAAGAACCAGGAGAAGATTCTGCGCGAGGTGTGCCGAGTGCTGAGGCCGGTGAGTGACAGATGAGGACTAGTAGCCGCTCTCACGAGCCGGGGGGGGGGGGGGGGTCCTATCAATTTCTGGTGGATTCTAAACTAAAAGGCAAACTATCAGAGAAGAATTTTCATTTTTTATGAAAAGACAAAGGTAAGGGCTGACAAATCAATTTATAAAATTCGAAACTGCTGCAGAGGCAAGAGCGTGCAGACAGCTCAGATGCTGAACTTGGTAGCAGTAGCTCCCAGGAACGGCTGAAAGGTTCATGCCCCACAAGTTAACATTACAAGCGCCAGCACCGGTCAGGCAGAGGCAGGAGGAGCTCCGTGAGTTCAAGGCCAGCCTGGTCTACATAGTGAGGTCCAGGCCAGCCAGGGCTACACATTGAGACCCTGTATCAGAAAACAAAGCAGCAGTTGACAAGTCACTAAGGACAATGGTTGTGTTTCTTAAAACTGATCAGAGTAAATGAAAAACAAAGATGAGCCACCGGGCAGGAACAGGAATATAAATTAAAATAGCCGTTATATGAGAAAGACCTATAAATCACACTAGAGGCCATTAACCTGTGACAGTCAGAGACTTAGAGAACAGGTACTGGGGTGGGTCTGGGAAGGGTCCCCTCATACAGGGGAGGTTTTGAAGGTACGTTTACTATCAATATGTCAAGTGAACATAATTTTATGTGTTGGAAATTTATCCACAGCTATACATGTGCAGAACCTTGTCCATCTCAAGGACAGTCGTTAAAGGAGCATTTGCATTAGTGGAAACTGGAAAAAACCTGTCTGTGGATGGGAAATGGTCACGTAGTCAGGAACTCTGTAGTTATTAAAAAGTTCAAGAGCTGGGTGGTGCGCACACATAAACCCAGTGACGATTCAGTGTCTCAGAGGCTGAGAGGGATGGGCAGGCAAGCCTCGCTCTGCAGCTGGCTCAAGGCCAGCCTGGACTGTATAGTCAAACTCTGTATCAAAAAACAGAACTAATAAAAACTTTAAAATATATATATATATATATATATATATATATATATATATATAAAACCAAAGACAAAAAAGGTCCAAGAAGAGCGATCTAGGCTGAGCAGGAAAGAGAATGCCCAAGAAGTAATGTTAACATGTTCGTGCAAAAGCTAGAGCGAGCAATCACAGAGCGAGCAGTCACAGGCGCTACCTGCAGGGAACGGGACGAGGCACAGGCAAGAGCAATGGTCGATTCGTCATGTCTTTCTAGAAGTCCGAAGAAATTCTCTACACTTGGGATTATCAGGGTAAATGGGTTTGTTTTGAACAAAGCTGAACATGACTGGAGGCGGGTCCGAACATTCCAGCTCATTCAGTTTGGAACGTGTAGGGATGTTCTGTGACCCCCTTGTATCCCTTGGGAGAAAGTCTCGGAGGCTCAGCATGGTCTCTGGTGCCAGGACAGGTGGCTATCAAACCAGCAGGTAAAGATGTGTAGCCAGGCATGATGGCGCACACCCTTGCTGATCATGCCTCCTTGGTGCAAGGCAGATGTGACCTCGGTTGTCTTCCTTAGCTTCTGTGGTTACCAGCTCACCAGCTGCTGAATAGAGCTCGGAGCATTATGACAGCCTCAGTTTACCCTAACTATAATCCTCTGAAGCAGATACTTAAGAAATGCACCCAAGTTATACAGCGATGGGTTTACCTTTTGAAAGCAGGTCTCATTCTCACTAATAGTAGTTGGCTAGCCTGAAACTTTAAGTACACCAGGCTGGCCTCAAACTGAAAGAGATCCGCCTGCCCCTGCCTCCTGAGTACTGGATTAAAGACATGCACCACCATGCCCTGCCCAGGTCTAGTTCAGTGTGAATACCGCTGCCCATCTTCCAGACTTACAGCGTTTCTAACCTTTTGCTGTCCCTAGACACTGAGGGTCTGTCTCTTCCTCGGGTCTCCTTCCACACATAAATCCTCCCCAGCAGCCTCACACGACCCCAGTCCTCTCAGCTGCGTGCCCACACAGATTTCTGAATCTCAACACCCATCCAGAGCTTGTCCCGCCCCATCCTGCCAAGCTCTGGCTTACTCACAGTCAGATCCAAGCTGGTTTCTCTGCTTCTTCCTCCTGTCTCCTGCCCTAGCCTGAGGAGATGACAGGTTTTTGTTTTTCATTTTTATTAGGAAATTTGGTTTTCTATTCCTAAACATATATTTTACGTGCACTTACGTGTATAATTTAGGGTAACTACATCTCTAAACCCTGAATTCATTCTATCTGGAACTCTGGGTAGCCAGGACCAGAGTAGCTTGAGAAAGAGGCCAACGGAAGGGAGATGGCTTTCTAGGCTGCTTAGTAATGTGCAGTAACATCTGCATGACCTGTGTGGGCTGCAGATGAAAGCCAAAGCGCGGGACTACTCCGGGCAATACCGCTTCCCATCACTGGCTGTACAAAACCTAAGGCTGAGACGCTGCCCCGGGTGTCATTTGCATAACACAGTCTTTGAACAACACAGTTCAGCCAATGAAACGCCTCCTGCAGGTTCCTACTCTCCCACAGCTCTGGTGTTTCCAGAAGTTTGCAGCCGGTACCTGGGAACATCCTGGTAATGAATTAAAAGGTTTTTTAGAAGGATAAGAGGAGAGGCCAGGTGTGGTGGGACACACCTGTAAGGCCAGCACTAGGGAGGTGGAGGCAGGGCTGGGAATTCAAGACCAGCTAGCTCCACGGTGAGTTCGCTATGGGGCGAGTTCGAGACCAACCTGGGTGATGTGCGTCAAGGAACAGCAACAATGAAAAGATGAGGTGGGCGGTGAGGTCGCTCAGCCAGCAAAGGCACCTGAGTCCACACGGTGAAGGAGAGCACACACACGTGCACACACATACACACACTTGTGTTTTCACACTCAGACTAGTTAATGTGATGAATATTTTGAACAAAAGAGGGGCTGGGGATTAATTCGGTCACGAAGCATTTGTACCTGAGAGCTGGAGTCAGAACCTGGAAACACCAGAACCCAATAACGAAAAAGCAAAGCTACAAAGAAGTAACAACAAATATAAAAATGATGGAAAACCCAGGCATGATTTTTGTGTAGACTCTTGGTGTCTCTCTCTCTTTTCTTTTGGAGAAAGACTCCCGAGTTTAACGACTGTTGTCCGCATGTGTGTGTGCACACATTCACACACCCACACACTAATCCCAGAACAGGAGAGTCAGAGACTGGCAGATCTCTGAGGTCCACTGGCCAGTCAACCTAGCCAGCTTGGCGAGTTCCAGCCAGTGAGAGATTCTGTCTTAAAAGTGGGGCCTCTCCCTGAGAAGTGACATACGGGGAGTTGACCTCTGACCTCCACACAAGCCCTACACATGTGCACTCATGTTGAAACACACTTATCAAATCTTTTACTAGAAAGCCTGTGTACTTGGGTTCCTTATAGGTCTGTCTGTCCTTGTTGTGCTCATGGAAATAACTGATTTTTTTCCTTGATGGTCAGTTGTGTTATTACAATATCAACTGGGTGCCCTGACTCACACCTGTAGTCCCAGCCCTAGGGCCAGCAGAGGCAGGAGGATCCTGGTCAGCCAGTACACATAGTATCTGCCGCAGGAGGAGCCCCTTCCTCATCCAGTGCCAGGGCTGAGGAGGGGGAAGAGGCCGGAAGCCGCAATCGAAACCCTGAGACAGGCGCTTTCACAGCCATTGCTAGTTCTAAGGTAAATGTGATTTAGTTTTTCCAAAAGGCAATTTGAAAACTTCCACCAAGGTGTTTTAAAAGGCACTTACCACTCAACTCAATCCCACTTTTTAACAATAACTACAGGTGCTCCCAAGATCTGTGGATGTTAATTTCGGTTACAGTAAAAAACTGGGAAGAGCCTAACAGATACAAAGTAAAATAAAGAAGGTTATAAACAATATATGATACAGACTTAATTTTAGGAAAAATTGCCAATTGACATATAACAAGACAGTGGCTGGTTTTCTTTCTCCCTCTTTTTTTTTTATGCATTTATGTGTCTGTGCATCCCTGATTGAGTGTGCAGTTCCCATGGAGGCCAGAAAACCTTCGCTCCCCAGAACTGGGGTTATGGGTGGTTGTGAACCACCTGATGTGGGTACTAGGAACCAAACCTGGGTCCTCTGCCAGAGGGCAAGCTCCCTCAACCTCCGAGCCATCTCTCCAACCCCTTTTTTGTTTGTAAGACAGGGTCTCATGCAGCCCAAACCAGCCTCAAACTCACAATGTTGCCGAAATGACTTTGTATCTCTTCCCTCCCATGTGCTGGAACTACAGACATGTGCCACCATGATTTGACTCTAAACCATTTCTGTGTTCTCTACACTTTCTAAAATAAACGTGTTGCTGAGAAAGTCCTGGAGTCACAGACAGAGATTTAGAATTCCTTTCTGACACCAACTGTCACCTTGGACTCAGTTCCCTCACAGGTAAAAACAGTGATGTGCCTGGTGTGATGGCATATTTTCTTGAATCCCAGCACTCAGAAGGAAGGCAGAAGCAGGTGGGTCTCTGTGAGTTCAAGGCCAGCCTGGGCTGCAGCAAGTGGAAGGTGAGTCAAGTTGCACAGTGAGACCCTGTCTCAAAAATAAAACAGAGACAGTGGCGCTAATAAAACTTAACAACACTGGTTGCGTTGTCTGAGCTGGTGTCTATGTAGCTCAGGCTGGCCCTGAACTAAGTCTAGTAACCCAGGCTGGCCTCAAGCTTGCAGCAATTCCCCTGCCCCAGCTTCTTGAGTGCTGGGTGATTGTAGGTTTGTTCTGTGATTATAGGGAACCCTGTTGAGAGAATGAGTGTGGTAAGAGTAGACTACACTAAGTGCTTTGGTCTCAGTGATTATCACTTCTCTACGACTGCAGAAATGTTTGTCTGTTGCTTAGATTGGTAGCTCCATTTAAAAGGCTCTGTTTGAAGACATGGTCCCACTTCAGATCATCCTGCCCTAGCCTCCCTGGTGTGGGGATTCCAGGCATGGGCTATCATGCTCAGCTAGCACGGTATAAAATGTGACCGAAATTCAAACTACATTACCCAGATAATGCCTTACTCCATTCTAATTTACCCGTGGCTTCTTAGAGTTGGCCTCAGGCCACTGAAATTTGAAGCTTCACGCGTCTTGTAAAGCCGTTTTCCCAAAACCAGTGTCTTTAAAATGTGTTTGTATGTGTGTGTGTGTGTGTATGTTTTTCCCCCTCAGGGAGGGGCTTTTTACTTCATGGAGCACGTGGCAGATGAGCGGTCCACCTGGAATTACTTCTGGCAACAGGTTCTGGATCCTGTCTGGTACCTTCTGTTCGATGGATGTAACCTGACGAGAGAGAGCTGGAAGGCCCTGGAGCAGGCCAGCTTCTCCAAGCTGAAGCTGCAGCACATCCGGGCTCCCATGTCCTGGGCTTTGCTGCGGCCCCATGTCTACGGGTACGCCGTGAAATAGCGGGGGCGGCAGGAGAGACCTGAGTGGCTGCAGCGGGTCAAGGCCTCAGTTTTAGACGAAAAATTCTGACTAGGGGAGGTGAAGTCCGATTCATCCTCACACGCCTCTGTATTTTCTGTAGTGTCTCCCACCAAATCAAAACCAAATCACAGCGGCTTTGAACTCCCCTTCAAAGGGACCAGTAGTCTTTCTTGGGCTTTGATAATGAAGCAAGGGGAACTAACAGCTTGCAAACCGAATAAATAAATACCAGCTAAGTGAAAATCCATGTGTGACTAACACAGAAAATCTCACCTCACCCCCCACCTACCCCCCGGAAAATGAAATCTGAACCCAGTGGCTGCACTGCCCTTCCTGGTCCGGCTTTCCCTGCTTGTGAGCTCTGGCCAGCAGCTTTCTGTCTTTTGGTTCGGTGTTTCACCAAATCCTGCCACACTACACTCAGTTTTATAAGTGCACCTGATTACACCAGTGCCCGCCCCCCAGAACTGCACACGACGGTTGGGATGCATGGGTTAACTTCCTTTCTTATCTAGCATGTACTTAGCTGACCACAATAAACTCTAGGCAGGGAAAGGACTCACTGCAGTTAGGAAAACTAGGTACACTATGTGGGGGATTCCAAAAGTAATCCGTGAGTGTAGTTGGCAAGACCTGGGCGGATTATTCTAACCTAATAATCCTGAAGTAGGCATGGTGGCACATGCCTTTAGTCCCAGCACTGGGTGAGGGGGTGTTCAGATGTTGGCAGATCTCTGAGCTCCAGGCCAGCCTGGTCTACAGAGGGAGTTCTAGGATAGCCAGAGCTACACAGAAAATCTTGAAAAACCAAACCCCCCTCCAAAAGAAAATAAAAGTCCACTGATCCTGAAAGAAAACCATGGACATCCTTGTGTACATATTGAGAGTGAGTCTGGGTATGCCCATTCGAGAGTTTTCGCTATAGTTTGTATGTATCTAAACAAATGTATATTTTCTGAGATGATTTTGCAGAAGTCCTATTTTGAATATCAAATCAGTCAATAAATTCATATTCATTTAAGATGGAAATAAATAGTCTCTGCACTTGCTGGCTTGGCTTTGTTTGTGTCTTAGTGTCTCTGAGAAGGAAACATCCCCCTGGACATTAAGGCATTTGAACCACAGATGTGTTTTTCTGCAGCCAGGGATAATGGACAGTGTATAAGGGATGGTCCTCGATGCTGTGACCCGATCTCTGCCCAGTGGTGACTGAAGGGGGAGGGGCTTATTCTGGCTTACAGTTTGAAAGGATGCAGTCTTGGGAGGGGAAGGCATCTTGGCAGGAGTGTGAGGCAGCTGGTCACCTTGTATGACCGTCAGGAACCTGAGAGCAGACAGAACTGGAACCAAACTGAAATCCCAAGTGACTCATGTAAGGCTGCTAAAGGTTCCACAGCCTTCCCAAGCAGCCCACTGGCTGGGGACCAAGTGCTCAGGCCCACGAGCCTGCAGGGACAGTTAGCATTCAAATGACCGCACACAGCTAGTAGATGTTAGCCATTTTGGAAGGATTAGAGTGAGGTGTGGGTGTGTGGTTATAAATTTTTTTTTTTTTTTTGGTTGGGGTGCTATGTTGGAGATTGAACCCAGGCCTGTGGGCATGCTAGGCAAGGCTGTACCATTGTACCAGGCCCTGTCCTAGAATAAGAATTTTGTGTTGGGGGTTTTGTTTTGATACAGGGTCTCACTATGGGTCACTGGCTGGCCTCAAACTCACAAAGAGCCACCTGCCTCTGCCTCCCATCAAAGCTGTCTGTCACCACAGCCATCCAGAACGAGTTTTGAAAAGTTTAAGTCCAGGGATCCTGCTTGTGAATGTACAAAGGGGGAAGAGGACAGCTCCCGGCTCTGCCTCTTCAACACAAAGCCAGGTGTTGGGGCTCAGATGCCTCCCTCTTCCGCTCTGGAAGATGAACCACCTTCTCTCCTGAAAGGCAGACCTTCCTTTACTCATACACTTTACTATGCTGGTCTGGTGACTGAGAGATTTGCAAACGCACAGTTGTGCCTCACAAAAGGTACTCATCACATTGGACGGTGTCTTAGGGTTTCTGTTGCTGTGAAGAGACACCATGACCACAGCAACTCTTCTAAAGAAAACACTTAACTGGGGTGGTTTGCTCACAGTTTCAGAGTTTCAGACCATTATCATCCTGGCAGGGAGCATGGCAGCACACAGGCAGATGTGGTGATGGAGGAGTAGCTGAGAGTCCACATCTTGCAGGCAACAGGAAATCAACTGAGACACTGGGCGGTATCCTGAACGTAGGAATCCTCAAAGCCCGCCCCCACAGTGACATACTTCCTCCAACAAGGCCACACCCACGCCAACAAAGCCACACCCCCTGATAGTGCCAATCCCTATGAGATTATGGGCACAATTACTTTTTTTTTTTTTAGTTTTTCAAGACAGGGTTTCTCTACGTAGTTTGGTGCCTGTCCTGGATCTCACTCTGTAGACCAGGTTGGCCTCAAACTCACAGAGATCCATCTGGCTCTGCCACCTGAGTGCTGGTATTAAAGGCATGTGCCACCCCCCCACCCCCCCACCCCCCCCACCCCCGCCCGGCTGGGCAATTACATTTAAATTACTACAGTCTCTTTAAAGTCCACCCCAACAATGACACACTTCCTCCAACAAGGCCATACCCACTCCAATAAAGCCACACCTCCTAATGGTGCCTCTCATTATAAGATTATGGGGGCCAATTACATCCAAACTACCACAGAGGGTAACAGCTTAGTGCAGAGAACTAACTAAATCCTTGTCTGAACAGCATGGCAAACGGCCTCACTTCTGCTCTAAAGTACTAGGGCTAGAGAAATAGATACAGAAGTTTATTGCAGTTGCCCCCTGCTACAGAGACGGTTTCAGGAGCCCCCAAACTGCACAATCTGTTTGCCCCCACATCTGCGTATTACAGGTTTCTCCTCAGTTGAAGAAAACACACATTTAAAGCCACTCTGAACAGGGCTGGAGAGGTGGCTCAGCGGCGAAGAGCACTGGCTGCTCCTGCAGAGGACCTGGATTTGGGTCCCAGCACCTACATGGAACTCCAGCTGCAAGGCTCTGATGTCCTCTTCTGGCTCCCATGGGCACCTGCTTCTGCTCGGCCCCATCACAGTCCCACGGTTAAAATGTGCCACAGCCATGCGCGGTGCTTTACATGGATGCTGGAAACGAAAACTCAGATCCCACTCTTGCACACTGAGCCCAGGCTGGCGTTTCCTTATGTTGGCTCCTTCCATTTCAAGAAAAGCCTGAATTCTACTTCTCTGTTATCTCAGTTTAGTTCTGAGCCTCCTCTGGGATGGGAGGAAGATGGAGGTAGAGTTTTCAACCCTATAATGTTATGTGTTGACTTTGATCTTGAGCAAACTACTTTTTCTGTTTCGTTTTTTTGAGACAGGGTTTTCTCTGTGAAGCCCTGGCTATCCTGGAACTTGATTTGTAGACCAGGCTGGATTCAAACTCACAGAGATCTGCCTGCCTCTGGGTCTTAGTTTCCTCCTCAGTAAATGGGGATATCATCTACCTAAAGGGCTATGACAAGAAACAATGAAATGCCAGGTGTGGTGGTGCACACCTTTAATCCCAACACTTGGGAAGCAGATCTCTCTGAGTTTGAGGCCAGCCTAGTCTACATAGTGAGTTTTCCTTTCTCAAAAGAAAAACAAAAACCATCACAATGAAGTAATAATACATTTAATAAACGCTGAGAGGGGCTGGAGACAGGGTCTTACTATGGAGCACAGGCTGGCCTGGAACTCTTGATCTTCTTGCTGCAACCGTCTGAGTGTTGAGAGCACAGGTCTGCCTCACCATGTCCAGTGCTACACACACACACACACACACACACACACACACACACACACACAGAGGTCTGCCTCACCATGCCCAGGGCCATGCACATGTACAGACAGACAGACAGACACACACACACACACACACACACAGGTCTGCCTCACCATGTCTAGTTCTACACACACACACACACACACACACACACACACACACACACACACACACACTTCGCTATTTTTCCTGGTGGTGCTGGGCGTTGAACTCTGGGCCCAGTGACGGAGGCCAACACTCGTGGCTGAGCTATATCCTGGCTTACTTCTTATTTAACCGTTGCTTAGCACTGAGGCCCTACTGTGTGCTCTACTCTTGAACAGCTCTGGGGCAGTTGTCCCTCCAGGCATCTCTAAGACGATGAACAGATGCCAGAAAATGCTGTCCCGTCTACCGGGGAAGAGCAGGGCTTCTGTGAGCTGAACTCCAAAGAATGGATGGAGAGAATTTCAGCTGCATGAGCAGCTCAGCCTACCGTTGACTGAGAGGAAGAAATCCACGTGCGAGGAAGTGAACGCAAACCAGGCAAGATGCCGGAGTGGGCCAAGGCGCTCGCGGCCATGCCTGACAACGTGAGTCAATCCCCAGAACCCACAGTGGAAGGAGAGCCGACTCCCAAAAGCTGTCCTCTGACCTCTACGCATGCACCACAGGAAGTGTGTGCCCACACACGGATAAACAAGAAAGCAAAGTCATCAAGGCATAGTGGCACCCCTGTAGTCCTGGCACCCGGGGGGCAGCCAGGGACACATAGTGAGGCCCTGTCTCAAAACCAAACAGGCGAGCAGGGGAAGGCACCAGAGCCCGAGGGAAGGGCAGCTCCGTGTTCACGGCCACTTCCGTCGGCCTCTTAAGGGTGTAGGGGTGCGAGCCCAGAAGTATTTTGGGGGACCACTCCCTCCCTCTGCTGCCAACACTCCAACGTCTTCTGTTTATTCCCAGTTCTGACGTTCTGTGTCCTCAGCGTTGAAAGGGAAGCAAACATTGTGTAATTGTTCCTTTTGTATCCTTGGCACTGGAGCAGGCTCTTCCCCTCAGCGTTGCTTTGAAAAGCCCAGTACTTAGCGGAGATTAAGTTGCTGTTTGTCAGTTAAAGCATCGGGCACTGCAATGGAACACTAATGTCAACAAAAGCAAGAGCGGGCTAGTCACTTAATCTCAGCTTTAAAACCCAACTCAGGCTGCGTTAAAGAATCATAGGAATTCCCTAATGAACTGTGGAGCCGCTGGCTCCACCCCGTGCCAGAGAACAGGCAGAGGTCACAGTCACCAAGAGCCAAGGACCAAGACAGGTCACTGCACCCGATTCCTCCATCAGCTTAAAATTAATAGTAACAGTGACTAAGCAAAATAGTATTTTTCCTCCAAAGGAAACCGTTTGAGAGACTGGAGAGTTAGTTATACTGGAATGTGTATATAAACTCCAAAAATTACTGGTCAAAATGTATCATTCCTAGAAGTCAAACAAACAAACAACAAGAAAGGCCAGCTCAGTATGGTGGCACAGTCCGGAACCGTTAGAACCGGGGAAGCTGAAGAAGAAAGATGGCGGATCTGAGGCCAGTTCAGCCTACAGCGGACATTTAAAGCTAGGCTGGACTGTAGAGCAAGACTCTGCCTAAAAAGCAAACAAAACCCCATGAGTCTGCCAGGCTGCACCTTCCCGGTCCTTAAGAAGCACACGGCACTGACGTCCATCCCCTCAGTGACATCCCCTTCGTCCCACGCCTTTCACAGCTAACAATACAGACTTACGTTTTAAAGAGCCTTTAGGCTGGGCTTGGTGGCATGCGTCTGTCATCTCAGCCATGCTCAGGAAGCGGAGGCAGAAGAATGGCCACTTCTGCTAGCGGCTAGCCTGGGGTACATATCAATACTCTCTCTGCCTGAAAACTCACAGCCCTCTCTCCATGTCACGCTTTCACAGTTTCACAGTTTCTCTGCCTCGAAGGCAGACCTGCTCGTCTGTTCCACTCCGTCCCTTCGGCCCTTATTCTGCTGTTCAGTTGTGACCTGCCTCCTATGTCAGGACGATTTCCCACACATCATCCCTGGTCCAGGCCCCAGAGCAGCGCCTTCTGCTCTTCAGAGACCTGCCGTCACCTTGGATGTCAGGGCGGCAGAGCCTTCTGGGCCAGAGGAGGGCAACCAACCGTCTCTGGTGCATGAGTAAGCTCCCAGAGAACCAGCTGCCCGTCCCCACCCCAGGCAGCCAGGGTCACTATCACTATTCAGAAACGAACAGACCCAAGGCTCCACAGGAGGCCCAGGGCTCCACAGGAGGCCCAGGGCTCCACGGGACTGCACCCTGACCGCCTCTACTTCCCTGTCCCTACTGTCCCCCCGTTTATTTTTAATTGTTCTTATTGATGTGTATGGGTGTTTTGCCCGCACATACGATATAGCACATGTATGGTTCCCAGCGATCCCAGAAGATAGGGCCAGACTCCCTGGAATTGAAGTTACAGAAGGTTGTGAGACACTGTATGTGTGCTGGGAACCAAACCCGGGTCCTCTGAAAGAGCAGTTATTGTTCTTAACCTCTGGGCCACCTCTCCAGCCCCATTCTTCCTCTATTTAAATCATGTCAGTCCACTGGAAAAGGGACCTGGGGTCACTGAACCCCTTTATCTGCCCTTCCGATGGGCCCACACGGTGAAATCTCTCTCTGCTCCTCACCATTGCTCTCTCCAGCTTCTCTAAGCTGCTTGGATGGCCCAGCTTAGTGCTTTTGGATTCCTGGACCCAGGCCTTTTGCCCCAAAACTTCCAGTACAACTCCACTGTACCGGCTGGTTTGTGTGTCCGCTTGACACAAGCTGGAGTCATCAGAGAGGAAGGAGCCTCTGCTGAGGAAATGCCTCCATGAGATCCAGCTGTAAGGCATTTTCTCAATCAGTGATCAATGGGGGAGGGGCCAGCCCATATGGGCAGGGCCATCCCTGGGCTGCTGGTCCTGGGTTCTATTTAAAAAGCAGGCTGAGCAAGCCAGGGAAAGCAAGCCAGTAAGCATGGCCTCTGCATCAGCTCCTGCCTCCAGGATCCCGCCCTGTGTGAGTTCCTGTCCTGACTTCCTTCAGTGAACAGTGATGTGGCAGTGTGAGCCAAATAAACCCTTTCCTCCCCCAGCTTACTGCTTCTTCTTCTTCTTCTTCTTTTTTTTTTTTTGTTAAGATTTATTTATTTATTATGTAAACAGTGTTCTGTCTGCATGTATGCCTGCAGGTCAGAAGAGGGCACCAGATCTCATTACAGATGGTTGTGAGCCACAATGTGGTTGCTGGGAATTGAACTCAGGACCTCTGGAAGAACAACCAGTGCTCCTAACCGCTGAGCCATCTCTCCAGCCCCTGACTTGCTTCTTGATCATGGTTTTTGGTTGCAGCAATGGAAACTAAGACAGCTACTAACACAGCATGACAGAAGTTCGGCCACCAGACGCCCTGTGGGAGGCGGGAGGCGGGAGGTGGGGGGGGTAAGGGAGTGGGGGTGGGGGGTGGGAGGTGGGGTGAGGGGGTGGCCAGCGCTCCTGGGGGATCCTGCTGTGAGCTGTGCACTCCTGCACATAGCCAAGTGCAGGGGCTCCAGCGAGACCTGGCGCAGGACAAGAGACGCCCAGCAAACCTGGCCCTGGCAGCAAACCTCCATAGCAACCCACGTGTACTGTTTGCTAGAGGAAATAAGAAAGCAGCCCGGCGCCCCCAAAACTGTCGGGTGAGATATCGCATGGTGCCATTTGCTTTGTGGCTGGAGAGAGAATGTGACAGGACATGGGAAGCCAGATGACCCAGAACGTTCGGCTGCGCATCCGCCCCGGGGCACTAGCAGCCGAGGTGGGAAGGCAAAGGGCAGCGGCGCCCACTCCGCACTGCAGAGGGCAGCATCCGACCCGGGCTCTGCAGGAGCCCTCGTGGGGTTCCGGGACTGCGAGGCTGCTGGGGCGGGCTCTTCTAAAAAACGGCTTGTGAAAGGAAGAGAAAACAAACGATCGGGTGACACCAGACTCCGGTTGGAGAAACTGATTATGTAAAGCTTTCCCTGGGAGATTTAAAGGTGACGACTCCGTTTTAACAGCTGCTGTTCAGCAGTTGGGCACGCCACGGGGGCAGCAGGCATTCGGGTTTTATAAAGTCCCCGAATCTGGCGGACAAGGAAGAAGCAACTCAACAAACAACGCCGTGGGATGCGAACAAATGACATCAGCCACCAGTGTGACCCAAGCCAATCTCCTGCCGGAAAACGCTCAGCCTGCTCTCACTTCACAGACGCTGCGGAGAGCCGGCCACGCTCATGGGCTCACACCAGTGTCTCCCCACACATCAGTTCCGGGAACAGTTTCATTATTTCCTTGTTACCGGTTTTTAAGACGAGCCCTCGCTGGCCTGAAAGCCACTGACTTTCTCTTGTTCATGTGGAGGTCAGAGGACGGGTCTCCAGAACTGGCTCTATCCTGCCACCTTGTGGGGCCCAGGGACGGAGCTCAGGTCATCCGGGCTGAGCCATCGCCAAGGCTCTTACATAACAGTTTCACTGGGCTGTTCCTACACTCAGATTATGAAGATACCTACTCATCCATCATAAAATTGAACTTAAGCTGCTTATCTCGGCATTGAGGGCCACCCGTCAACAGATGCTTCCACACTTTTCCCAGCTTTGTGGGTGCAGGGGATGGGGAGACCAACACCTGAACCCACATCCAATTGCTGCCTCTTACTGGTATCTTATTTATTTTCGAGACAGGGTTTCTCTGTGTAACTTTGGCCCCTTTCCTGGAACTCACTCTGTAGCCCAGGCTGGCCTCGAACCCACAGAGATCCGCCTGCCTCTGCCTCCCGAGTGCTGGGATTAAAGGTGTGCTCCATGGCCAAGCCCTTTCTAGTATTTTATTGACTTAGTAAAAGAGAACCGTTCCATCTCCATGAAAGGACATGAGAGGGAGGCGAGGCAGCGCCCAGAGCGCTCTCTAAACTCTAGAACTGTTAGCGCCAGAGCTGAGGCGGCTCCCTGCTCACTCTGGCCACAGCGCCGCTCCTTAGGCACGTCTGAGAAGAGAAATGTTGCAGCTCTTCCTACAAGAAAGAGATATTTTTCTTCCATAAATGCAGCTTAGGAATCCAAACAGAGTTATGCACTACAATGTTTTCTGAAGGTTCGGGTTTTTATTAATGGAGCATTTTATTTTCTTCTTAAATATGCTTTTTATTTTTCATTGAAAGACAGCAGTTCTGGATCTTTGTGTGGTGGTCTGGCATTCAACCCACTGGTACAACATGTAGCATTAGTGTGTTTTTAGAAATATTCCACATGCTTGAGTGTTTTGTCTGCATCTGTGGACCACATGCCCCCCCCCCCATGCCTGTGGAGGTCAGAAGAGGGCACTGGATCCCCTGGAACTGGAGCTACGGATCATTGTGAGCTGCCATGTGGGTGCTGGGAATTGAACCCAGGTCCTCTGCAAGAGCAACAAGTGCTCTTAACCACTGAGCCACCTCTCCAGCCCCAGTGACAGACTCTCCAAAAACAGTTCGAGTGCTGTAGCCTCGTTGGCCCTAGTGGTTTATGGGAGGAAATGTCAGAGAAAGCAAATTACTAATGAACTGGTGAGATGCGGCAGCACAGGCCTTTAACCCCAGCATGTGGGAAGCAGAGGCAGAGGCTTTCTGTGAGGTGGAGGCTATCCTGGTCTACAGAGCGAGTTTCAGGACAGCCAGGGCTATCTAGGAAGACCCTGTCTCAAAAAAAAAAAAAAAAATTAATAGATACACGGATTGGTAAACTGTCAGTCCACATTTTTTTTTTTTTCTGTGCTGCTTTTATCTTTTCATACTCCGGGGAAGATTTAGAGTATTCTAGACTCCTGGGGAAAATTCTAAAAAGAAACATTTGACAAAATCACACACGGATGACAAGTCGGGAAAAGGTAAGAATTACGCTAAAATGGTAAAAACTGGGTCCGATCCTTACCTTTATGGAGAAGAAGGTTATCTATATAACCTGGAAACTCTGAGAAGAAAATGTAGGTCTTCTCCTTAAACAGCCACCACCAAGGGGCTGGAGAGATGGCTCAGCACTTAAGAGACCTGTCTGTTCTTCCAGAGGACCCAGGGCCAGTTCCCAGCTCCCACCCGTGTGGCAGCACACAACCATCTGAAACTCCAGTTCCAGGGCCCTGACACCCTCTGTTGGCCTCCATGGGACTGCATGCACACCAAATACATGCACGCAAAACATACATGCACACCAAATACATGCACGCAAAACAAATACATGCACGCAAAACATCCGTACACAAAGAATCATATAAAATATATTCCTGCAGGCCAGAGATGCTCCTTCGCAGCACGGTGCTCGTCTGGATTGGATCTTCAGTGCCTCAAGAAAAAAAATGTCCCTACAATAAACACACCATTTCAGGAGGAAAACACAGCCAAGCTTCTGTATGAGCACCGTGTCTCCCCCTCCAATGCCACATGTAAAACATTCAACTCAGAAGTCACCTCTTTTGTCTTTCCCAATAAGCCTGTTCTCAACTTAGAAATCTATCTCCACCCACCGGTCTGTCTTGGGGAATCACCTCCATCAGCTCCTCTCCCCCCAGGCACAGCAGCATGGGAATCCACTCACTGTCCCCCTCTTTCCCCAGGCACAGCAGCATGGGAATCCACTCACTGTCCCCCTCTCCCCAGATGCAGCATGGGAATCCACTCACTGTCACCCTCCCCCCAGGCACAGCAGCATGGGAATCCACTCACCGTCCCCCTCCCCCCAGATGCAGCATGGGAATCCACTCACTGTCACCCTCTCCCCCCAGATGCAGCATGGGAATCCACTCACTGTCACCCCCTCCCCCCAGATGCAGCATGGGAATCCACTCACTGTCACCCCCTCCCCCCAGATGCAGCATGGGAATCCACTCACTGTCCCCCTCTTTCCCCAGGCGCTGCAGCATGGGAATCCACTCACTGTCACCCTCCCCCCAGGCACAGCAGCATGGGATCCACTCACTGTCACCCTCCCCCCAGGCACAGCAGCATGGGAATCCACTCACCGTCCCCCTCCCCCCAGATGCAGCATGGGAATCCACTCACTGTCACCCTCCCCCCAGATGCAGCATGGGAATCCACTCACCGTCCCCTCATCCACTACCGTTAGCTCTCTAACACTCCATAAACCAGCTCCAAAAAGCCTTTCTGGAGTCTCATGTAACACCTGGGTGCTGACCGCTCCTGCAAGCCACTGCATCCTCTCAGCTCCCTTCCCTCCCTCACCCCCTCCTTCCCTCACCCCCTCCCTCCCTCACCCCCTTCCTTCTTTATATTTAAAAACTTTTATTTAGGAGACAAGGTCTCCCTGGGTAGCCCTGGCTGGCCTGGAACTTACCATGCACACTAGGCAGCAAGTGCACACAGTAAAGGCGTATGGAATTCTGCCGCGCTCTAGCTGCATGACTGCACATGCTCAGTTCAGGAGCTAGACAAGGCAGCTTGCATCTTACATGTCATCAGTGTGCACTGGTGATTACGTATGCACAGCGTGGTCACACAATCTGCGCACGCGTGGAGTAGCTCCATAAGCCCATCTCACCTTAAAGAGTTGTGACTCGGACCCCACCCTCTCTCTCTGTTCTGTTCTCTCCCCCCCATCTCTGTCTCTCTCTGCACGTGCTCCTTCCCAGGCCTGGTTCTCTCGTCCCCCCCCCCCCACCTCTTCCTCTAATAAAGCTCTGATTCTGATACTGGGGTCTGTCGTGGCCATGATCTTTCCAAACGGTAACCAGCACCAATTATCATTCTTACGGTCACTATCGGCCGTGTGTGTGTGTGTGTGTGTGTGTGTGTGTGTGTGTGTGTGTGTGTGTGTGTGATCATCTATGGGGATGTCCACAGTGAACACTACAGGATAAAGCAGGTGCTGGGAACAGAACTCAGGGTCTGCAGGAGGAACAAGGGCTCTAACCACTGAGCTGCCTCTCCACCGCACCCCCATCCTGGGCTCTTTGCTTCTTCTGAATCTCATTCTCTCATCCTCTGGCCCAGCCGGCCCTGCTGAGCGCTGAGATCACCCGTGCCTGGTCAGCTGACTCACCTGCGGCGGCTCCATGCTAGGCTTCTTGCTGACGGGGCACTTCGTCTTAACAAATGTCCCTGCGGTAGTCACTCACCTTTGACCTTTGTGCAAATGACCCCAGCCCTTGCTTCCTGTTTCCTCTCAAGGGAAAGTTAAAAACCAGAGTTATGCTTTCAGTGCTTAGAGACCTAAGCTGCCATCACCTGCCACATTTTCCTCTCACAGAGGGAGGAAAGGGTCACGGGGCAGGACTGGACCTGGCTGGCTAAGGATGAGGAGCCTGCCTCCTTTCTTACAGCGGTCTTCCCCCTCCCTGCAGGGGTCCCTTCCCCCTCCCTGCAGGGGTCCCTCCCCCTCCCTGCAGGGGTCCCTTCCCCCTCCCTGCAGGGGTCCCTCCCCCTCCCTGCAGGGGTCCCTCCCCCTCCCTGCAGGGGTCCCTCCCCCTCCCTGCAGGGGTCCCTCCCCCTCCCTGCAGGGGTCCCTCCCCTCCCTGCAGGGGTCCTCCCCTCCCTGCAGGGGTCCTTCCCCCTCCCTGCAGGGTCCCTCCCCCTCCCTGCAGGGGTCCCTCCCCTCCTGCAGGGGTCCCTCCCCTCCCTGCAGGGGTCCCTCCCCCTCCCTGCAGGGCTCCCTTCCCCCTCCCTGCAGGGATCACTTCCCCTCCCTGCAGGGTCCCTTCCCCTCCCTGCAGGGCTCCCTTCCCCTCCCTGCAGGGCTCCCTTCCCCCTCCCTGCAGGGTCCCTTCCCCCTCCCTGCAGGGGTCCCTTCCCCCTCCCTGCAGGGGTCCCTCCCCCTCCCTGCAGGGCTCCCTTCCCCCTCCCTGCAGGGATCACTTCCCCTCCCTGCAGGGTCCCTTCCCCTCCCTGCAGGGTCCCTTCCCCTCCCTGCAGGGGTCCCTTCCCCTCCCTGCAGGGGTCCCTTCCCCTCCCTGCAGGGGTCCCTCCCCCTCCCTGCAGGGGTCCCTCCCCCTCCCTGCAGGGGTCCCTCCCCCTCCCTGCAGGGGTCCCTTCCCCACCCCTCAGCCCACCCCTTCCTCCCAGAAGCCTTCACTTTCACTTCTCCCTCCGAACCCTTTCCCTGTTGGCTGCCACATATTTGCTGCTACTGGTTTTGTTATGTGTTGTTTTGGGGTGTGTGTGTGAGTGTGTGTGAGAAGGTATGAGAGAGTTGTGAGAGTGTGAGTGTGTGAGAGTGTGTGAGTGAGTGAGAGTATGTGTGTGAAAGCGTGTGTGAGAGAGACGGTGTGTGTGAGTGTGTGAGTGTGAGAGTGTGTGTGAGACAGTGTGTGTGTGTGAGTGTTACAATGAGTGTCAGAGTGTGTGTGCGTGTGTTACTAGGGACTAAACCAGCATTGTCAGATTTTTAAAGATGTGAAATTCATTTCTTTTCTTCTTTTTTAAATCCCTGCGTTCCATTAGGAGACCAAGAGTCCGGACTGGCAGACAGTGGTGTATTAACTAAACACATCTGCCCGGGGATCATGCACTATACAGCCAGACAGATTTTGTCTTTTTTTTTTTTGAGACAGGGTTTCTCTGTGTAGCCCTTGCCATACTGGATCTCACTCTGTAGCCCAGGCTGACCTCGAACTCACAGAGATCCGCCTGCCTCTGCCTCCTGAGTGCACCACCACGGCCCGGCTCCATTTTGCCTATTGATGGAATTGTTCCATTTGTAAAGTTTTTTTTTTTTTTTTTGTTTTTGTTTTTTTGTTTTTTCGAGACAGGGTTTCTCTGTGTAGCTTTGCGCCTTTCCTGGAACTCACTTGGTAGCCCAGGCTGGCCTCAAACTCACAGCGATCCGCCTGGCTCTGCCTCCCGAGTGCTGGGATTAAAGGCGTGCGCCACCAACGCCCAGCTCCATTTGTAAAGTTTTACACATCAAAACCCTGTGAATTTGACCAGGTTGTTCACCAATCACCTCTGGACAGTGGTGTCAGTTTTAACTTGTTTTACAACATTACACATTTATTAGGTTGTGCGGCGAGCTCCTCGGCCAGCGAGGAAGAACGACCACCACGTGAGGATTCTTCTCAGATCACACTTTACTGGAGCGCCTCTTGGTTAAGGGAGAGCGGGAGGTGAGGGGCCCCGAGGACTAAACTGCAGCTGCTTATAAAGGGAATCAGGCAAACGTGCCGAACTGTGATTGGGTCCTGCCAGAATGCAAGCACGGGGAGCCACGGGATAGGCTGAGGACATAAGGCCAATTACCATACTCGTGCATCATAGCCAAATATGGAGTTGGAGTTGTTTTGAATAGCGGCTCCCTACATCTCCCCCCTCTTTGTTAATTAAGCAGCAGGAGAGAGTATAGGTCTGATTTCTGCAACACAAGTATTTCATCCGATCAGGTCCCCACCTCATGATGTGTTGACCGATCGAGGATGAGTTAACTGTGCATAATTGCCTGCATACCTTCCCGAGTGCAATGGACCAACCAGTCCCTGGGGTGCAAAGGCTATGCATGTAACAATTGTCCGCATACCTTCCCATGTGCAATGGACTAACCAGTCCCTGGGGTGCAAAGGCTATGCATGTAACAATTGTCCACATACCTTCCCAAGTGCAATGGACTAACCAGTCCTAAGGGTGCAAAGGCTATGTGACTCCCTATGCAGTCAGACTTGCTCTCCTTGAAGGAAGGAAAATGTCCTACACTTCAAGTGCAGTGCACGAGCCTGGCATCCTGTGCTCAATACAAGTATGTGAAAGCTGTCCATATACCTTCCCGAGTGCAATGGACTAACCAGTCCCAGGGGTGCAAAGGCTATGCGTGCAACAATTGTCCACATACCTTCCCGAGTGCAATGGACTAACCAGTCCTGGGGGTGCAAAGGCTGTGTGGATATTAGGTATTCTTTAAGGCAGAAAGCCAGATCTGAGGGGAGGAGCCACACTCCAAAGCGGCTAATGCTTGAGTGATAATGACCTTGTCCTTTTTTGTACATGCTCGCAAACGGCAGACCAACCACAGACAAAACACGCATCCTCCAAGGCAGCATGCCCAAAATATACCCACCCCCACCCATTCTTTAAACAGGGAAGAGGTAGAAGCAATCCAGGAGGACAGTCCCTCCGCCATGCTGAGGTCCACTCGTGTGGAGTTGATGGTCACCACTGCCACTCTCAGTTTCTCCAAGGTCTCTTCAAATTCTCCGGACCAATTTCCTATAAGATAACTGGACAATTGTTTAGACAAATTCGCTGCTCAGGAACCATTTTGGAATTGCACACTAGTGACACACAAACCAGGCATCCTCCACTCACAGCCCAACTGAACCAGCTGCCAAAGGATGTCAACTTGTTCTTGTACCAAGTCAATGCACTGGTTAAGCACCATAATGCCGCCTTTCAACTGTGCATTTAGAGAAGTAGAGGTATGAAGGATGGTTTGGAGCCATTAACTCCTTCCACCTGAAGAGGCTGAAATGGCCAAGCCTGCATCTCTGGAGACAGGGACCAGCTGCAGCAGTTTGAACCTCCACTGCAAAGGTGATGCCTAGCACCTGGCCCCCAGCCAGCACAAGGATTCCCCATAACCTCTCTGAGAATTAGAATAACAAGTAATGTGTGAACACCATAATTCCCTCCTTGGAGCATAATTAAAGGAGCTACGTCAGAGCAGCTAGCATCCATTCGTGCAGCTCGTGTGGCTGCAAGGACTGCTGCCGCTAGGCCAGCATTACTTAGCGGTCCCCCAATTTCCCGACAGGCTTTTAGCCAAGCTTCTAATCCCTTTCCTTTCCATGGGATAATGGTCCTACGACATTCTTTTGTGCTTTGCTCATATACTAATTGTTGAACCAGAGGCATAACTGTTTCTACATCACCAAATATCTTTCCTGCTGCCTCCATCATTCTAGCTACGAAATCTGAAAAAGGTTCATTCGGGCCCTGACTGATATTAGTCAAATTCCCTGATACTTCTCCTTTATTTGGTAATGATTTCCAAGCTTTAGAATAAATCTCATTTATCTGTTGATAAACTTCAATAGGATATGCCGTCTGATTTAGGGTCCATTGTCCTTGACCCAGTAGCATGTCAGCCGTCCACTGTGGTCGATTATTCTGAAGATTAATTCTAGCTTGTGCCTGGGCTCTATCTGTGACTATAGATTTGAAATCCAAGTACTGTCATGTAGTTAAACATGCTCTGGCTATTTCGAACCAATCTGTTGGAGTCATAGCCTGAGTAGTGAGCCTAGTCAATAATGTTAAGGTATAACTGGCTGTTACTCCGTAGCCTCTACCAGCTCTTTTAATTGTTTATAAGGCACAGGTTCATGATATCTGTTGTTTGTTTGCGGATCTTCAAAAACTGGAAACGCGGACGCTAGCCGCGCCCAGGTGTCTCTCCTGATAAAATGACAACCTCCACCTGTTTGCAGGCACGAAGGTGTTGCCGGGGGTGGATGTGGTCCCGAAGGCACCGTTGGTTCCGCATTCACCCCAGCAGAAACATTATAAGGAGGAGGCCGCCACCGCCACCCATATTTCTCTTCCTCATATTCAGCGGTGGCTTTCTTTAAATTTTCCTCCTCATCTGAATCTAATTCATTATCAGAGAAATCAAGTTTTGTAAATTCCTCTAATACTAGATACAAAGGGTTCCCTTTCTTTTCTGAATTTTCTTTCTTCTCTGGCTTATTTTCTTTATTTTCCTTTTCTTTATTCTTTTCTTTCTTCTTTTTAGGCCTACTTAAGTTCTCCCCTTTAAAGTCTGATTCTGATAGACTATCCTGGTGCTTGCTTAATGCTTTGCGTCCCTCTCTAATAATCATAAGGAGGACCACGAAAGCAAACACAAACGGATTAATCCCGGCAATCAGCATACCTGGAGAATTTACCGACGTCACTGCTCCGTGTGTTGAGTTCTGAATCCTCTTCGACCCCTCACCTGGTGTCCGAAGTTTCCGTCCCGGGTTTCGGCACCAGTTGCGGCGAGCTCCTCGGTCAGCGAGGAAGAACGACCACCACGCGAGGATTCTTCTCAGATCACACTTTATTGGAGCGCCTCTTGGTTAAGGGAGAGCGGGAGGTGAGGGGCCCCCGAGGACTAAACTGCAGCTGCTTATAAAGGGAATCAGGCAAACGTGCCGAACTGTGATTGGGTCCCGCCAGAATTCGAACACGGGGAGCCACGGGATAGGCTGAGGACATAAGGCCAATTACCATACTCGTGCATCATAGCCAAATATGGAGTTGGAGTTGTTTTGAATAGCGGCTCCCTACAAGGTTGTTTACCAAAATTCTCTTCACAATGTCATTGAACAGAGTTCAAGATCATCAATAACTTGTCAAGCTCCAGGCCTGCCTGAGTTACACAGGATCGTCTCAAAAAACCAAAGGGAGAAAGAAAAAAATCTCAACTAGTAATCCAAAAGAATGATGGCTGGGGCCGGGGGGCGGGGGGAGGGGGGATCACCATTCTGAAAACCTAAGACTTAACTGATCCAGCAACCATGACTAGTAAGTACTGAAATGAATGGGTTAAGGTATAATAAACATCAGGACGTTTACATAACATTATTAATTGTTCTTAATTACAAAGGGAAAAATAGTAATGACCTGGCAGACTGAATCACCATGGTCAAAGCAGTCGTGTGGCAGAAGACACATCCCGCTGTGCAGTCCCTCACGCTTTGGGGACCTCCACTCCAGGTCATTAAAATTGCCCCGAAAAGAATTTTATTATGACCCAGGATGAAGCAGAGCTGGAGTTTATTAAAGAGATCCCTAACAGAGATTTAAACCTGGAAGTTAACCGAGAGGCACATAGGGAAAGAATAAGTCACCCCTGCGTGTGTGGGCGGGGCTCCGAGGAGGCCCACTCACGGAGCTTACAGTCGCCACGCGCATCCTCCGTGGGCCCTGGAGTTGCAGCCCGGGTGCTCCCGAGGAACGTAGTAGAGTACAGGATGTTTCTATCGTAAATAAAACTTAGAGTTTTGCTTGCGATTCCAGGAAGTCATCTGGTTTACGCCTGGGAAAAGGGCAAGGCCACGCGCGGAGTCTTACACGATCAGTTACACGTGCTCCTTGGATGTTTAACATTCTCACTTGGAAATGCCCCTGTGGAGAAGGAATAGTGCCTCTCTGTGGACATCCTCATAGCAAGCTTTGCTAAGTGTTCTGGGCCCCTGGATTCTCAGCTGTCAAGAGACTGTGGCCCCAGGGTGAGGTCCCTTTCTGTTTTCCTGTCTTTCTACCCTGCCTCAAGACCAGCGGAGGAGAAACACTTCTCTACTTCAAGTTACCTGATGACAGACACTAGCTTGAAATTGGCCTATTCACACCAGAGATTGGCAAAAGTTACA
Source organism: Peromyscus leucopus (assembly GCF_004664715.2). Classification (NCBI taxonomy): domain Eukaryota; kingdom Metazoa; phylum Chordata; class Mammalia; order Rodentia; family Cricetidae; genus Peromyscus; species Peromyscus leucopus. The sequence continues at coordinate 3,588,669 of NC_051080.1, read as the reverse complement.
GGTGAGCCCCGGCCGCCATCCCCAGCCAGGCAGTAAACAGCGAAGAGCACAGCCCTGACTAGAGGGCGGATTATTTTCAGGTGGTGTTGTCTTGGCATCACACAACACCACACACACAACACAGGCGGTCTGCCTGAAATGCATGGTCTCAGCCTAATGAGGAAACCATGTTCAAATCCTGCCAAGTCACCAGCGTGGAGGCTGGGGAGGGTTGGGAGGAACGGTATTTGCCTTGCAAGCCCGAGGCCACAGGTTTGACCCCCAGTGCTGTAAGGGGAAAAGTTAGCAGGGTCATGAAAGTCAGTCTGTTAAGGCCATCTTCCAGATCAAGAGGACTAAAGCCACAAGACAAGCAATATGGGATCCTGACTGGATCCTAGATCAAACAAAACCCCACACACATTTGAAAAATCATTTTTGGTGGGCTGGCACATTCGGTACAGTGCTTGCTGCCAAGCCTAATGGTCTGAGTTCGAGTCCTGGGATCCACGTGGTGGAAGTGGACCCGATTCCCACAGGTTGTCCTCTGACCTCTGTAGGTGTGTTCCCTGCCTCCCGAAGGGCAAATAAACGCAATTAAAAAAAAAAAGTGTAAACTTTTTTTGGTTGTTTTTGCTAAACAGCTGACAAAACGTGAATTTCTTCTATTGCATTACGGTCGTGCAAGAGATCGCCCCAAATGCACCCGAAAAGCATGGAGAGGGGAATCAGTCTGCAACTTACAGAGGAGAGAGAAAGGGACAGACACACGCCAGAGCTCGAGCTAAAACGTGTAAGGAAAAAAATCCCATGAACTCTACCTGGTCGACGCCCTTCACGCTGAGATGGCTGGACCTGGAGCTGGAGGAAGGTGCCGCCGGCAAGATGGGGAGGTTTCCGGAGACTCAAGAGTGCCAGGGCACAACGGGAGCCGGTTCACGGTGTGCAAATCGGCTCCCAGCGCCCTGGCTGACTCTCAGCGCCCTCGCCGCCACTGCCCACCCCGCCTTTGGATTGGCCAAGGGGCAGTGACATGCGGTCCTTTTTAAGGATGTTCGTGAACCTGAGCATCTATGCAGGCTGCAGGTGCGAAGCGTCCTGCGGTGTGCCTCTGTGCTGAAACAAAGGGGTGTCCAGAACCCTTGAGAAGTCAGGATAATTGGCCTTCGCCCTCATCTGCTGTCTACTGGCTATCGGGAGACATTTGTATGTCATTCATGTTTCTGTTAGGTACATATTTTACACTTGGCATTTTACCCAGGGCTTCACGTATTCGAGGCAAGCACTCCACGACTTCGCCACAAGCCCCAGCTGCACTGTGTTAAGTGCTCTTTTGTGTTTTCTTACTTGTGTCCTTCATGCAGCCCAGTGTCAGAGCTGTGCCGGATTCCTAAACTATGAGTTGCATCTTGGCCTTGGATGGCATTTCCCGAATAGTAACCCTACGCTTTCCTCCCTTCCGTCCTGGGCAGGGATTTCTAAGTCACAGAGGCCCCAGGAGCCCCCTCAGCAGTCAGTTTCTTCTAGACGGGCGGTGGTGGCGCACAACTTTAATCCCAGCACTCGGAAGGCAGAGGCAGGCAGATTCTGAGTTCGAGGCCAGCCTGGTCTATATTGTGAGTTCCAGGGCAGGCAGGGCTGTAGCATGAGACCCTATCACAAAAAAGCAAACAAAACATACAATCTTCTGAAGTCTAGCACTCATGGCAAGGCGCTGCCGTGGTCTTCAGCAGGAGCTGGGAGACCTCAGCCAGTTCCAGCTGGCCACTCCCTCGGGGCCGTCTCCCAGCTTTCCCGTGATCCTCACTTAGCTGGCAATCACAGAGCTCTGTGACAGCCTTCCTTACCCTGTGCTGCTCCCAGGCCAGCAGGAGACTGTGTTCCAGCACGCACAAGGTATGGTGCCTCTTCCTGGGTTTGATTTTCTGCTGATGGAGCTGCTGGGTTTGAATACCATGCCCTGTGTGCGTTTCCACACGTATGGGTGGGCCGCACAGACGCCAGACAGGAGCACCCCTCAGTCTGTTGCGAGTTGTCTTTGTGAGTCTTCATTAAAGCCTGGCAGATGAAGACAACCACTTCTCATGGCCTGGCCTGGTGACAGGGGTGTCCAGTAGCTATCAGAACAGTTGTATGAGGCTCTACACACCCTGCAGAGCGGTAGTGTCCCATCCCCTGGACACCAGAAGACTATGTTTGCCCGTGTTGATGCCATCGTTGTGAGAGAAAGCCTGGGGAGAAGTCCTGAGCTCCCAGGTGACGGCAGATGTCATCCCGGGAAAGGAGACGGGATGGGGATCGAGGTGTTGTACTCAAGGACCCTGACTGCCAGTTTCTCTCCCCACATATATTTAATACTCCCCCTGACATTTGGGATTCTGCAGAGAAAAGTGGACAGCCGCCCATTTCAGTTGCGCAGACAGGCTCCTAGCAGGGTAGCAAGGAGAGAACAGGTTCTTGAAATGATGGCGGCAACCACACAGGTCCCCTGTTGTCCGTAGAGAGAAGAAGCATGTCTTCAGATGAGTGGTCAGCAGCTGAGGATGAAGGCCAACTGTCCCGTCTCCTCAGGAAATCAAGAGACTCCCCCTTCGTCCCTGTGGGTAAGTCCATGTCTTGATGGTTGCAGGAAAACCGTGATGAAAGAGAACTCGGAATCTCCGAGGGTGGCACTCCCCGTCCGTGCATTCGTTCTCTGGTTCTCTGAAGCCCACCCCTCAGAGCAACACAGGCTGAGCTTGAGGGATTCTTTCTAGTTCAGACCCCAGTGGATTTCAGCTATCCTCCACTCAGTTTTACAGAGTTTGTCAAAGGACTGGCTGATGTTTTCACATGTATTTATTTTGGTGGTGGTGGGTATTTTTTTTTTTTTTTTTTTTTTTTTTTTTTTTTTTGGTTTTTCGAGACAGGGTTTCTCTGTGTAGCTTTGTGCCTCTCCTGGAACTCACTTGGTAGCCCAGGCTGGCCTCGAACTCACAGAGATCCACCTGGCTCTGCCTCCCGAGTGCTGGGATTAAAGGCGTGCGCCACCACCGCCTGGCTGGTGGTGGTGGGTATTACTCGCATGCCACAGCATATATGCGGAGGTCAGAGGACGACTTCTGGGAATCGGTTCTCTTCTTCCACTCTGCGTGTTCCAGGGATCAAACCTAGGTCATCAGCCTTGGCAGCAAGCACCCTTGCCTGCTGGGCCATCTTGCCAGCCCCTAGAGGTCCATCTAAAATTATTAGTTCCCACTGACTCAAATAGATTTCACTGAATAGACCCACACGTTTCTCACTGAGGACTGGAGCAGCGGTTTTAGCTTCCTGAGGGGTAGCTGGAACCGTCTGTCTGTCTGTCTGTTCTGGGCATCACTTGTAAGTCTTGGTGTCTGCAGATTTTCCCTTCATTACCGTCAGGTACGATTGGAAACTTTACTTCTTGGGGGCTGGGAGGTAGCTCAGTTGCTAGAGTTGGCCGAGCTTGTGCACAAGGCTAGGTTCAGGTCTCCTTATGGAAGAGGGCAGGGTGGCAGATCGCGTCTGTAATTCTGAACTCAGGAAGATCCGAAGTTCAAGGTCATCATCACTACAGAATAAGCTCAAGGCCAGCATGAGCCATGTAAGACCCTGCCTCCAAAGAGAAAACAACAGAAGAAAAAACAAGCCTCTCGATGCCATTTGAACAGATCCCAGTAATGAACAGATTACCCAGAGTCTGATGTACATTAAATTAGTGTTCTGGGGAAACAGCGTGACTAATGAGGAAGATGAAAGGGTCCCTAGCTAAACTCAATTACCTGCAGACCAGAGACACTGAGAAACAGCAAAGGCGTGGACTCTCATCTCCCAAAGGACAGACCTGGGCTTGATCCAGGGGAGAGACTCTGGGTTTTGCTAGAAAACAAATAAGTTTGTATGTATGTTGAGGTTTCACTTAGCTTTTGTATTTTAGTAATACTTACGGGATATTTTGCCACAGGATGGACTGTGTCATAGAGATAATTTAAGAAGTACCTCTATTGATTATCTGAAACCACTCCCATCGTTACAAATATGACTTATTGGGATGGGACCCAGAACTAGGGTGCTTGCCTTGAATACCTAGGTCCTGGGGTTCAATCCAGAGCACCGTGAGATAAGTGAAAATAAATCCATGATTCTTCTTGTTTGTTTTTGAGACAGGGTTTCTCTAGGTAGCCTTGACTGACCTGGGACTCCCTATATAGACCAGGCTGGACTAGAACTCACAGAGATCTCTTCTTATAACAGTTTGTAGGTATACAGTTTTTCTTCTGTTCAGGCCATTTAGGGTTTTTAGTATTTCCTCAGACTTGGTACAATCATGAACATTTTTAGTCATGTTCTGTACTTTTGCTTATTTTCTTGGAATATATCCCAAAAGTAAAATTTCTAGATTAGAAAGCATGAGCAGTTTAAGATCATTATATATTTTTTAATTAAAACAATTATATTTATATATTTTAAGTTTAAAAAAATCTTTTTTTTTTTTTTTTTTTTTTTTTTTTTTGAGACAAGGTTTCTCTGTGTAGCCCTGGCTGTCCTAGAACTCCCTCTGTAGACCAGACTGGCCTTGAACTCAGTGATCTGACTGCACATGTGAGTTCAGGCGCAGGAGACCAGAAGAGGTGTCAGATGCCCTGGAGCTGAGGTTTTCAGTCCCGAGCTGCCTGACACAGGCTACAAGAACCAGACTCGGGTCCTCTGGGAAAGCAGCAAGTGCGCTTAACTGCTGAGCCGTCTCTCTACCCTCCTTAAATCTTTTTAGTGTGTGTGTGTGGGGGGGGTGTTGGGGAGGGGCGGGGGGAATGATCTTGAGGGGCATGTGTGACGTCATAGGACAACTCCGCTTTCTTCCGCCTTTGGGTGGGATGCCGAGATTGAGCTCAGGTTGCCAGGCTGGAAACTGTCATCCTTATCTGATTGGCTTGCTTTTTGCTGTTTATACATCTTGTACACGAGCCATTTCACGCAGCCTGCCTACTAACAAGCCTATAAAGCCACAGCCTTGTGATCGTATACCCTGGCTCTTTCTTCACTTTACCAAATAGACCATGAAGGATACGGCTATCACCTATCCCTAGACTCTCCGGGGCCAACACAGATCACCAGAACTTCTTGTCCCATAAGAATTCGCCGCATGCTGTATACTATGAACAAACACACAGACCCACAGTTTAGGGGGGAAGTCCATTTACAGGCATTGTAAATAAATACTTAGGTATAAACTTAACACACACATGTTGACAATCACAAAAATTCTAATGAAATAAATCACAAACGACCTGAATAAATAGACCACCTACAATATCCATGGATTGGTAATTAGTAATATACATGTATATATATATATATACACATAATATATATATACACAATCAGTAATTACTAATATATATGTAATTTGTAGTTAGTAATGTGTATAATAAATGTATAGCTTAATATAGAAAGGATAGTACAATTAATATGTTAACATAGTACTATGTTCATTGACTAGTAATTAGTAATATATATAGTAATGTAGTAAGGAGGTCAGGTCTCCCCAAACAGATTCATAGGTTTAATGGAATTCCTTTTATAATGCCAACAAGGTTTCTGTGGCTACAGTTCTTGCCCTGAAGCATGTGGACCTGAATTTGCCCTCTAGAACCCATATAAAAAGGCCAGCGACATGGAGATACACACTTGTAATCCCAGCACTGGGAGGTGGAGCCAGGCAGATGTGTAGGACTCACTGGCTGTGAGTTCCAGACCAGGGTGAACGTGCTGTGAGGAATGACACCCTTAGACTGTCCTTGGCCACTGTATGCTGTGCACACAGGTGCTTGTACACCTATACACACGCGCACACACACACACAAGACATGCTTATCCTAAGACATAGTATATGGAAGTCATGAATTCTCTGTCAGCTAAACAGTGTTTCTTCCTCAGTGCTTGAGAGCAGTCTAGAGGCTTTGCTCATGGTAGGGAAATGCTCTACCACTGAGACTTTGGGCCTTTTGTCTTTGGTTTTTTGAGGTAGTCTCCCTGTCTTGCTCAGGCTGGTCTCTAACTCCTTGATCTGCCTGCTTCAACCTCCCGGGGGCTGGGACTACAAGTGTGTGCACCATGTTCTGTTCTAAGGTTTTTGTTTGTTTAAGATAAAGTGGAAGGAGGCACCCCACCTCCTCGCTCAGGTAACCCAGACAGTGTGGCTGCTGATGGAGAGATACATAAATCAGTGGGGTAACCAGAGAACCCCCAAAGTAGAACAGCATATGTTTTTAAGAAGACTTCTACATAAACTTTTTTTTAGATTAATTTTTAATTTTTTTATATGTATGGGTTTTTCCACAGGTGCGTGTGTTTCTATACCACGGGCATACCTGGTGCCCCTGGAGGCCAGAAGAGATTTATATAGCCTTAGATTTCTTTTAAACTCCAATAAAATTGCTCGAGCTTAAAAAAAAAAAAAAAGTAGAGAAAGAAAGTGCCTATTGTGAAATGGGAGGTGGAGAATAGGTCAGCTAGCCTGGGATTTGCAGTACATTTGCAAGGGGAAATATGAAAACTGATTCCCAAATACTCAAATTCAATCTCTCTCTCTCTCTCTCTCTCTCTCTCTCTCTCTCTCTCTCTCTCATACACACACACATACACTTTCTCTCTTTCTAAATAAATTTTTAAAAATCTATTTTCCAGTATGTTTATTGCTCAGTGACGTTTCTATTGTTATTGATAAAACACTGTGTCTAGAGGCTGGAGAGGCTCAGTAGTTAAGAGCATTGGCTGCAACCACAGCCCTAGGGTATCCAATGCCATCTTCTGGCTTCTGTGGGCACTGAACACATGTGGTACATAAACATATACACATAAAATAAGACACCATGACTAAAATCAACACAGGGAGGAAAGGATTTATTTCATCTTACAGTCTGCTATGAAGAAAAGTCGAGGCAGAGATCGGAGATGGGGACTCCAGAGACTGGAAGCAGGGACTGGAGGCAGGGACTGGAGACAGAGACTGGAGACAGGGACTGGAGACAGGAACTGGAGGCAGAGACTGGAGGCAGGGACTGGAGACAGAGATTGGAGGCAGGAACTGGAGACAGGGACTGGAGGCAGGGACTGGAGACAGGGACTGGAGACAGGAACTGGAGACAGGGACTGGAGGCAGGGACTCCAGAGACTGGAGACAGGGACTGGAGGCAGGGACTGGAGGCAGGGACTGGAGACAGGGACTGGAGACAGGAACTGGAGACAGGGACTGGAGGCAGGGACTCCAGAGACTGGAGACAGGGACTGGAGACAGGGACTCCAGAGACTGGAGGCAGGGACTGGAGACAGGGACTCCAGAGACTGGAGGCAGGGACTGGAGACAGGGACTGGAGGCAGGGACTGGAGACAGGGACTGGAGACAGGGACTGGAGACAGGGACTGGAGGCAGGGACTGGAGGCAGGGACTGGAGACAGGGACTGGAGGCAGGGACTGGAGACAGGGACTGGAGACAGGGACTGGAAGCAGGGACTGGAGGCAGGGACTGGAGGCAGGGACTGGAGGCAGGGACTGGAGACAGGGACTGGAGACAGGAACTGGAGGCAGAGACTGGAGGCAGACAATGGAGCAATGCTGCTTACTGGCTTGATCTGCTTTGCTCTCTCAGCCTGTTTTCTTAGACCCACAGGCAATCTGACGGAGGCATTTTCTCAATGGTGGTTCCTCTTCCCAGACGACCCTATCTTGCATCACGGTGACAAAAACCTAGCCAGAACACAGGATCTGGTGTAGCCCAGGCTAGCCTTAAACCCCCTATACAGCTGCATCTAGGCTACAGATGTGCACCACCACACCAACTTTATAAGTGCGTGGGACAATCTTAGGGCTTCAAACACGTTAGGCAAGTCCTACACTACAGTTCTTTTTAATGTCCTCCTTGGTACAGGTTGAACATCTGAAGTCCAAAATTTCAATATACTCCGAAATCTGAGTCATCACAATGCCTTGAGAGGAAGGTTCCACATCTGCTCTCCCACAATGAATCATAGTAAAAAGATAGGCACTCTAAAAATAAATGAAACACATACAGTCCGAGTGAATAAGGTGTGTGGCACATACACAGGTTTGCTCTTGAGGCCTAGGGCCCATCACAAGATATCATATAATGCAGATATTCCAAAATCCACCTGCAACCCTCACTTCTGACCCCAGAACGTCAGACCAGCACTCAGTCTGCACCTTGACTGCCTGTCTTCCGGGTAGGCGGCCTTCACACAGTCTTTCATTTAGCCGAGGAATTCTTGCCTCCTGTTTATCCAGCTCGTGTTTTAAATCCACAGGGGTGGCCGGCTCTGTGGCTGTGCTCTCCTACGGTCTTTACAAGTTAAAGTCCAGAAGAGAGGAGAAGATGTCCCTTCGTCTCATCCACGTGCGGATTGCCGCCCAAGGGTGCGCTGTGGGAGCTGTGACCCTAGGTAAGGTTGCTTAGGGCTGGCTGTCCTCCACAGGCGTGTGTGTGTGCGTGTGTGTGTGCGTGTGTGTGTGTGTGTGTGTGTGTGTGTGTGTGTGTGTGTGTGTGTGTTTCCTTGTTCTGTTCATCCTTGGTAGAAGATAAATACTGGATTTAGACACTATGGGGATGGAGATAAAAAGATTCATCTCGGGGACTAGAGGAATGAAGCAGTTAAGAGCCCTGGCTCTTCTTGCAGGGGACTCCGGTTCAGTTCCCAGCACCCATATCAGAGCTCGTAACCATTCGTAACTCTAATTCTGAGAGTTCTGGAATCCCTCTCTGGCTGCTTCAGGCATCAGTATACACAGTGTGTACTACCTACCATACATTCAGGTACTCATACACGTAAAATAAAAATAAATCTTTAAGAAAGCAAACTAGTAGGGATGAGGCATCATCTTAATTCTTAGAATTTTCACCTGATAGAACCCAACAAAATTCCCACACCTTAAAGAGGGGGTGGGCATCTTTTTTCCCCCTTCTTTTTGAGTTTTTTGGGATTCTCTATCTAACAGCCTGTGACTGTGGTTCTCAACCTTCCTGAATCTGCGACCCTCTAATACAGCTCCTCATGCTGTGGTGACCCCCAACCATAAAATTCTTTTCTTTTTTTTTTCTTTTTTTTGGTTTTTCGAGACAGGGTTTCTCTGTATAGCTTTGCGCCTTTCCTGGATCTCGCTCTGTAGACCAGGCTGGCCTCGAACTCACGAAGATCCGCCTGGCTCTGCCTCCTGAGTGCTGGGATTAAAGGTGTGTGCCGCCACTGCCCGGCATAACATTATTTTCATTGCTACTTCATAACTGTAATTTTGCTACTGTTATGAATCCTAATATAACTGATATCTGATATGTGACCCCCCCAAGGAGTTGCGACCTACAGGTTGAGAAGCGCTGCCCTAGAGGCAGGCGCTGGTTCTGCTTCTACTCCACACAGCTCCGGTCGGTCACAGCGGTGGTTGCGTTCCCCAGCCTATCTGACCAGCAGACGTAGTCGCTCAGCACTTTACTTGGGAGGAGGCTTTTTAGAGGCCAAAGATCTAAACAGCCTTTTTACTTCCATCCCAGGAAGTATGAAGTTTTGCCCAATGTGCAAAGTTCTTACAAGAAAAGATAGGACCATGTCTTAGGGTTCCTATGGCTGCGATGCAACACTGTGACCGAAGGGCAAGCCGGGGAGGAAAGGGTTAATTCGGCTTACACTTCCATATCTTACTTCATCACTGAAGGAAGTCAGGACAGGAACTCGAACAGGGCAGGAACCTGGAGGCAGGAGCTGATGCAGAGGCCATGGAGGGAGCTGCTTACTGGCTTGCTCAGCCTGCTTGCTTATAGAACCCGGGGCCACCAGCCCAGGGATGGCCCCGCCCACAATGACTGGGCCCTCCCCCCGTCAATCACTAAGAAAATGACCTAGGGGCTTGCCTACCATCTGATCTTACAGAGGCATCTTTCTGGGTGACTTTAGCTTGGGTCAAGTCGACATGGAACACCGCACACAGCCCATCTGGGGGGGTGGTGAGCTCCCTGTGTAGCCTGGCTGGCCTTCGGGGTGCCGTGTGGTCCTGGTGCTGCTTCTCGAGCGCTGGGATTTCAGCTGTGCACCACCATGCCTGGCCTACATGTCTGAGGTTTGTTTGCTTGAGACAGAGTACCTTTAGGTAGCCGCGGCTGGCCAGACTCAAAATAACAATCCTCGTGAGAGGATAAGCAAGGACAACTCAGAGCCTTCCGACATGAGCTGGAATACACAAGACAGACTCGATTTCCACAGTAGTTCTGGTCGGCTGTTGTCCTATGGGCCTCATAGACTGGTCCTTTTTTTCTATGGACATTATATATTTCCTATGGACATGAGGAGCTTACATACTGCATAAGTGGTACCAAAACCTTTATATATTTTGCTTTTAGCCCAGGCTAGAACTTAGGAAGTAGCCCAGGCTGTGTGGAGCTTAAAATCTTCCTGCTTCAGGCGTCCTGGTACAGGGATTATGTGTGTGCTCCATGCCTAGCTCGGTAGACTGTGCCTAAGTGACCTGCTCAGTGGTGAACTTTACAACACAATGGAAACTCCACCAAAGTTTCTGGAGGCAAGGCTGTTTCACCCAGGCAATTGTAACTAAACTCCAGTGAAACCTGGCAGAACCCCAAGAGGACCCTAAACTTCTCACACTGGAGAGGTGTACCAAGATGGCGTCAGAGTCCACTAACCTCACACAGACAGCTTCGAGGGGCACATTAAAGACATTTACTCTGCATCACAGTCCAGGCCGCGAGGACTCTGCCCAGGGGTAGCTAATCTAAGTGCAGGCCTTTGCAGCAGCAAGGCTCCAGGTCACCGTGGCCTCCACACCACGGTTCCTGCTCCAGTTCCTCTCTTTGTGGGTCCCAAACCCGAAGATTTGATTGTTGTGGTTCCCCACATTATCACAGTTCCCCACCTCCAAACCCGCCTCCATGGTTAGCAGACCATCCACCAAAGCCACACGGTCCCAGCCGTCATCACCTGCAAACCCCACTTCAATGGCCACAGCTTAGTTCCAGAGCCGCTCTGGCCAGCCACAGGCGTGGACTGCGAATGAATCTTGTCCGCCATCGCGGTCATCAAGACACAAAGCCAAGCCCCCTCCTCGCCACCACCCGAGTCAGCTGTCCCCGCCTCTTCAAAACGATCTCTTGGGTGCCAGTCCTCCTGACTCTAGGGTTGCCAACACAGTTCTTTCCACAGTTCAGTGGGCACGTGGTCTCCGAGAAGCCTCTCTCGAGAGGACTCTGGTTCCACAGCCCTTCTGTCCACCTTGTGTGTCTGCATCCAGCCGCTCCACGGTGGCGTGAGTGACAAACACCGAGTCCTTGGCAAGCTCACTGTTTGGTCCTCTTATTACCAGGTGTCACGGTTTAGAGAGCAAGGGTCTCCATAGGCTTGGTGGCCCCTGTGGGCTTTTAGGAAGTGACAGGCAGTTTGTTCCCTCGGGAAAATCTAATCTGGGGACATTCTTGTTTGTCCTGTTGGGAGTGGAAGGCGGGGCAGCCTTGCAGGGGTGTGCCAACGGCCTGCGGTGTACAGGGCACCCTAGAGCAGACACGATCTGGCCTCAACCGGCACCAGCACTGAGGCTGAGAAACTGCCACAGAGGCAGGCAAAGTCTGAGGGAGACGGACTGCCAGAGTGACGGTCCTGACTCCCTGAGAACATCCACCCGCTTCGCCAGGGGAGGAGACGCCTGTGTGCAAGCAGCCCTGGTACCTTTCACAAGCTCTGAGAGCACTCTTTATTTCTGAGAAGGCTGCAGTGAGCTGCTGGCCTCCTGGGTTCAGTAGGGACAGAGAGCTCTTGATCTCTCTGTTACTGGGAGCATCTGATTGGCAAAGGCAGGGGCGCCTGATGTCGTGATTAGCAGCAGTCCAAAGAGCAACCAGCACTGGCTGAGCCACAGAGATGTGTGGGTCCTGGTTATGGTGGAGGCCCTGGTTACATGTGGACCCTGGTTATGTGTGGGTCCTGGTTATGGTGGAGGCCCTGGTTACATGTGGGCCCTGGTTATGTGTGGGTCCTGGTTATGGTGGAGGCCCTGGTCACGGGGTGGAGGGGCCCCTGGTCACAGTGGGGGCCCTGGTTACAGAGGCCCTAGAACTGAAATCAGGACATCACGAAGCAGGAAAGGCTTGAACTTAAAGCTCACAGCAAGGAGCTCTGGCCCCCAACACACGTATGTAACACACACACATATACATATGCATATAAACACATACCACACGTGTGTACATGTACATCTATGTACAAATAAATGTATCATAATCATCTCTAGCTTTCCCCGAAGAGCCCTGCAGCCATTTACCGGGAAACCTGTGCACAAAGAGAAGATAATCGCGTTACTTGGGGCGGGTGAGATACTGGTTGTAGGGACAGCCTCCGGCTCTGGCAGAATTACCGGGAAGTGCCACTCATGAGTTTGCAGTGTGTTTTCCAGAGGGTCAGCCTCAACACAGCCTGCCATTTCCTGCCCTGACTGTGTTATTATCTAATTCTGGAATGTGTAATTGTCATATACGTATGCTCAGCTACTTTCAGGATTCTTTTTTTTTTTTTTTTTTGGTTTTTCGAGACAGGGTTTCTCTTGTGTAGCTTTGCGCCTTTCCTGGATCTCGCTCTGTAGACCAGGCTGGCCTTGAACTCACAGAGATCCGCCTGGCTCTGCCTCCCGAGTGCTGGGATTAAAGGCATGCGCCACCACCGCCCGGCAAACTTTCAGGATTCTTTAACAGTTTAGCATTGCTGTGTGTGATGTGTGCATGTACGGCATGCGTGACCCATGGCCCACATGTGAAGGACGACTCTGTCACGTGGTTCTCTGTCCACCTTTCATGCTTTCTGAGGTCATCGGGTTTGTGAAGCAGATGCCCTCACCCGCTGAGCTGTCTTGACGGCTCCTGCCAGAATCCCCACATTGGTCCCCTGGCCAGAGCCACTGTGGTAGAAGGCCAAGCGGGTGCCATCCTAACGGCCTGCCTTTACCAAAATGGTAAACAAGTCACTACCTTTCTAGAGGGACCGCGGGAATGAGTGCCTTCATCAAGGGCTTTGGGGACACGAGCGGTGTTTCCCAACACATCCCCACACAGTTTATTTGACAGAAGACAGACCATCCTGGGGCAGGAAACCAGGCTTCTGTAAAACTGAAGCTCTAACATGTAGCCACCAAGTGACTGGGGAAAGAAAAGAGCAACCAACGGTGATTCCCAAGCAGGCGGGGCGGCTCAGCAGCTAAAGACAACTCGAGTTCCATTTCCGAGATGCACGTGTGGAAGGAGAGGACCCAGCGTTCTCCGATCTCCCACACGCACTGTGGCACACATATGAACACACACAATAAACAAGTGATTCCCAGGTTCCTGGCTTGTACAGGAAATGATCTGTCCCTCCCTCATACAAAGAATGAAGAACAGAGGTCAGGGCTGAGGGGACAGTGAGTTGAGCAGACAGAACAGTGACAGTGAGCATTTACCCCACCGCCAGCCCCTACCTACGCATCATTACCTCAGTGCATCTTCAAGCTTTCATACAGGCGCACACGGTATGTGGAGCATGTTCTTCTCTGCCTCCTAGCCCCCTCTTAGTCCTCGTGGTTCCCCCGGAAGATCTCCTTCTGCTTTCGTGTGTATGTGTGTGTGTGTGTGTGTGTGTGTGTGTGTGTGTGTGTGTGTGTGTGTGTGTGTGCATGTGCTGTGGTTTACATGGAATCTAAGAACCAGAAATGAGCAAAGACGACTCTCTTCCTGAGGCTGCTACAACCTGCTCGGTCTGATCATCTCCAGCTGCATTTATTTCCCGCGAACAACAGGACTTCATTCTTTTGGCTGGGAAGACACCTCCCTTGTGTAACCAGCCCACATTTCCCTTACCTGTCCTTCTGTTGTTAATGCTTTAATCTGAAACACACCTCTTCAGAGTCCGCCTGCTCTGCTGGGATACAACTCAGTCCTGACCCAAGCCCTGAGTTTAAGGGCATGGCCCCCCACGGAGCTGCACTCACCTCCCAAGCCAGCGGTATTCTCATTGGCAAAAGTCTCTGGTGTGACCCAAGAGGCTTATCAATAACACACACTGTTATTTTCCCGGCAGTTAGGAGCTTTTTAGAAGCTAGTACCATTCCTGGGACAAGGACCAGACAGTGTTGTGGTGGTATTGTGTATTCTAATAAATTTATCTGGGGTCAGAGAACAGACAGCCACTAGATACAAAGGCTAGAAAATGGTGGCACTCACACCTTTAATCCTAGCATTCCAGAGATAGAAATCCCTCTGGATCTGTGTGAGTTCAAGGCCACATTGGAAATAGCCAAGCATGGTGACACGCCTTTAATCCCAGAAAGCCAGCCTTTAATCCCAGGGAGTGGTGGTAGAAAACAGGAAGATATATAAGGCTTGAGGACCAGAAACTAGAAGCATTTGGCTGGTTAAGCATTCAGGCTATGGAGCAACACAGTTCAGCTGAGAGCCATTGGGATGAGGACACAGAAGCTTCCAGTCTGAGGAAACAGGACCAGCTGAGGAATTGGCAAGGTGAGATGGCTGTGGCTTGTCCTGTCTCTCTGATCTACCAGCATGGACCCCAATACCTGGCTCGGGTTTGATTTTATTAAAAAGAACTTTTAAGATTCCTGCTACACAGTGTTTATTATACAACGACCCATCAAATCTACTCTCTAAGACAGGCACTGTTACCTCATTGTACAGACTGGGAACCTGAGGCTTAGAGAGGAAATGTGGTTGGTTGTTTTTTTGTTTGTTTGTTTGTTTTGTTTTTTCCAGAGTCACAGAGCAATCACTTTAGACTCAAACCATTAGTCTCACAAAATACTAACTGAAATCCCTATTCCAAATGTCTCCATGGCTAGGGACAGCGCCGTCGTTGGTAGGGTGCTAGGCAAGAATGTTGTGGGCTTCAAACCTAAGACGGCATAAAAGCCATACATAGTGGCACATGCCTGTAATCCTAGCACTTAGTAGGTAGAGGCAGGCTTATCAAATGTTCAAGGTCATTTCCAACGACTAGCAAGTTCAAGGTCGGCCTGGGCTATGTGAGACCCCCAACAAACCCTTTGAATTACAGAACTCACATCCCATGAATAAGGAGGTCCTTAGGGATATGGGAAGGAAATACTGTATCTTGGAAATAAAAAAGCTAGCCAGACGGGGGAGGTCCAGGAATTAGAGGCCACACTGGGTAAGATAGCCAGATCCTGTCTCAAAAGGAAGCCAGGTTAAATAAAAAATAACAATGCTTTGCTAATGTGTGGACTGCTTATATTTAATTTGTAGTTTAAAAATAAATGCACATGTCTGTAATACCAGCACTGGAAACTCTGAGGCAGGAGGCTACCAGTTTGAGGTCAGTCTGGGTTGCATATCAAAACCTTGTCTCAAAAAAGACAATGTTGAGGGCACATTCAATGTATTTCTTTACACACAATTTAAAAGCTCAGAGAGGCATGGGGATGGCTGGCTAGGAACGTGCTTGCTACACAAGTGTGAGAACTGAGTTCAGACTCCCAGAACTCACATAAAGCTGGGTATGATGTGCACATCTGTAACCCCTGTGCCTGTGGTCAGACTGGAGCTGGAGAGAGAACCTCGGGCAGCTGGCTGGCCAGCTAGCCTGGTGGCCACAGGGTAACACAGCAATGGAGGACACCTGAGGCTCTTCTGACCTCCACACACGCGCCGTGGCACAAGCACACCCACGCTCGCTCACACACACACACACACACACAAACATTAAATCTAATAGAAAGTGTGGGGGCCGCTGTTAGTGTATGGAATTGTCCTGTTGTGCAGAGATAAGGGCGCCACACTTCGATCTCTCTTAGAGAAGTAGCCGGTTCACCAGTGAAGCAGCAGGTGTCAGTGAGCTGGTACGATAAGACCGTAACTTCAGGGAATACCAACGTTTAGATGACTGGGAAGAGCAAGACTCATCTTCAGCAAGACTAAAGAAAAGACCCCAGAACTCACCATCCACGGCTTCAAACCCTGTGTAGCCAAGGATGACTGAACTTCTGACATTCCTGCCTCTGCCGTCTGAATGCTGGGATTACAAGTGTGTGCCACCATGCCCGGTTTATGTGGCGGGGGGCATCAAACCCAGGGCTTTGTGCACGCTAGGCAAACATTCTTAGCCATTTCTCCAGCTCTGAGAATGCCATTTCAGTTACAGTGATTTCAGCTAAAAAGCAAACATTTTGGCTTGAACTCTATGCATCAATTCTGGTTATTTTAGTATTTCACTCTAAGATTTTTGCAGCTGCTGCCTCAGTTTACCATCACACGGATCTACAGGAAGAATTCACAGAGCCTGCATCCTCTGTGCACCCTAGGAAGGCGACAGTGGCCAGTCTTGGGGGAAGCGAAAGATTTAGATAACCAGGTACCCGATGCCTTGACAGGGATTTAGGATGGCGAGGAGACCACAGTTGAGTCTTCTGATGCCTCTTGCTTTTGGACGTGAGATTTACCGACATGCCAAGGATTCACCGAAGGACCCCCTCTTCCCGCTGAGCCTATTCACCTGTGGGCTTCTCTCCCTCAACAGCCCTAGGACCTGGTGGAAGCCACAGCCAGCGTCGGCTCCTCACAGCTGATTCCCACACTGTAATCCAGAGCGGGCTGTTCCAGTCACCTGTTCTTTGGTACACTGCGCACAGGCAGACACTGACTATGAGACTGGTGGATTAGGATGCCTGTATCTCAGCAAACTTGCCTGAAATTTCCCAAGATTTCCGCCCCCCCTTTTTTTGACAGGATTCCATGTTCCTTAGGCTGGCCTCTAACCACCGTGCAGTCAAAGACTACCCTGATCCTCCTGCCTCTGCCTACCAAGAGCTAGGACTGATGGCATATGTCACCAAGTTCAGCTAAGCTAGCCATGGTAACCCACACCTTTAACTCCAGCACTCAGGAGGCAGAGGCCAGAGGATCTCTGTAGTTCAAAGTCAGCCTGGTCTATATAGTGAGTTCCTGAATAGTTAGAGCTGCACAGAGAAACCTTGTCTCAAAAAACAAACAAAATAAAAATGTAAACTTGAGGAGAGTTCATAATAGTGGTTTTTAAATTTTAAAAAAATGCACAGCACTTGCATTTTTATGAGTTTACTCTGTGTGCACATGCACACCTGTGTCAATACTGACTGAAACCATGTCAATGCTGTTTGATTCTGCAGCCTCTGCATGAACCAAAGCTTCCTGGGAGGCGTCTGTTGGTCTTCTGTTTTGCAATCCTGTGCCAGTTTCAGAAAAGCATGTGGGAAAATGCCAGTGTTTGGGTCTCATGGACACTACTGATGTGCGGTGCCTTTCTGTTCCAGGTGTTCTCTATTCTATGTATAAGGATTACATCAGACCTCGGTTCTTCAATGTATCCAAAAAATAAAGCCAGAAGCTGGAAGCAAGGAAGAAAGATCCTTCTGCGTGCTGATCATTAGAACAAAGGGATCTCACTGTGTTCTAATCACACTGTAGGATGCCTCACAGAATTCTCATAAAGTCTGTGCTCATGTCTCAGTGTTTTTAAGAAGTCCTTTCTGAACCCACAGGCAGTTAACTGAGAATCACCCCTGCTGATGTCTTTTCTCAGTCAATCCCCCTTGCAGTACTAACAGCTGGAGCTCAGGATCTTGTGTGTGGGGGCAGCTCCTGTCTCTGCATCAACAACGCACTGACAGACTTCTAACCAGTTCTTAACTGGTTCTTAACAAAAAATGTAGTCACTACACACCCAGCAAGCAGTGTGAGTGTGTTTTCTTAGAAAAGCTTGTTGGGGAAGCAGGACAGCTCAGGGAGAAAAGGGGCGGCCAAGCCTGACACCTCAGTTTGACCCCTGCACCCCAAAAAGTGGAGGAAGAGAATGAACTCCCAAGGTCATCCTCTGACCCCCACATGTGTGCACCCACACAAGCAAACAAGTAACTGGGGTGGGGGCCGGGCGGTGGTGGTGGTGCACTCCTTTAATCTCAGCACTCGGGAGGCAGAGGCAGGCTCTGTGAGTTCGAGGCCAGCCTGGTCTATAGAGAGAGATCCAGGACAGGCACCAAACTACAGAGAAACCCTGTCTCAAAAAAAAAAAAAAAAGAAAAGAAAAAAAAAAAAAGAAAAAGAAAAAAAAAGAAAAGAAATGGGGTGGGGGTGCTCTTGCAAGTGACCAGGGCTTGTTTCCTAACACCCACATAGTAGCTCACAACCACCTGCACCAGGCATGCTTACGGTGCATGAAATACATGCAGGCAAATACTCACACACACAAAAATAAATCTTTAGGCAAGGAATGGCTTTTAAAAAAATTGGGGCACGATGGCAGCCTCTAACCTCTTCTGTGAGAAAGTACCCTGTTCCCAGGTATTTATTATAACAAAATAGATTAATACTACTGCACAATGCCGCTACATACAAAACCCAGATTTGTTACCATGTTCATTTGTTTTTTAAATTTATTTTGTGTCTAGGTGTTTTGCCTACATATACGTGATTGCACCACGTGTGTGCAGTGCCCTAGAAAGCGAAGAGGGCACTGGGTTCCCTGGGACTGGAGTGACACATGGCTGTGACGCCCTGAGGGTGCTGGGAGCAGTCACTGAAGGACCTCTCCAGTCCCTTATGTTCTCGGGATGGGATTCAAGATTCTCCTGGTTCAGCCTCCTATGATCTGAGATTACAGGCACAGATCTCCATGCCCAGCTAAATGTTTTATGTGGTTTTGTTATTTTTTTTACTTTTTGGTTTTTCAAGACAGGGTTTCTCTGTGTAGCTTTGCGCCTTTCCTGGAGCTCACTTGGTAGCCCAGGCTGGCCTTGAACTCACAGAGATCCGCCTGGCTCTGCCTCCCGAGTGCTGGGATTAAAGGCGTGCGCCACCATCGGCCGGCGGTTTTGTTATTTTTAAAGTTACACTTTGTGTGTGTGTGTGTGTGTGTGTGTGTGTGTGTGTGTGTGTGTGCGCGCGTGCGCGCGCGCAACTCCACCCAGGAGCAGTAAGCACTCTTAAGTACTAAGCTATCTCCTCAGCAACACCCCCCATCTTTAAAAACAAACAAACAAACAAAAACCAGGACTTTGAACTTGATACAAAGCCAAGGATGAGCCTGAACTTCTGATCCTCCTGCCTCTATCTCCAGGGTGCCAGGATTGGAAGAAATAAAGAAAGAAATTAAAGATTTCCTAGAATTCAATGAAAATGAAAGTACAACATACCCAAACTTATGGGACACTATGAAAGCAGTGCTAAGAGGAAAATTCATAGCTCTAAATGCACACATAAAGAAGATAAAGAAGATGGAGAAATCTCACACAAGCAACTGACTTAACAGCATACCTAAAAGCTCTAGAACAAGAAGAAGCAAACTCACCCAGGAGGAACAGACACCAGTAAATAATCAAATTGAGGGCTGAAATCAATAAAATAGAAACAAAGAGAACAATATAAAGAATCAATGGAACAAAGAGTTGGTTCTTTGAGAAAATCAACAAGATAGACAAACCCCTATCCAAAGTAACCAAAAGGCAGAGAGAGAGAGAGAGAGAGAGAGAGAGAGAGAGAGAGAGAGAGAGAGAATATGAATCCAAATTAACAAAATCAGAAATGAAAAGGGGGACATAAGAACACGCAATGAGGAAATCCAGAGAATCATCAGGTCATACTTCAAAAACCTGTACTCCACAAAATTGGAAGATCTGAAAGAAATGGACAATTTTCTGGATAGGTACCATATACCAAAGTTAAATCAAGACCAGATAAACTATTTAAATAGACCAATAACCCCTAAAGAAATAGAAACAGTCATCAAAAATCTCCCAACCAAAAAAAGCCCAGGACCAGATGGTTTCAGTGCAGAATTCTACCAGATTTTCAAAGAAGAGTTAATACCAATACTCTTCAAATTGTTCCACACAATAGAAACAGAAGGAACATTACCAAACTCTTTTTATAAGGCTACAGTTACCCTGATACCCAAACCACACAAAGACGCAACAAAGAAAGAGAACTACAGACCAATCTCCCTCATGAACATTGATGCAAAAATACTCAACAAAATATTGGCAAACCGAATCCAAGAACACATCAAAAAAAATTATCCACCATCACCAAGTAGGTTTCACCCCAGGGAGGCAAGGATGGTTCAACATATTAAAATCTGTCAATGTAACACACCATACAAACAAACTGAAAGAAAAAAAAAGACTTATGATAAAAGTATGTGTGTGTGTGTGTTTGTATTATGTGTGTGTGTGTGTGTGTGTTTGTATGAACTGCTGGGGATCATACCCGAGATCTTGCCTAAGGTAGGCAAGAGCCCTACAAGTGAGCAGTACCCCTAGACAAAAATTTTTAGTTATTCAATATGAACTTTATTATAAAGTTTAAGGAGAAGAATTTCTGGTTAGCAATTGGAATTAAAAAACAAAAATCTACAACCTGCACACAGGCAGGCAGTGGTGATATGTGGACTGATCATCTGGGTTCCCACATAGTACAGGTCTCATACCACTTGTTACACACACCTAAAATGCTTAGAATGCCCAGGACACCCAACAGTATCAACAGGAGTGACCTTAGAAACAGAGTTAGGATCTAGCTATGGTATGCTGAGTGTCAGAGCTTCAAGTGGACTGAAAGGACAGCCTGGACAGAGAAGACACCGTGGACAGAAAGGACGGCGTGGAGAGAAAGGACAGCGTGGACAGAGAGGACACCCTGGACAGAAAGGACGGTGTGGACAGAGAGGACAGTGTGGACAGACAGGACGGCGTGGATGGACAGGACGGCGTGGACGGACACAGACACTAGAAAAACAATGGTAACCAATACAATCAACATGGGAACAGACGGAAGAGAGGTTTCGTTAAAACTCGTGTGCCAGGGACTGGGGAGGCGCTTCAGTTGGTGAAGCGCCTGCTGTCCAAGACCTGAGTTTGGTCCCCAGCACAGTGTAAAATCCACAGGTAGCAGCAAATGTGTAACCCCAGACTGAGGCACAGGGGCAGGAGGACCCCCAAACTCACTGGCAGTCAGCGTAGCCAACCAGTGAGCTCCATGTCGGAAAGAGGCAGTCTCAAAAAGTAAGGCAGAGACTGAGGAAACACCTGATATCAACATGTGGCCTGCACAAGCGTCAACACATACAGGCACACGAGTGTGCACACGCACACACGCGCACACACACACACACACACACACACTTTAATCAATGTCCAAGTGTTAGTAGCTACCCAAGAGATACTCTGGTGGATGACGATGAAGTAAAATAAACAGTGTAGTAAAATAGCACTTTAAAGGATAGTTAATTTACAAAGTTCAACATTAAAAAAAAAAACTCATTCCCCTCCTCACTTATGATCCCAATAAAACAAATACCTAATTCACCTGAACAACATTTTAAAAAAATCTATTAATTTTTATAACCTTAAAATCTTACCCAAACTGGCACGTTCAGGTTCACATAAATACGTATTCCTACATTTTTAAATCCCAGAAGTGCAGACACGAGCCTGTGGGAATGCAGGGCTGCCTGCTTGCTTACCCCTGAGGTAAACTCACTGCATGACTGTTGGAGGCGAGTGGTCTCTGACCCATACATAGTTGTTCGCTTTTACCTCTGATCCCATGAGGAAATCTTTGCCTTTGTTCAAAACATTTCAACAAAGTCACCTCTGAACTAACAGCGATTTGTTAACAGACACTTGGCGCAAAAAGGGCTGAGGGAGCGGGTTCTCGGAGTCCCTCAGGCTGTTCGTCATCTGGACACAAGCGAGTCGGCGTCCACGACGTTCAGAAGGTAGAGTTCAGGCTGAGCCGTCAATCCCAGGTGGTGCTGAGGACAAACATGCGAGAGAATTACTGTGACTTCAGGAGTGACATGGTAAACTAACATATAAACATGCGAGAGAATTACTGTGACTTCAGGAGTGACATGGTAAACTAACCTATTATTTTGGTCCCTTTTCTCGGTACTTCTGTGCTTTATTTCGGAATAGAAAATGGCAGGGCTGGAGAGAGAGTGCTCAGTGGTTAAAAGCACTGTCTGCTCTTCCAGAGAATCTGGGTTCAATTCCCATCACCCACATGGCAGCTCACACTGTAAGTTCCAGGGGATCCAACACCCTCATACAGATAGACATGCAGGCAAAACACTAATGCACATAAAATAAATTAAAAGAAAAAAAAGGTCAGGTGAAGGTGGTGCATGCCTTTAATCCCAGCACTCAGGAGGCAGAACCAGGCAGATCTCTGTGAGTTCGAGGCTAGCCTGGTCTACAGAGCAAGATCCAGGACAGGCACCAAAACTACACAGAGAAACCCTGTCTCGAAAACAACAACAACAAATGGCTTATGTGTATATGAGATTGCTTTTGTTTGTTTTAAACTCAAGGAAAATTTTAGATTTTTATTTTATGTACATTTACCTTCATGTACGTAGTATGCATGTGTGTCTGGTGTCCACAGAGGCTAGAAGGCATTGGATTCCCTGGAATTGGAGCTATGGGTGGCTGTGAGCCACCACGTGGATATTTGGAACTGAACCTGGGTCCTTTTAACCGTCCCCAGCCCACCAAGAACAATTTATTAGAATTTAAAAGAAAAGGTCTAGGGCAGACAAGCCGCCCAGAACAAGAGAAAGATGGAGAATCGGAGCTGCATGAGCTAAGTCAGTGTGGAGATCGTCCACACAGCAGCCAAGCAGCCAGGAGGCAGAGAGGGCCCTTTAGAGAAAGGCTGGAGCCCAGAGTGTCAGGGGAAGCATGCTTAAACCCACGGAAAGGGGCAAGTTCCACTTGCATGTGCTCTGTAGCTGCCTGGGTAGTTTCTAATAGCGGAGCTGAAAGAGTTAAGGATGGAGGCACTGCCAAATGCATCCGACTATCTTGTGACAGAGCCTCGGGATTCAACTTTAGAACGCTTTGTGTCTTAGTACTGTGTACTGGAAATCAGATCTCACATGATCTAAACTCTGAGCCCTTAATTCTGGAACTATTATCCTTTGACACCTGAGAAAACCCTCCCATTAAAAGAACAAAAAAAAAGAAAAAGTGTGCTGACAAAGGGTAACCTAGGAGTCCCCAGTGTTTGCCAGACTGAATCAGGAATCTCTGCTGTCTTCATGTCGTGTACTTTTTGAGTTTTTAAAGCTGGATTCGTATAGCTCAGGCCGGCTTCAAAAGTACTCTGGGGCTGAGGATGATCTTGACTTGCAAGCAGCTCCTACCTCCCAGGTCCTGGGATTACAGGTGCTTATCACCAGGCCCCACCCTCAGCTCTTCTAAAAACGTATTTCCAGACCCCATTCCTGTGAACCAAATGAAAATGGATTGCTAGGATCTGTGCTGTGTGTGTCCCCCCACCCCCCACCCCCCGCCACCCACCATGAGATAGCCTGCAACTTGCTACATAATTCAAGCTGGCCTTGAGCTCAGAGATTTGCCTACCTCTACCTCCCAAGTACTGGGACTAAAGGTGTACTCTGCCATACCTGGTAAAGAAATTGTACTTCTTTATCTGTCCAGGGATACAATTCGGGACAATGACTTGACTTTCACATTGGTCCTTAGTGTGTTAGTAATACTGTTGCTCTTGGCACCAACAGCCTATGTGTGAATGTAGAGCGCAGAATATAAATCTGTATGAACTACACCCATATGATGCGGTAAATAAGGCACTGAAAAGGGGGGGGGGTTAAGGCCCAGTTTTAGCCCTTCCAATGTATCCTTTGGGTTTTGTTTTCAGAACTGAGGCAAGTGCTACACCACTGAGCTAAATCCCAACCCCTTGTTTAAGTTTTGAGGCAGGTTCTTATTCTGTAGCTCTGGCTGGAATTTGCAGTGATCCCCCTGCCTCATGAGGCTAGGATTAGTCATGCACCACCATACAAGATCTGTGTATACTTTCTGGACCTTATCTTCTGTGTGTGTAAAATGGAAACATGCTGTATCTAGAGATGTCAAGCACACTGATAAGATATCTCATCAAGTCTCCAGAAAGTTTATTTGGAGCACATTACACATTGTCCCATGTCACCTCACAGGATGTTGTGTGGCTGTGTGAAGACAGCATAGACCAAATGGGTTCCCTGGATTAAACGCTCCCAAGCCAGTGTACTAGGAAGACACTGACATTTCACTTGCAGGTCTGACACCCAGGCTTGAAAACTAATAACGATTGCCAGACTCATTGATAATTCATGGAAACTGCTCCCAAGTGAGCCAAGATGGTGAACTTCCTCACTGCATGACATCAGAGTATTATCACCTAGGTAACTTAATTGGAGAATTTCGTTCTCTAGTTCTGAGACACTGAGAAATGTGTGCTGTGGGATGGTCTGTATGTCAAATTGCTCTGATTGGTCAATAAATAAAACACTGATTGGCCAGTGGCCAGGCAGGAAGTATAGGTGGGACAGAGAGGAGAACTGAGAGAACAGGAAAGCGGAGAGAGTCACTGCCAGCCGCCGCCATGACAAGCAGCATGTGAAGATGCCGGTAAGCCACGAGCTACGTGGCAAGGTATAGATTTGTGGAAATGGATTAATTTAAGCTATAAGAACAGTTAGCAAGAAGCCTGCCACGGCCATACAGTTTGTAAGCAATATAAGTCTCTGTGTTTACTTGGTTGGGTCTGAGCGGCTGTGGGACTGGCGGGTGACAGAGATTTGTCCTGACTGTGGGCCAGGCAGGAAAACTCTAGCTACAAATGTAGCTAAGTATTACAATAGGTTAAGGTACTCTGGGGTGCAGACAGGTGATACATGAGTGTATCTATTAGTGGTTCTTAGCTACTGTCACATGGGACCCTGTCTGTTCTCGAAGCCACTGATAAGTGCTGACACAGGTTTCTCTGTGTAGCCCACTCTGACCTTGAACTTGCTGTGTGAACTGGCTGGCCTTCTATCTGCCAGCCTCCAGCCTCCAGCATGCCTCTCGAGCGTTGAGATCACAAGTGTGTGTCACTACACCCGACTGAGATGTTTTGCTGTCTTGGCGTTCCTGGCGTTCCTGGAGAAATGTTTGGAGTCTTCCTACGGCCTGAAGGGCATGCTGTGTTACACAGGTGGTTGGTGACGGAACACCAGTCCTCTGGCTTTTAGGCTGTTCGGTTGCCTCTCAGGATGGGGGTGAGAGGCATCATGTTCTAAGAACTGAGAGAGGAAGGGAAGAAGAGAGAGAGAGAGGAAGAGAGGGGAGAGAGGAAGAAGAGGGAGAGAGAGGGAGAGAGAGGAAGAGAGAGCGAGTGCAAGCGGGCAGATACCTATAAAGGCCAGAGAGAGCATCAGAGCCCCTGAAGCTGGAGTCACAAGCGGCTGTGAAGCACCCGGCATGGGTGCTGGGGACTGAACTCGGGTCCCCTGGAAGAGCAGCGCCCGCTCTTAACCACTGAGCCACCTCTGCAGCCCACTGCTTTGAGGACTGTCACTCAGTCTCAGTGACTGTGCCACTTGTAAACACACATGAGGTAACAGGGAAGGCTAACATGAGGGTCTGGAAAATGCTCTGCATTCTTCATTAGTTCTGAAATTAAACCAAAATTAGGGGAAGTTCAGTGAATAGTGGGCACAGATAACCCCTTGGGGACATCTTGGGAACATGAAGTTCACCTGACTGCTGTCTTGGGATAGTCAGGTAAGGACACACTCCCCACCGTTTGCCTGGTGCTGCTGCTGCTGGTCCATCCCACCCGAGGTTCACCTCTGCTCACAAAGGCAGCAGGGCCAGATCTGCACTGACATCAGGTCTGCCAAAATGTGCATCTGGATTTCAGCTGAGGGACTCTGGGTTCTCTTGTTACATTGTTACTATTTTTTGGCAGCAAATACATATTGTAAAACCCTTCCCGTGTGGTGAGGCAAGACTACAGACAGCAAATATTGAGCATACAGTAGAGGAAGGTGGGAAAAGTTTCACCTTGCAAAATGGTAAAGTTATGGCCTTAACCACAACAAAAGTATTAACTAAGTGGTAAACTGAAATTTTCATTTAAACTAAAAAAATTAATTTGTTATTTATTTGTTGTGTACTTATGTGGGGTGAGTGCTCCAGTGCCACAGAGCACAGGTCAGAGACAACTTTCAAGAGTTGGTTCTCTTCTTCCACCGTGTGGGTCCCAGGCACCCAACTCCAGGTGTGAAGCTTGGCGGCATGTACACCTCTGAGGCCATCTCTCGGCTCCTAAATTGAAATTAGAATCTTGGTGTCTACTACTACCCCAAGCTTTCTGGGGACTCTGTCCCTTAGGGAGACGAGCAGTGACACTGTGGGCACGTGGTGTGTCATTCTTGATGGCGATGACATGTCTGTATTTCTGTATCAAAGCTGTTGAGACCCTATTAATCAAGTGTTTTTAAGGTTTAAAAAACAGCCAGGAAACCAGACAGGAAAAAGGGAAGTTTTTCTTTTTTTCTTTTTTCTTTTTTTTTAAATTACAAATCAAGTTTACAA
The DNA here is from genome assembly GCF_004664715.2 of Peromyscus leucopus. Classification (NCBI taxonomy): domain Eukaryota; kingdom Metazoa; phylum Chordata; class Mammalia; order Rodentia; family Cricetidae; genus Peromyscus; species Peromyscus leucopus. Next base: position 3,562,223 of record NC_051080.1, on the reverse strand, counting down.
GCTGTTAACGGTTCACTAAAAGCCTAGTTGTAGCTCCTTCCTACAGTCCTGGCAGGATCGCCTAAGCCCTGCCCAGCCTGTGAGCTTCCAGTGCCCTGAAGCAGTACAGTTACTTCATGTCACGTGAGAACAAGGACCAGTTAGAGAAAGTACAGACGGCTCACAAACGTGGCCAGAACCACACTGGCACGGAGACTAGAAATTTTTACACACTGTTTACTGGACAGAGTACTGTTAGAAGTACACCTTCTCAGTGATGACCAAGCGACGCTGTGAACTAGTTGTAGAATTAGAAAAGACCATCTAACTCTGGTGAAACCTTCCATGGGTGTAAACAAGCATAACATGGAAGAACTCTAGGTCAGGGAAGTAAGATCCGCAGCAGAGGTCTTGCCTACCACACCAGTGCTCCATCCCTAGCAGCTCTGGGCTGGACTATCAACATCAGCGACTCTGGATCCACCCTGCCCTGAGGGACAAACGTAAACGTTGCAACAGCGTCTCTGTAGGAAGTTCTGTTGCCATCAGTCTGGCCTTCACATACTACAGCACAGAGTTTCCAAGCTCAGCCTCCAGATCTTCAGGCACCATTCAGGTCCGCTTCAGGAACAATGGCGGCAGAAGGGACAGGTGTGAGAAGGACCCTGTAGGGCAGCGGTTCTCAAACTTCCTGATGCTGTGACCCTTTAATACAGTTCCTCATGTCGTGATGACCCCCAACATAAGATTATTGTCATTGCTACTTCATAATTACTGTCACTTTACTGTTGCTATGAATTGTAATGCAAATGTTTTGGAGACAGCGGCTTGCCAAGGGGTCTTGACCCACAGGTTGAGAACCACTGCTGTAGGACCTGTCACCTGAGATTTTGTATTAGTTGAGGGGCTGAGGCCAATGTAGGGTGAGTAAAACGGCAATTTACCAAATTTTTTATGCCTCATAAAGAATGTGTCCATGGTGAGATTTGACTGTGTGTACAATGCTGGTAATAATGCCACGCGGGCCAACATCATCTGTCAGCCAGCTCACTAGAAGGAAGGCTTCAAAGACGAGGACGTCCTCCAAAGCCATGCTCATTCCCACCGCCACCAAGACAATGACCACACCCGACCCCCAGACAGACAGGGTCTGACAGACTCCGAGGCGGCTCCGGTGTAAGGGTCACAGGAGGCTCAGGTAGAGTAGCAGTCCCGGGCTGACGGCTCCAGAGCTTCACCGTCTGGTCTCTGAGGTTCTCTCTCAGGGAACTAGTGCCATCTTGCAGGGAGGGAACTTCACAACCACAGTGACACCTACTGACTTTGCAAAGGTTAGTCCAGAGCTCCTGAGTGCCTTGGAGTCCTCCTGGACGTGAACCTGGTGTGTCCGACATGACGTGGTGACGGCTGGCTTGAGGAGCAGTGCAGTTAGCCTCTGACCACTCCGCGTCCCGCGTCTCAGGGGCGTGTCAGCTCACGTCAGCTCACGGAGGCTACCCTCTCCTGCTAACACCTCTCTCTTACACGAGGAAGGCAAAGATTTGATGATTGTGCATCCTCACGACTAAACACTATCAGGAACCCTGGGCAGTAACATGAAAGCTATAACCCGGGGCTAAGCTTGCATCGGAAGGAAACCTGGGGGTGACAGCAACTCCCTGCAGGTGGACACCTGTCCACGTCCACCTTCTATGCCTCCTACCCTTCTTAGTTTCCACTGAGAAATTAAAAGTAGAAATAAAATATCATCAAAGTGTGGTGGCGCACACTTTTAGTCCCAGCACTTGGGAGGCAGAGGCAGGCAGATCTCTGAGTTCAAGGCCAGCCTGGTCTACAGAATGAGTTTCAGAACAGCCAGGGCTACACAGAAACCCCATCTTGGAAAGCAAACAAACAAACAAACAAACAAACAAACAAATCCTGAACTCAAAGAAGGTAGCTGTCTCTAATTTTGTAGTTCAAATGGATGGCATCACTCTAGTTGGGTTTTTCATATAAAATAATTTGAAAGGGAGCATAAAAGCATTTTTTCCATCTTTCAACATCCATTATCTTTTGATAAAATTTGCATGCCCAGAGCTACTATACCCTTAATTCACCTAATGAAAAACACAATTGCAGTTTACTATATCCCTAATTCATACAGTTTTAAGAACAGAGTGTCTGGTTAATATTCATGCAGAGAATTTGCTCTCAAAATGATAGAGCACTATTGGCCCTTAGACAGCTACTTAGGGACTTAGTGTTTAAAATGGCTCAAGTGTCACTTTTTCCAGGGACTGCTTAATGCTGCGGGGTGACATCCATCCCTGCCAAAAATAATCATCTTGTATGCACACATGGGAAAAGCCAGGCATGGTAGTGCATGCCTATAACCCCAGCACTCAGGAGGTTGAGACAGGATTGCCGTAAGTCTGAGGGCAGCCTGGGCTATATAGTGAGTTTTGGGCTACCTAGTGTTTCATAGCAAGATCCTATCTCACAAAAACAAAACAAAGACCTCAAAACATACACAAAACAAAGTGTTTCCCAACTAACAGTTGAGTCCTAAATGCAGTCTGTGCAACAGCACATACTTGTGGCTATGTTCACACAGTAAACCATAGAAACACACTGGCTCTGATGGCTCCCTGCAAAGACAGACAGACTGACCCAGTGTTTACTTAGTATTGCCGCCGGTGGTGTCTTCGCTCAGCAGGGCCTTAGAGATGCTTACCGTGTGCCCACAGTCCAGGAAAGACAGGCCCAACGCAATCAAACATTGCCAACCCTGGGAGAGAAAACACGACTGTCACTCAGCCACCTATGGCACATCCATGCTATGCAGGGACACAGCGGCTTTCTTTCCGCCCCAAACATCCAGTTCTGTCCACTCTTTCCACCAAGGCTGGCCAAGTCGGGCTCTCAGGCCCTCTTCTGCTTCAAAGTATCCTGGAGTTTCCCCTCCAAGGCTTTTCAAAACTGGGCTCCCTGTCCTAGTGCTCTGTGGTTCTGCCTTGATTCCCGCTGCAACCAGGCTAGCAGGGTCAGCAATCTCCTGTCGCTGCCTCCCTGCCTCCAGGGCCGGGGCTGCAGGCACACACAGCCACGCCCATGGTTGAACATGGGGCCTGGGGATTTGAACTCAGGTCCTTCTCTTATGCCTGATGTGCAACCACTGAGCCAACTGGCTTCTCAAGCACGTAACATTCTCTTCAGGAATTAAATGCTGGATCCTTTTGATTTAGGAAACAGAAATAGAAAAATACTAGGCAGTAAAAACTAAAATAAGCCAGGTATGGTGGCGCACGCCTTTAATCCCAGCACTCGGGAGGCAGAGGCAGGCAGGTCTCTGGGAGTTCAAGGTCAGCCTGGTCTACAGAGTGAGTTCCAGGACAGCCAGGGCTGTTACAGAGAGAAACCCTGTCTCAAGAAACAAGCACCCCCCCCCCCCCCCGCCCAAAAAAAACCCTTAAGTAAGTTGGATGATTCAAAATATAAGCATCTGGTTGAGAACAGAGCACAACATTTGAATGCTTGCTTGGCAGCGCGTGAGCCTTGTGTTTAATCTCCCAAACCAAAACCACAAAAAAATAACTAGAATTTCAGAGCGAGCTGGTCTGACACCACCGTATGAACTGCCTCGGTAAACTGCTTGGGGACCATTCATTCCTAAAGGACAGTAGCCCTACCTACACCTCCCCGACGCCGGTGCCCTGCCCCTCCACACCGGACTCACCAAGTAGAGCACAAAGCACAGGTAAGCCACGCTAACCACGGCAGCCACCACATACAGTGCCACGTGCCCTAGTTCCTGGACATACACCACCACAAAGTACATGTTGATGGAGCAGACGAGAAGGACCAGGAGCCCGCCAGCGATCCTCCAGCCTCTGTGAAAGAAGGGGCACACGAGTGGACAACAGTTCAACTGGGCACAGAGCAAAAAGAAAACTGTCTTGTGTGGTAAATCAGCGATAAACAGAAGAAGAGCTGTGATAAAGAGAACCAGTATTCAACTGTCTATTATCATGTGTGCATGACGTGTACATGTGTGGGCATGCATGTGGAGGTCAGGAGCACTTCTGTGGAGTTCTTTTTCTCCCTCATCCTTTCTGAGTTCCAGCGATGGAGCTCAGACTGTCAGGCTTGCGTGGCAAGCATGTTATCCACTGACCCATCTCTCTGGCACAACAAAAATCCAGCATTTAAGACCCCAGAGATAAGCAGGTCCCGGAAATGCAGCGTCATTTCATTAGACATGAGAACGTGGTCCAGGAATGGAGTCGTGTGAGGAGAATTCTGAGTGCTGTGAGAAAACTTGAAGCAAACAAGACAAGAGTCTTACAACCAGTTTCTCCAAAACATGGCACTGTTCTTAGAATGTTTTCACGCTCCTCCCGGTGCAGTGGATAGGAGCGAATTTACTTCCAATTACTCATTACTGCTGGCTGTTGATATTCAATTAAATGTTTAAACTCTCCTTTATATACACCTCTATGGAAATACATGTTTTTGCCACACGCTACTTGTCCTTGTGTATACAGCTTGAACTCATGAGAACTTTACATGTGTGACTATCTTAACCCTCAGAATATAAACTGTCTGATGCTCTGAATAAAGTTGGCTATTGTGTGAGACTTTAGTCTGCCTCATTTATCAGCTCCACCCTCCCAGGTCCCACTGCCTCAGAGAGGTGACAATTAAGGATCCCTGAAACCTAACAAGTCGCATGAACACCTGTACTGATTAGTTTTAACTGCCAAATTGACACAGCCGAGAACCACTTGGAAAGGGAGTCTTAATGGGAAATTATCTACATCAGGCTGGCTTGTGGGCTCACCTGCAGGGGATGAGGTGGGAACAACCAGCTCACACAGGGCGGCACCATGACCCAGCCAGTGCGTCCTGAACAGTACACAAAGAAGCAAGCTGGCTTAGGGCAAACATGGAAGCAAGGATTTGTTGATTCCCTTTGCCCTTGACAGTGGCTGGGACGTGACTAGCTGTCGGAGTTCGGTGGCTGGGACGTGACTAGCTGTCTGAGTTCAGTGGCTGGGACCTGACTAGCTGAGTTCGGTGGCTGTGATGTGACTAGCTGTCGGAGTTCGGTGGCTGTGATGTGACTAGCTGTCGGAGTTCGGAGCTGTGATGTGACTAGCTGTCTGAGCCTGCCTTGACTTCTCCCAGAATGGTAAACCTCTCGGCCCCTTGGATGCTCGTGGGCACAGTGTCGGTCACAGCAGCAGAAAGAAACTAGAGCACACCCACAGATCCCTTCAGGTGTGCATAGGTATTATTAGCGTGTGCCTCTCTTGGGAAATATAACATAGCATGCAAACCTCGGTGGCTGAGGGTGAAGAGCAAGAGCTCAAAGGTCTAAATAAAGTGTTTCTCCTCCTTTCTTGTAACTCACGCTTACCAGTTTCTTTATAAGCCAAAGAAGCAGCAGCTAGAAATTGCTCTGGAAACACACAGATCTCCTAGAGAAGACATTTCTGACTGGCCTGCTGGGTAAAAATCCCCCTCCCGTGTCCTTTTGGAGAATGACAAGTTACTCACATTCCATTGGAAAACTCATGCATTACTGGCCGCAGGCTTGTCAGCGTGAGGATGGGAATGAGAGCAAAGGGAAGCTGGAAAAAATGAGATGGAGTTATGTGGGTTTTATCTCTGGAGTTTATCTCTGAAGCTGTCATAAAACACTATGATTAAAGCAACTTGGGGAGGGGTTGAGGGGTTATCTATCTGGCTTATACTTCCAGGTCACACTCTATCACCAAGGCAAGTCAGGGCAGGAACTAAGCAGACACTTTGGAGGATTGCTGCTTATTGGCACTGGCCTGGCTCTGGCACGCTCTCTCCCTCCACATCAACTGTGGAAGCTATTCTTTAAGAAGCTCCCGCTCTGTAGAGTCCATGTGGTTACTGTGCACCACAGACCCAGCACGGCTCAAAGAGGAGTCATAAATCCCATCTCCCCTACACCGTGGGCAAGAGTTGTTCCTGCCTCTGCCAAACACTGTTTTTAATCCAGCACTAATCATGATCCTAAGCACCTTTGTTTAAACACAAAAAGACAACACCGGGGGCTGGAGAGATGGCTCAGTGGTTAAGAGCACTTGGTTTGCTGTTTTCGCATAGGACCCAGGTTCAGTTCCCAGCACCCACATGGCAGTTTACAGCTATATGTAACTCTAGTTTCAGGGGAATCTGACGCAATCTTCTGAACTCTTCAGGTTCCAGGCACACACACATAGTGCTCATACATACACAAAGGCAAAACGCTGAAATACATAATAATCTTAAATAAATAAACAACATATTGGATGTGACTTGTCTCCCTAGAGTTGGTGATGTTCTGACAATTCATTTAATGATTTACCCTTGCTGCATTAATGAGCTACAATGTTGTGGATTATCTGTGTGTGACAGAGAAACAGAGACCAGGAGAGAGCGGAGACAGACAGACAGACATGCCTGTGCTATGGTGACTATGGAGAGCAGAGGACAACTTTTGGAGACGGTTTTCCCTTCCACTGTCTGCCGGGGATCGGATCAGGTCTTTACACTTGTGTCTGCCACGCTAAGCAGAGCTCATCATTGCCATGTGATGAACTTCCATCCCCTCTCCCTCTCTCCCGCACCCCGAGTACCAGCCTCCCGCAGGAGGCCTGGTGCCCCAGGCAAGACTCATTGCTGGTTAGGTGCAGCCTGGGCTTCCTTCCCCAGCTCCCTGCTCACCTGTAAGCTCTGCAGAACATTCAGGAAGTCATTCATCCCCGTCAGGTGCTCTACATCTTGGAAGACAGCAACAAGCAGCGTGGGGATGATGGCAATAGAGCGCGTCAGAATCACGCGGGCAAAGCGTGACCACCTGAGATTCAGGAATCCCTGGGAGAAAGCGCAGGGGCTGGATGAGGGCGGGTGACAGGAGAGAGAAGTGCGGGGAAGTCGGGGAAGCCGCAGATGCGGGGTTAGACCCTCAGGGGCCGTGCCATCCCCGGAGTCAACCCAGCACATACCTCCATGACAAACTGGCCGGAATAGGTTCCCGTCATGGTGGAGCTCTGCCCTGCAGCCAGGATCCCCACTGCCCAGATGTAGAGTGCTGCAGGCCCGAAGTAACATCCCAGCACAACGCCCTGGACAGGGAGAGGGACTTGTCAGTGCTTGGATAAGCCCCAGAGAGCAGCCTCTGCAGCACCTCCCTCCCCTCGTGAGCCACACCAAGTACCGTGCGGGGCGCTGCACAGAAGCCAGACCCAGTTCTGGATCTCACTCGCTGGACGGACACCCCTGCATCCCTCCTCTGTGCCCCTCATCTCTAACCCGGACGCCCCTGCATCCCTCCTCTGTGCCCCTCATCTCTAACCTGGACGCCCCCGCATCCCTCCTCTGTGCCCCTCATCTCTAACCCGGACACCCCTGCATCCCTCCTCTGTGTCCCTCTGCTGTGGGATGGTCTGTATGTCAAGTTGCTCTGATTGGTCAATAAATAAAACACTGATTGGCCAGTGGCCAGGCAGGAAGTAGGTGGGACAAGGAAAGAGAATTCTGGGAAGCGGAAGGCTGAGGCAGAGAGACACTGCCAGCCACCGCCATGACAAGAAGCATGTGAAGACGCCGGTGAGCCACGAGCCACGTGGCAACTTATAGATTTATGGAAATGGATTAATTTAAGCTATAAGAACAGTTAGCAAGAAGCCTGCCATGGCCATACAGTTTGTAAGCAATATAAGTCTCTGTGTTTACTTGGTTGGGTCTGAGCAGCTGTGGGACTGGCGGGTGACAAAGATTTGTCCTGACTGTGGGCAAGGCAGGAAAACTCTAGCTACACCCCTCATCTCTAACCCGGACGCCCCTGCATCCCTCCTCTGTGCCCCTCATCTCTAACCCGGACGCCCCCGCATCTCTAACCGCCACATTAACTCTAAGGAGGCAGAACCCTACCCTTCCCAAATCGTGCTCCTTAATTCACTTTTCTGAGGATGTGGGGAACTCAGTGTAGTGCATCTTTTTCTTGGGGGTCACAACAGAACCAGCGTGAAAGGCCCAAGAGGGCCGAGGAAAGCACATCTCACTAATTCACCTCTGTCACTGCAGTCAAGGCCCCAGAACCTCAGCGTCCTCAGGAGTTTAGGAGTTGCTGCCCATCTACCCACCCCCCACTACCACAGAACCCCAAATGTGTACCTGTGCAGCCCATCTTCTACCCCCCCAGAACCGCACATGTGTCCCGGCATACGGGCCTCAGAAATCAAAGGCCCTCAGAGGAGTTGTGCTCAGCTGAAATGAACTCCCAAAGGCCAGAGGATCTGCAAACACCGCCATGGGCTCACTCACCCCTTTGTAGATGTCCACAGCCAGAGTTGAGTTGTCCTCAGGAAAGAGGTCAGTGTGGGGACTGCTGCTATTTCTACAGACGTTAACCTGAAGACCAAGGCAGTTTGAGAACAATTGTTTTAGAAAGGAGGACCGGACAAGAACCCCTCTTTGTCTCACCAAATTCCTCGGCACGAGACAAGCAGAGGAAGCCCTGCAGGGCTGCCACAGGGGCGGCAGCTGGTGCTCCCCCCCTGCAACCCTCCCTCGGGCCTCTCACCCCTCCAGCATCAGAATGTCTGCTGCTGAGACAGTGTGCATGGCGAGAGCAAAGCTGGAGGACTGGTAAGTACAGATAAGGAGAGGGACTCTAAGAGGACTTCCTGGAGGCAGGCCAGCAGGGAGCTGAGCTACAAGCATCCCAAACTTGAGGCCAGACTGGGCCGCACAGGGAGAACTTGTCCAAAAAAACTATAAGAAATGCCCGGTTTGGTGATGCACACCTTTAATCCAGTGCTTGGGAGGCAGAGGCAGAAGGATTTCTGTGAATTCCAAACCAGCCTGGTCTCCAATGAGACCCTTTTTCAAAACCAAAACCCAAAACAAAACAGAACAGAACAGAGGCTTTAAGTGTGAGAGGACACAGCAATCAGAGGCCTCGGTCACAGCAGAACCAGGGTCAAGACGTCCTGTGGACACAAATGACCAAGATCAGATGGGAATGTGGGCCAGCAGCCCCGTGATTGTGGACAAGATCCTGGGTTCGACCCTGGCATCTTAAAGTATTCCACAATGAGCAAAACACCTCAAAGAAAAAAACCAACCAAACAAAATGGGACAGAATCCAAAATGAGCCAGGTCTCGCCCTGCCAGAGTCCTTCCTCTCTGCTGACTCCTCCTCCTAACCTGTCTTCAGAGCAGCCATCAAGTCCAGCAGACACACGGTCTGCTGGTTGATAAAAGGAAACAGAAATAACGACAGCTAGACAGCCAAGATACCACCGCTATGACAGCATGCGGCCACTGTGAGTCCAAGGCCACCTCTGCCCAGCTCACCCCTGAGGGGCGGGGACAGGCTCCCTCAGCCCCACACCGTAGACTGGCTGGGCTGTAGAGACTGGGGGAGCAGGGACGCCCAGGCCTCAGACCTATTTCCCTGGGTTCCAGGTCATTGCTCTTTTCTGTCCCGTCCCGGCGTGCAGTTCACCTGGCTTACTCACCACCTGCTCATTGGTTTTCCCAAAAAATGCTTCGGCAAAGACGGAGACGACAAAGACGTTGATGATGAAGGAGACAAAGAGCGCAATGCAGGACTCAATGAAAAAGTACTTGTTGGCTTCTCGGACTTCCCGCTTATTGGCCCGGTTGACCTGTCTAGACTAGAGATAACAGAGCAGTCAGCCTTCCACCGATGCGGAGCCTCTTTGTAACAACTCAGAACTTTGGAGTCAGCTAAAGATTAAGAGGGCAAACCACTGACCAGCTGAAACACGAGATCTCAGCTCACGAAGCTAGACTCACAGCCTCTGACAACACTGGACGTCTGGGGGAGCCAGCAGCCTGCTGACTACAGAGCTCCCACAGACTAACGAATCTCAGCCCTAAGGCTACTGGACTGACTGCCAAGTGTGAACGATCTCAGCAAAGGAACGCCTGACTTACCAGTAAAGCCCTCCTTCCCTCCGGACCTCAAGACTTCCAGACCTTTCAGGAAGAACACTAGCCTGGAATTTCGAGGGTCACTTTTCCTGGTCACTTTGGTGATAAATACAGACCAGGCAGCCTTAGAAACACTGTGCCCCTGCAGAGCTCTATCTCGTCACAGACTAAGTCTGCATCCCTGTACTGAGAGGAAAAACCCCACAACCGATACACACGGCCCCGCTCACCTTGACTAAGGCAGAATGCAGGTACATGTTGTGTGGCATGATGACCGCTCCCACGATGCCCACAGCCTGCTCAATCTGTGGAGTGCTGCAGCCTGAACAGGACGGCACGAACATGCCCCTGAGCACTTGGCTCTGGCTGGGCTTCACTGTAACATACTACACACAACATAACAGCTATTAGCCTCCACTGCACCATGGAGGAGGAGACCAGCCCAGGAGACACTGGCTCCTTCACTCCATCACCCTCCTCTAACAACTGCCTGGAACAGGAACATGGAATTATCAACAAGCACTCGCCTAGTATGTGTAAGGCCTGCGTTTAACCAGTGGGAACAAAGGGCTGCTGTGGTCTGAAGGTAAGCTGTCTGCCACGGGCTCGGGACTGGACCCACGCCCCATGTGGCTGTACTGTTGGAGATGTGGTGGGAACTTTGGCAGGTGGAGCCTCCCTGAAAGAAGCAGACCAACGGGGACAAGTCCTCCTGGCCCTAGCCATGTCCTGCACCTCTGTGCTTCTGTCTGCACTGAGGTAGAGTCTCCCACACCACAACTCCTGCCGCCAGGGTATTCTGCCCAAGGAACTGCGGACCAGACTGAGCTGAACCCCTAGCTAAGTAGCCCCTCACCCTCCTGTTACTCTCCTCCAGTATTTTGGTTACAATTACCAAAGATAACTAATACCAGGGCTTGTCGCCAGGAGTCAGAGGATTCAGGACTGTCTAGTCTGACTATCAGACACAGTACTGAAAATGTGCACTACAGATCTGCAGAGAACACGGTGCTCTGAGGAACACACCCGATAAAGGGCTTGCTGTTATCTGCGTCACTGTAACTGCTGATACAGAGCTGAGAACAGTCCAGTCCTGGAGCCACTCCTCACAATGCTGGCCACCTGCTCATCACCTCTGCTTGCCACCCGTGTGCAAGGAGCGGGCCATTCCTTAGCACCGCTCACCCAGACTTCCTCCCGGCTCAGGATTTCTCCTGCAAGCCTCGGCACAGCCTGAAAAATCTGCTCATAGACTAGATCTCTTTTTAATGTTTAGGCAGGTCTGTACATAGAAACCAGTTTATAACAACTGGACATAAAAAATTGCAAATAATGGTGTTGATCCCCAGCAATGGGCAAGGCACAAGCCAGGAAAATAATCAATCACCTATTACTCATCAACAGTTTTTGTCTCACTCCTTAGCCCTGGCTGGCCTGGAACTCTCTGGTTAGATCAAGCTGGGCTCAAACTCAGAGACTGGCCTGCCTCTATTTAGTAGCTAGTATTACAGGCCTGCACCACCACGCATGTTTAAAAGCACCACCAGCTGGTTGAACACAGCTGTAGTTAATGGATGTCAGCTCTGAGGAGCACAAACAGAACTGCTTTGAGTTAGCAGTCGCCAATAACCCTCCTGTCTGCCCCACTCCAAAGCTGCTCTGCTGTCAGGGAAATGTGGGACAAAAATGTTGACCCTGAAAGGTCTAGTCATTTCTGGCCCCAAAGAAAATCTCTATAGGCCTTCCTGCACCTGAGTCCTTGCCATAGACTACATTCCTTCAAAAGCAGCCCAGAAGGACACTGGCTTTTTGTGGATTCAATACAATCAGACAATTCTGGAATTACCGTTGCTTTCTACAATAAAAGATTACAAACGAAACAATGAAACTCTGTTTTAAATAGGTAACCAACAGCCTGTAGCACTTGCCTCATATCCAAATGTGAGGGCCATAATAGTGATGAGAAACCCAAAAAATGCTTCCAGCTTCCGCAAGCCTAAGGGGAAACGCAGCAGTGAGCCCAGCGGAGACAGACTTCCCCACAGCCACATGCCTGAAGCCAGTGGCTCTGATCCACCCGTCAGTCCCACTATCCTTACCATATTTGTCCAAAAAGAGAAATACGAAAGTATCTGCGATGGTGATGAGAACTCCACCCCACAGGGGAACCCTAGGTTAGAGAAGAAACGGAAACTAAAGACTACGACAACGCTTTCTTCACATCTGGTCCAACACAGAAAAACCCAGGAAAGCTAGGGCCTGGAGCGACAGTGGTGGGAAGCCACGCCACGAGTGGCCGGGAAACAGCTCATGAAAGGCCATCCTCTGACACTCTCCCTGGAGCTTACTGCGTCACATGGTAGGACACACAGCCAAAAGCATGGGTCGGGTGCAGTGAGATCAGCAGCCTCCCCTACAAAGGAGGGACTGTCTGTCCATTGAAATCAAGTGTGCACATCACGGGCCTGGGAGACGCAGACTCTGTCTGCTGGGGAAGCCGTAGCGGCTCTGGACAGGCTGAACCTTGAATGCTGAAAATGAGCTGCTTTTCACGTTCACCCTGTCTTTGAATCCAGCTCAATACTGACAGTGTTCTAGAGGGAAGTCCCCACCTTCCTGCAGAGAGAAGATTGATGGCGATGGCGGAGCCAATGACTTCCTGCATATCAGAACCGATGATAGCCAACTCCACCATCAGCCACAGGATGATCCGTGGGACCTACAAAGCAAACAGTGGTTCTTATCATTCATCTGGAAGAACTGCCTCCTTCCTTTGGAATTCTGATTTTGGCACAGACCAAGACAGCCTTACATAAGTCCCCAGACTCGAGAGAAACACCAGAACTCAGTCCCAGACAGCATAGGAAAGTGAGCTTCCTGTGGGAGACTGTGAACCAAGGTGAGATAGCAGCCCAGCTCACTTTGCCCTCCTCAATCCTTGAGAAGAACGGGATTCCTAGTCATTACTTTCCACTTATGCTCTTGCCTAAAAACAACCAAAAAGTTTCAGGGGAAAATAAGCCAGGAGGTGGTGGCACACGCCTTTAATCCCAGCACTCTGGAGGCAGAGATAGGCAGATCTCTGTGAGTTCAAGGTCAGCCAAGGTCTAGTCTACTGCAGAGGGAGATCCAGGACAGCCAGATAATAATATGCAAACAAGAAAAAAAGATATATGCAAAAATATTTGGGGTAAGGGGCTAGAAAGAGGGCTGAGGACTAAAAGCACTCACTGCTCTTGCAGAAGACACGAGACTGGATCTCAACTCCCAGCACCCACGTCAGGCGTCTCACAGCTCCTGCAAGTCCAGTTCCGGGGTCCGAAGCACTCCCATGCACATATCCAAACACACACACATGATTTTAAAAACTAAAAATAAACCTCTCTTTTTTAAAAGTGTTCACGGTAAACTAGCTGAGCACAGATGGAATAGAGTAAACCAGGAAACTAAATCTAGACCAACAGAAGAGGAGAAAACAGACGCAGTTCATGCTGGCTACTGCCTCCGGACACTCACTACCCAAAAAGCTTTTGCACAAACAGGTTTACTGTGCACAAGAGAAAGATACTAAGGGAATTATAAAACCGCAACACTTGCTCAGAAGTTGGAAAAATCATTTCTAATTACCACATGTGGTGGCACATGCCTACAACACCTGTACTCAGGAACTCCAGCAGGATGACCAAGAGTTCAAGAACATCCTAGGAGGGAGAAGGAGGGTGAGGGAGAGAACTGACCAACCAGCCTATGAGAACAGAAAAGAAAAACAACACAAAACCTCTATGTTCACAATCAGAAATGAGACTACACATTTAGGGCACACCCAAGGGAGGCCTGTTTCACAGCTACAGATGAAACTAACTTAAAAATGTTTTCAGGCTGGAGAGATGGCTCAGAGGTTAAGGACACTCACTGGCTGCTCTTCCAGAGGTCGTGAGTTCAATTCCCAGCAACCACATGGTGGTTCACAACCATCTGTAATGAGATCTGGCACACAGGCAGAACACTGTATACATAATTAATAAATTAAAAAAAAAAGGGATTAAAAAAAGTGTTTTTCAGCCAAGACAGAGTGTTCACTCTCTAAGGTACCTGTCAAGCACATGTGAAGGCCTGAGTTTTGTCCTCAGCAGCCCTGCAGAAGGTCTCCCAACAAAGCCATTCCCACTTCAGGTGGCCAGTAAGAAAGGTAAGATACTTAGAAGGAAGCTCTAGGGACAGAGTGAACTGAAGACAATCAGCAAATCCAAAGATCCTACCACATCTACTTTGTAAAAACATCTTCAAAGTGACGGTGACATCAGACAAAATAAGGGTGATTGGTAAATGCTGACTCATGCAGAATCTCCCTAAGGAAACCCATGTCTGCCTGTAATTCTCGGACTTGAGAGGTAGAAACAATGATTAGCACTCAAGGCCATCTTTGGCCAAATACAGAGTTCAATGTTAGTCTGGACAACATGAGCGTGTCTCAAAACAACAACGAAAAAGTGAGTCCTGCACTTGGCTCAGTCTGGGAGGAAGGGACTGGACCTGCCTGGACTGAGTCTACCAGGTTGATCGCAGTCCTCGGGGAAGGACTTGTCCTGGAGGAGGTGGGAATGGGGGTAGGCTGGGGGTAAGGGAGGGGTGGGGGGGGGAGAATAGGGGAACCCATGGCTGATATGTAGAACTGAATGGTATTGTAAAATAAAAAAAATATATATATATATAAAAAAAAAAGTGAGTCCTGTGTTGGACTCTGAAGGAGGACATACATGGTACTTCTAGTTTCAGGGACACTGCCCCCACTCCTCCACTGGCTCAATACACCAGACCCACGGATTCCTGCAGGTACAGAGGAGCAGGCAGACGCACGCCACTCACCTTGGGATACTGACGGTGACACACTTCAGCAAGATGCAAGCCGGTGACCACTCCGAGTCGAGCTGCCAGGCGCTGGAGCAGCAGCCCCACGATGGTGGCCAGCAGGAGCACCCAGAGCAACTACAGAGAACGACACCCCAACACTTGTTAGGCAACGCAAGGCCTTTTGCCTGGTTGTCTGGGAAACAGCTCAGTCAGGACAAAGCCAGGTCAGGGACACAGTTCCACGTTCTGCATCAGCTTCTACATATGACCCGCCAGGCAACTGGCATCTTTCTGGCCCTCAGTTTCTCCTCTAGTGTTTCTTCTAAGGAAATTATGTGGCTAAAACAAGATCAGTGGTGGCGCACGCCTTTAATCCCAGCACTCGGGAGGCAGAGGCAGGCGGATCTCTGTGAGTTCAAGGCCAGCCTGGTCTACAGAGTGAGTTTCAGGACAACCAGGACTACACAGAGAAAGCCTGTCTTGAAAAACCAAACAAACCAGTAGAGACCACACACAAGGACTGTTCATGCAAGTGTCACTGCCGATGAGGACTGTGCATGCTGGGATGATGAGGGAGGCGTGGCAATCTGAATGAGAATGGCCATGGGCTCCTAAGTTTAGGAGGATCAGAAAGTGTGGTCTTGTTGGGGGTGTGTCAGGGCCCTCCTGCCATTCCCAGAGTCCTCTCTGCTTCCTGTCTGAGGATCGAGATGTGCTCTCAGCTGTTCCTGCTGCCCACACCTTTGCTCCACCATCATGGATTTTTAAACCCTTGAACACTGTCAGCCCAGAGAAAAGGCGTCGTTTTGTTTTGTAAGTGGTCTTGAGACCGTGTTTTGTCCCAGCACTAGAAAAGTAACTAAGACAGGAGGTGAGAGACACAGGGTCCCGGACTCCTCTGCCATGCAATCAAAAGTCTTCAGAGAACATTTCACTAGCAGCCTGTTTATCAGAAGCCATACCAGTAACCTAGCCAACCGATACCTACTTTACACTTGTTCTTAGCTGAAAGACCAAGAAGCGATTGGATGAATAACACACGTGGTGAAAACCACATGATAACCAAGAACTACTTTTTACTGGTCCATCACTTCAAGAAAAACAGCCCCACCAGAAGTGACCAGCCACACAGCATCGCAAGCAATCACAACATGAGCTCACAAGAGCACCGGTTGCTAACACGGAAGTACAGCACACACAACAGCTAATTGTATATGATTAGGAGTTAACATCACATCTTACATTTGCTTTTATTTCTCTCAACTGAGAACAGCTCCAGCGTGAACTGTGTGCGTGCAGAGGATGGGGTACATTTTAACCTTTATGCGGTAGATCTTCATATCTCCTGGGATGGTAAATTATAAAATAGATTATTATCTCAGTCGGGCATGGTGGTGTACACCTTTAATTCTAGCACTTGGAAGACAGAGGACAGCCTAGTCTACATAGTAAGTTCCAGGACAGCAATAGATTATTATCTGTATATTTTATTCATTTATGACATACCTAACTTTTAAATTTTCAGTATTCTAAGCCATGCACCCCATCTGTGGTTTTTACAAGTTGCTGCTAACATAGAAAGACCTACATGTAAGCAGACATGCACTGTTCAAACCTATGTTGTTCAGGTAGAGCCCGAGTCTACTCCGCAAGAGCAGGAAAAGGCTGTCAGAGTGTAATGAGTGCTCAAAAGGACGGGGGTAGCATGCCGAGGCCCTCAAGTCTATCCTCAGCCACAACAGTGACAGTAACAACAACAACAATGAAAACTTGTTACTCAGCTGGGGTAAAACTGGATGCTCACCTTAAATCCAGCCACTGCTCCAGACTGCAAATCAGATTCGATGTTTCCTGGATCCAGGTAGGCAATGCTCATAAGAAAACCAGGTCCTGTGAATGCCCAGAGTTTACGAAAGCTGAAACAAGAGTACTGCAAAAGAGAGAGGAAAAGCAGCCTGAGTGTCACCTCTTCTAATGAATGTCTCCACTATTTTGTCACATGTCAGGGGTATCACCAGCTGCACGGGATCAGGGGCAGTGCACATGCGCACAGTCCACATCCAGCTCATCTACATTTTACCAGCAAGATGGCCGCCTCTCTCAGTGACAGCCCTTCCTTTACCTGCTCTCCACCAGCAACTCGTTCTAAACTAAAGTAACACAGCACCTTTGTGCCCACCACTACCCACACTGGAGCCACACTGGAGAAAGGACAACACACAAAACCCATTCTTCCAAAAGTTACAAAATGCTCACTGACACCACCAGGCACCTTTCCACAGAGGCTTGCTCATCCTGATGATGGCAGAGACTGGCTGCCAACACGAGACTGGAGGTTGTCAAGCAAGAGGTGGGGGCTGGAGAGCTTTCCCTCACAGGCTTCCCCAGGACACAGGGTCCCCTACAAGGGACCATCACTAACCTCCTCCTCAGGAATGGGGATCTTCTCATCAAAGTAGGTGGTGAAGGGATCCTCTGAGTCCCCAGTAGACTGTGGGAGGGAGGAGTTGCTGTAGGCGGGGTTGATAGTACTAAGACTGGCAGAGTCTCCATGGTCTCCAGAAGCGCCATCTGCGTGAACATAACGAAGTCCACTAATGAGCAATCAAAGCTCTTCCCTTGGTGGAGAACTAGCCCTTGTCTGGTACATGCTCCCTCATCACTGAGCAACAGCTTTAGACCCAAAAATTATCTTACACCTGCACACACAAGAGACCAGCCTGGCTTTATCCTAAACAGCTTATTTAATCTACGTTCTAAAATAAATGCACATGTGTGTGCACATGAATACTTATTTAGAGACAGGTCTCAGGCTGGTTTGTGCTGAGGATGACTCTGAACTTGATCCTTTTGCATCCACTTCCCCAGTGCTGGGATACAGTCACATGCCAGCATACCTGGTTTTATGTAGTGCTGAGGACTGGACCCAGGGCTTCATGCATGCTAGGCAAGCTCTCTATAACTGAGTTACATCCATAGTCCAAAATATTAAATATTTTTACAGGGTAATATATGCACAAGCTGACTGGTACAATCCTGCAACCCTAACTCTTGGAAACTAAGGAGAGAAGATTGAGATTTCCAGGTCAGCCTGGGCTACACAGCCAGACCCTATCTCAAAGGACAGAAAAGGCATCTCAAAAGCCTCCAATTGCTCTCTCCATCTTGGATCAGTTTAACCTAATATTTTATACTCATCCCTGGCCCCAACTCATCCCCGTAACTCCTCTCAGACCCACGCCCTGCCTCCTCCCAATCTCGTGTCCTCCCTGAACCAGCTTCGACACTGATCATCGTAGTTATCTCATTCTACATCTCTACACCCACTTGATTTACTTTATGTGCTTTGGTGTGAGGGTGTCACATACCCTGGAACTGTGAAGGTGTGAGCTGCCATGTGGGTGCTGGAAATTGAAGCTGGGTCCTCTGGTAGAGCAGCCAGTGCTCTTAACCTCTGAGCCATCTCTCTAGCACCCACCCACCCCCCACCCCCGCAACTTGATAATTTTTAGAATCACTTCATTTTTCTTTACGAACACTGACATGCTTTAAAGGCTATTCAAAAGGATCACAAGTTTGAAGTCAGCCTGGGCTACAATTTAACAAGACTTTGCCTTAAAACAAACAAGCAATTCATACCTACAACTCGACATTGATAAACTAGACCCACTAGTAACTCAGGATCCTACTCTAAAAGAACGTCCCATCACCCAGCAGGACTCGCTCTAAGAACCATCCCTGGGTCCACGGCTCCATCAGCCTCACACAGTAAGTGACAGTAGAGCAAACTGTCAAGCAGGAAGCAGGAGTCCTGACTAAGGCCTCACGCAGGACTGAAGGGCTGGTGGTCACGGGTGTCTGCCGGCGCCCTTGTGACAGCATGGCTCACAGCAGCCTGAGAGCAGCGTTTCCCTGAAGTCTGCATTTTACAGTTAATCTTGAATGCAAGGCGGAAGGCCTGGCAGACGAGGGCTAGTCCATCAGAAGCACACAAAGTCCACTGAGCTGCAGACATCACATGGCTAGGGTAAACCACAAAACGCTCTTCTCTTTCCCATAAGTCCCTACAACCAACCACACAAAGCAGAGCTCTGGTTTTCCTTTCTAGGAAGCTGGTGTGGGCAACCGAGAGCGGGAGCTCAGATTCAGAAGGACCCTGTGTGTCTGCTGCACACACATCTGAAACACTGGCAGGCAGATGCAGTGAGCACACTGGAGGTCACTGCCCAGGCTGGGAATGACGCTGTCCTTACAAGCATCACTGCTCTAGAAACCAAACCAGCTAGTCACAACGCAGCTGGCAATCAGGAATGAGACCGGAGGCGGAATTCTATGATCACAAATTCATTTCATTCACAGCCTGTCACCAGACGAGCCTGTTGGCTGTGCTTCGGAGGACAGGTTAGAGGGACAGCCTGCCACTGACTAAAGCCCAAGCCCATGTAGACAAAGACATGAAGCTGTAAGTTACCATCTGGCGTCTTTTCTTCAGGATCCAACACCATGGTAGATACCTGAGTGTCTGTGTTCTTAGAATAGGATTCTGTAAGAGAAAAGAAAGGTGAGGAATTAGCAAGAACAGAACTAACACTTCGTCACTGTATGGCTGAACGCTGGTATGAAAGGAACAATCTCCCTACTCAATTAGCTAACCCGGAAATAATTACAGCTTTCAGAACAGGATTAAGAGGCATTAACAAAAACAATAAAAGGTAAGGCCAGGAAGACGGCGGTGAGACTGGGAGCTGGCCAGCCTCAAGGAGCCTGCGTGTGTGCACCCGCCTCAGTGCTGGGGTCCAGACAGCACCAGAACCACACTCAACAGCTCCAAACTCATGTGGGTCCCTGTGTGCGCACAGCAGATGAACCAGCCAACAAATCTGTTTGGTTTTGGTTGTTGTTTTGAATTTTTGAGACAGGGTTTTTCTGTGTAGCCCTGGCTGTCTTGGAATTCACTTTGTAGACAGGCTGGCCTCGAATTCACAGAGATCTGCCTGCCTCTGCTGAGATTAAAGATGTGCACCACCACACCTAGCTCCCATCAAATCTGTTTTCATATGCACTAACAGGCTGCCAATCAACAAATCTCTGCCTCGATATCAACCCAATATTAGCCCAAATTAGCCCAAAATACCTCACTATTAAGCCAAATATCTAACACCAGAATAATCTCCTTCAAAATTCACAATTTTTAAAGAACAGAAAGGTTTATAGTAACAAAATTTGGAAGACGGGGGAAGGATAGGGAAATCAAGATCATCATCTATATAACCACAAAAATGAACAGAAAATAAAGGAAAGTAATCTAGAACTCTCTGGCCTATCCAACGAATTAAACTCATGACTCAGTTTTGTGGAAGGGCATGGAAGGTGCCTATCAAGTGGAGGGCCACTATTCCCCAGAAGGAAAACTAAAGGAAGTTCCAGTCTTGCTCTGAAAACTGGGAGAAGCTAGTCGCGGCAGTAGCCTGCCCTGTGGACTGCGGGAATGCTGAGGCACCAGCAAGGCTGGGCCCATCCGGGAAGCAGTGCTTCTCTGGGTACCAGTGGCATTTCGAGGTGCAGCTGGGGACTGCGGGAGCATTACCGAGCTGACATGGTAGTCTATCCACAGCACACTGGCGGCTTGGCCTCACTACAAAGACTGAACTTTTTTAAAAAACATTTATTTTTTTCTGGGGTTGGGCATGGGTGCCACATAACTCACAGGAGTTGGCTCCCTTCTTCCACTATGTGGGACCCTGGATCGAACTCGGGTCTTTAGGCTTGGCAACAGGTGCCTTTACTTTCCAAGAGCCCTCAAAAGCTGAACTTTTCAATTTTGGATCTAGGTTCTATGTAATTGTTATCTCAGTAGATTCCAAATATACAGCGAGAGGAAGTTACCGCTGACACCTACCTCCTCCCACAAACCCCCCGAAGTGCTGACCCTGCGGAAGGGGGTGGAGTCTCCTTCCTTGCTGAGCAACTGTTCCCCTCTTATCCAGTAACCACTCCTACCTGAACAGCCCTCCACCTTAGTTCTTGGATATTCTTTATGAACCAACATATTCTACCTTATGAATTCCGTCATCTAGACCCAAAAGGGGGCTCTGGGGTTCACCTGCCTTCTGGGTATAAACACACCATCACGGGTTAATTTAAGAAGCACCATCTTTCCCTCAACAGTCAGCAGGGTCCAGCACTTTCCTGCAACAGACAACTAGGCCCGTCTCTCTGGTCAGCCACAGACCCATTAGCACTCATCAATCCAGCCTCCTCCACCGTCTGAGGGCACTCACGCATCTGAGCACGCCCTGGGCTCCGATCACAGTGTGGCTCGGTGGCCTTTAACTTTGTGAATAAGGCAAGACACCGTTATCCTACCCACAAGAAAGAAATAAGAAACTACAAGTCACACCAGGCAATGAGCTCTCACAAGAAAAGGAACTTGGACCACGAGGAACCAGCAAACTCCACACAGTGCCTCAGTGAGCTTTGAGTCACGTGTTATGAGGAGTCCTTCCGTATTCTCTGTTCAGTTCTGAGAACTGTCACCCAGACTGACTAAATCAGATTGCTTCTGTAATGAGGGCTGATATCCTGTTTAAGAATATTCAGTGCATGGAATATACTTGAAAGAGATTTTTAATATCCAAAGCAGGTTTTAAAAAGTTATATTTAGGGGCCTGGTGAGATGGCTCAGAGGTTAAGAGCACCGACTGCTCTTCCAGAGGTCCTGAGTTCAATTCCCAGCAACCACATGGTGGCTCACAACTGTCTATAATGAGATCTGGCGCCCTCTTCAGTATACATAATAAATAAATAAATAAATCTTAAAAAAAAAAATTTTAAAAAAAAGTTATATTTAAGGGTTGGGACTTAGCTCAGTGGTAGAGCGCTTGCCTATAAGGCCCTGGGTTCGGTCCTCAGCTCCGGAAAAAAGAAAAAAAAAGTTATATTTAAAAAGGAAAGTAAGCCGGGCGGTGGTGGCGCACACCTTTAATCTCAGCACTCGGGAGGCAGAGCCAGGCGGATCTCTGTGAGTTCAAGGCCAGCCTGGTCTACAGAGTGAGTTCCAGGACAGGCACCAAAACTACACAGAGAAACCCTGTCTGGAAAAACCAAAAAAGAAAAAGAAAAAGAAAAAAAAAGAAAGTAGGCCATTGAGACGGCTCAGTGGGTAAAGGTTGCTGCTGCCAAGCCTGAAGACCTGAGTTCAATCCCCCAGAATCCACATGGGGAAAGATCAACTCTCCACCCCTACAGGCTGACCTCTGACCTCCCCACACTCAGTGTGCCAACCACACACACACAGGGTTTTACACTGATGAAGCGGGGTTGACCTGGAACTTGAGACACTGATTACACCTCAGCTTCCCAACTCAGCAGGGTTAAAGTTCTGACGTTACTAGCAGCATATTCTAAGACAGAAAGCCAACAAAACACAGGCAGCTGCTCTTTAGTCTTAGGCACACACTACTGAAGAGAAGAGATTCGACAGGACAGTCTTCCCATCACAAGCTCCACGGTTCACACGCCTGCAGGATGCACTAGGGCGGAGAGGGAGGGGCACTTCGTGCTCGTGGAGAGGAACAGTGGCTTTGCCCTCCAGGACCATTTCTCTCTCTCTCTCTCTCTCTCTCTCTCTCTCTCTCTCTCTCTCTCACACACACACACACACACGCACACGCACACGCACACACCGTCAGTCATCTCACTGCATCAAGGAGAAGATGCAGCCTTAGAACACAGGCAGGGGCTGGAGAGATGGCTCAGTGGTTAACAGACCAGCTGTTCTTCCAAAGGACCTGGGTTCTATTCCCAGCTCCCACATGGTAACTCATAAATCTCTGTAACTCCATTTCCAGGGGAACCAACATCCTCATACATAAAGGCAAAAAAACAATGCACATTAAAGAACTAATAAAATATGTTAGCCAGGCGGTGGTGGCGCACGCCTTTAATCCCAGCACTGAGTTGGTCCGCTGAGTTCAAGGCCAGCCTGGTCTACAGAGTGAGTTCTAGGACAGCCAGGGTTATACAGAGAAACTTTGTCTCAAAAAGAAAAAAAGGAAAGAAAAGGCAGCGTTGAGGGCTGGTGGGGTGGCTCAGCTGGTGAAGGTGCGTGCCCCAAGGCCACCCGAATGCCATCCTAGGAGCCACACGGCAGACAGTGGGAAATGGAACTGATTCCTGCAGGTTTCCAGACTCTCCTCCTCTCCCTCTCTCTCCCTCCCTCCCTCTCCCTCTCTCTCTCCCTCTCTCTCTCCCTCCCTCCCTCTCCCTCTCTCTCTCTCTCTCTCTCTCTCTTTTCTGTCTCCCTCTCTCCCTCTCTCTCTCTCTCTCACACACACACAGATAGATAGATAGATAAAAAATGTTTAAGAAGAGAATTTAGGGAAAGAAAGAAAAGGCAGTTAGGGGCCAGGTTTGGTGGTTCACACCTATAGTCCTAGTACTTGGAAAGTGGAGGCAGGAAAATCATGAGTTCAAAACCAGCCTCAGCTACACAGAAAATTGCAGACCAGAGCAGAAGGGAGGGAGAGGCAGGTCAGATGGAGGTGAGTGCTGAGCTCACTTCCATCTTGTTTGGCAACAAAACCTGCTCACCAGGTACTGTATTGTTGTTGTACGTAGCAGCAGCAGCAGCAGCGAGGCTCCAACCCAGGTGCCCCGCGACAGACAGCGCCAGGCCCCATTAATTTTCTCAAATGTAAAGCTTCCGTAGTCTATCAGAGCCTTTCAGTCCCGCTCACTGGGGACATTCTGTCAAACAATCCGACAGAAATCTGAGTGGGTAATCGCTCTGTGCTGTCTCCCGGGCAGGCACGACAGACAGCCTAAAGCTCAACTTACTCCTCCTCTGTCTTAGTGTCCACACAGTGGTTCAGACAGTGAAACGCTGACTCCCCCTCCTTTCCAGAGAGCCATTTCCTGATTCTAGCAAGTACCCCTCAGCACCCACTGCTTAGCACTGGCTTGTCTTCTGAGGAGGTGAGAACATCTACTCCCTGGTATTCTCCTTACAATTCTTCTGCTCCTTTAATTTAATAAGAAACTTCGATTACCTTAAAAATCACACACGGTCAGGAGCATTCAGCATTCAGGAGGCAGAGGCAGGAGGACAACCAGGTTTAAGGCCACCTGATCGACCCAGCAAGTTCCAGCTCAGCTGGGGCCACATAGTAATATCCTAGCTTAAAATAAAAGGGCTGGAGAGATAGCTCAATACTGCTGCTCTTCCAGAGAACCCAGGTTCAGTTCCCAGAACCCAGATAGCAGCTCACAACTGTCTGTAACTCCAAGTCCAGGGGATCTAACACCATCACACAGACATACATGCAGGAAAAACACCAATTCACTTAAAAATAAATCACAAAAAAAAATAAACAAAATAAAGTATGAAATACTAAATACATGTACAACTCTAAAAAACCATTTTTTCCTTATGTTGAAAAAAGGCTTGAGTTTAAAACAGTGGTTTCTTGTATTTGTCCCTAAAAGGAGGTAAAGGTATTCATAGCCATCTCATTAATTTTAAGGTATAGAAGAAAGTTTTATCATCTACCCCCCATACTGGGGAGAGAAGGGGGGTTGTTTGTATACAGTCTAAATCTCCCCACCTCCCAAGTCACAACGTACAAAATATGAAGTAATACAAATCCAGAAATGGCACACAAGTGTTTAAAGACCTTCTTGTACATTTATTTATGTGTGTGATGGCAGTGTGCACCTGTGGAGGTCGGTTCTACTTCTACCTTGAGGGCTCTGAAGATCAAACAACCTGGCACTGATCAAGATGCCTCCCTGGCTTTCAAACACTCAGAAGAGAACAACCGCCTGTAACCACAGCATTCAGAGGCTGAGGCAGGTGAGTCACAAGTTCAAGGTCAACCTGAAGCTGCTTAGTAAAATTCTATCTCAGAAAGGTGAGTAGGACCAACAAATGAGAACATAAAGATTCCAAATCTTGCCGGGCGGCACACGGCGCACACCTTTAGTCTCAGCATTCAGGAGGCAGAAGCAGGTGGATCTCTGTGAGTTCAAGGCCAGCCAGGGCTACACAAAGAAACCCTGTCTTGAAAAAAATAAAAAAATAAACAAATAAGCAAACAAAAAAGTGACCTTAAAACTATAATCCACCCTATGGACCTGGGTTCCACATAATGCCTTTAATTCCACACAACACACCCCACTCATAAAGTACAAACAGTGCTCCTATTACACAAAGTCACTATACCTGAATCAGGGCCGGCTTTCTCTCTGACACAATGGCCATTGAGACACTAGCTGAGATAGTACTTTGCTAACTTCGAATGCCACAGTAATCTCTCTCTCCTCCTACTTGTCTTGCCCAAGAACTCCAATCACAACTCAACACCCAACATGCCGCCTCTCACCTGAGTTTGACTTTTCAGTTCTCTTTGAGATTTACAGAAGAACCTACTGGGATAAGGGTGGAGGGAAGGGGGTGGGAGGGGGCAGCCTCACGCAGTCTTTAATCCCAGCACTCAGGGAGGTAGAGGCAGGCTGGGTGAGTTCCAGGTCAGTGTGACTGACATAGGGAGTGCCGAGACAGCCAGGACTACAGAGAAAGACTCTGCCTCAAACCAGCAAAGGCAAGACGCCCCAGCATGTGACTGACGCCTGCTTGTGACTCCAGCTTTCAGAATGCTAAAGCAAGAAGCTAAGAGTTCCAAGCCATCTAAGACAGCCAGATCCTGTCTGGAAAGAAACACACACACACACACACACACACACACACACACACACACTCACTCACTCACTCACAGAAGGGAGGGATGGAGAGGAGGGAGGGGAGGAGAGGAGAGGAGAGGAGAGGAGAGGAGAGGAGAGGAGAGGAGAGGAGAGGAGAGAAAGATCTGGGGAGTGGAACACAGCTGATAATGAAGCCTGCTTGGGTGTCAGTGAAGATAAGAACAGGGAAAATGTGGCCCAGCTGTCAAGTACTGATCTGTTAGACAAAAGTATTATTTGTCAACCATGACTAAGAAACAAGGGCCTGAGGCTGAAGAGATGGCTTGAGGGTTAAGAGCACTCATTGCTCTTCCAGAAAAACTGAGCTCAATTTCTGGCACCTACGTCAGAGGGCTCACACTGTCTGTAACTCCGACTCCTGGAGATCTGACACCTCTCACGTGCACACACCCCTACAGACACAGGCACAGTCACATGGCGGGATGCACGCGTGCACACACAAATAATTAAAAATAATACAACAAATCTTTAAAGAAAAAAAGAAAGGACAGTGGTAGGGCAGGCAGGGCACACGCTCATGGGGGGTGTGCAGGCCAGGCACACGCTCATGGGGGTTGGGCAGGCCGGGCACACGCTCATGGGGGTTGGGCAGGCCGGGCACACGCTCATGGGGGGTGGGCAGGCCAAGCACACACACACACACCACACACACACACACACACACACACAAACACACACACACGAGAACTATTCCTTTTCTCTGCTCACAGAGTTCACCTTCCGGATTGCTGACTAGCCCACACACGGTTTACTCTGCCCTCCTCTACCTTGGCCTTTGTTCTTCCAACTCTGACAGGGTAAGCTTCCTGTAAACTTCCTTCTAACCGCAGCTTTACAACAGTGCTTCCCCTGGTGGGGGGACAATCTGGTCACCTGGCCTGACACCTCCATCCTGTGAACAACTTCAAAGGCCCTCTCTTAGGGAAGAAAAAGGAAGAAATCTATCAAAAGCATATCATCTACCGCCCATCACCCAAAAACTTTGTCCAAGTCTTTTTTTTTTCCACTTTCTTATATAGTTTTCCTCCAGGAAACCTGAAGGATTTTTTTGTTTTGTTAGGGCACATCTAGCCCATTTACCCTAACAGACATCACCATCAACACTGACCTTCTGTCCTTAGAAGAAAATCATGTGTCGAGTCAGACAAGCAAGTAAGAGATTCCGCAGCCCTGGACGCTTCCTTCTGCTCTTTGGAACCTGATACATTTTTAATAATTAACTTGTAGTCTTCTCCTCTCATTACATATGAATTTGAACACATGACAACCTAAAGAAGTATTGAACTGGTTTTTGGTTTTTTTTTTTTTGGTTTTTCAAGACAGGGTTTCTCTGTGTAGCTTTGCGCCTTTCCTGGATCTCACTCTGTAGACCAGGCTGGCCTTGAACTCACAGAGATCCGCCTGCCTCTGCCTCCCGAGTGCTGGGATTAAAGGCGTGCGCCACCACCGCCCGGCGGGGCATGCTTTGTAAGCTGTGCTTTTCCATAAACAGTTCCTTATTTAGTGATGGGATCCCAACAATGCTGCTAAGCGACTGAGAAAGACTTCTTTTGAACTCCTGGGGTCTCCCAACCACACCAACAGGAATTAAGAGGATTTAAGGCTCATACAAAGATGTACTGGCATAGCAGAAAATGATAGCCTCTGACTGACAAGGCGGCACCGAACCAGGCTCTGGGCTGCAAAGTCAAACAGAAAAAAACGATCCTACTTTGTGAATACAATTTTCACTGAGTGACTACTGAACCAAAGCTGTCCACCAGCTCTGCCGAGTAACAGAGCGGAATCTCGGAGTCACATCCAGCTTCCCTATCCCTTCACAACAGGTGCGGCCAGGATGCTCAGGAATTCCCCTTCTGAGTCCCACAGGCCTTCCGGAAACACGAGAGAGCCTGTGTGCTGCAGTCACCGCCTTCTAGGTGCGTGTCCAAAATAAACTCTTAATCCAAGCAAGGCTGAGAATGAAGACTGTAGCAAAAAACACCAGCGAAATCTCAAGGTTACATTTACTAACACAGCTACTGCAGAAACTAGCCTAAAACGTTCTTTTCCAACCTCATTTAATAAACTAAGCAGAAGCCAGGCCTGAGTGGCAAATGCTTGTGACTGATCTCAGCACAGAGGCAGAAGGATGGCTGGAGGTCGACCTGGTCAACATATCAAGTTCCAGAGCAGTTAGACACATATAGCAAGATCTAGTCTCTGAGAGAAAAGACGAGGGTTAAGAAGAAGCCCTCTGCACAGCGCCTGTCTTCTTCGCCTGTAATTACTGCGCTTTCAGACTAATAATATGGCTAGAAAGCACTGGCCTGGGGAATCTTTGGCAACAGCCCGAAGGATTCCGAGCAAAGACTCCTGAGAAGGTCAAAGCCTTGGGTAACAGCAGGTGCGAGCAGGCAGTAATAAAAGCACCTGGTGGCAGGGGACCGGCCTAAGCGATTTTCGTGTATTAACTAATTTAACACCAACCACCTGGAAGATCCCGCCATCAACCCCAACCTAGGTGTGCGGAACACAAGAACGCCTAAGCAGCCTGAACGGAACATTAACACAGCCAAGAAGTGATGGAGATGCCACGGCGGAAGGCCAGCCTCCCGTGGCTCCCCCACGGCTCACACAGAAGCTCCCAGAAGCCCCTGGGCCCTGGCCAGCTCTCCCTCCATATGTTTGCTCTCGATGCCTTAAATCGCATCGCAGTAAAGCAAAGGACAACGGAGTGTCTCCATAGCACACAGAGGAAAGCCAGCTTCTGTCCTGAGGACGCCCTTCCAAATAGTCTGATGTACCCACGAAGTCCGGCACCGGGGACCCGACCCGGACAAAGAGCCCAAAGGAGCGGTGTCACATAAAGTGAGCTTTGAAAAGTACCGGGGCTAGGAAGCCGCTGGGAAGGGGCGCACCCATCGCGTGCAAGGCGTCCCCGAAAGAGGCCCGGAAGGCGCGAGGACCCCGGCTGCACTCAACCCCGCGGCCCGAGGCCCTCGGGCCGACAGCGCAGCCCCGGCGGCGGCCGCCGGGCTGACAGGGCGCTGAGCTGCGGGAGGCGGCGCGCAGGTAGGCGGACCCCGGGGCTCCCCCTCCGCGGGGCGCCCGGTCTGCGCACCCCCGACGCGGGGCGCCTCCGGTCGGGCCGGCCCCGGGGAGGGGCGGTGGTCCGGCGTCCCAGGTCGCGGGGCAAGGCCGAGGCCCGTGACCGCCAGCGCCGGTGCCGACGCCGGCGCCCTCCGCGTCTCCCCGGGGTCCGGGGCTCCCGCCCGCCCGCTCGCCCGCTCGCTCGCTCGCACACAGCGGAACGCTGTGACCCCCGACCCCGCCAGCACCTCGGCTTACCGGCTCGCCCACCGCCTGACACGCCGCGCCGGTGCCTCCATATCCCAGAAGCCAGCACCTAGCGGGTCAACCTCCTGCCCTCCCGCGATTGGCTGGCAGGGCGGGAGCCCCACTTCCTGATTGGCTGGGCTCCCGCAGCGGCCGGGCTGCGTGGCGGGCGGACTGGGCGCGGAGGCTCCGCCCACCCATGCTGGATCTGGGGGCGGGGTCCGCTGGGGAGGCGGAGCCTGTGGGGGCGGGGTCGAGCCGGAGGCGTGGCCCGGCTCCAGCCCTGCCGTTCAAACCTACCGCGTTCCTCAGGTTGGCGACTCCCCAGCCCGGGAATGCTAGGGACCTGTAAATTTTTGTCATAGTTCCCGCCATCTCTTTTTAGGTCACTACAAGCCTGTTTCCTCCTAAGAGATGATGACCTCGAGATACAGCTACAACCGGTAATAAGGCACCACGGCAGTCCCTTTTCTTCTGGCTGCTCGGGCCAAGAACACCCCACGTCTGGGAGGAACCGCGGAACCTGGACCAGCGGAGCCAGTTCGGCCGCATCAGTGGTTCTCCTTCCAAGCCTCTCAGGGAGCTTTTCTCCATCCCACCTAGCTGTGTCTTCTCCCCACACTCTGTCCTGCCTGCCCCAAAGCAGTCCCGCTCCATCCCCGGCCTCACACCTCAGCGTCCTTCTCTGTAATACATGCCCTGACAAGCCCCCCAACTCCCCACCAAGTTCTAAGAGCTACCAAAACCTTTTTTTTTCCCCTCCCGATTTCCCCTACTGGCTACAGCAGTAGAGACGACAGCGCTGTATCCTTCATGCAGAAACTGCCGGGAGAAATGTAAGAACGGAGAGAGGAAGAAAGCACGAACCCACAAAACAAACAAACAAACAAACATATGACGACAACCAAAGCAAACTCGGGACAAAAGGAAAAAGCCAGACTTCCACACCCTGGCAAGGGCTGCTGCTTTCCATACAGAGTGGTCTCCTGAAAGAAGAGAAAACGCACACGTTAGTTCTGGACCAGCGCCCTCTAGCCCAGCACCTCTCCTCTGGGACCCTCGGTTGCCACTAGGAAAAGAAAAGGGTCGGGGCTGTTTGTCTCAGCTTCCAGGTGTGCTCGGCTGGCCCGCGTCCCCGCCACTGGCTGCCCACTTACTTAGCTCACAGTTGGGAGCAGGGGCTGCTGCACTCGGCTGCCTCTTCCCCATGGTGCTTCAGAACTGGTTTGGCTAATCCTGGAGCCGCGCAGCCTCTATATATGCGGACCAGTGCGCCTCCCTTGGTTAGAAACGAGACTTGAGGTAGGTCCAGACTGAGGAAAAACTTCAAACCGCACCCTCCAAAGCATAATCAAATTTCATCTTTGACCGGCCATGAAAGGGAAGCGTTGTATTTCTGCCACTCCTAGTTATTAATAATATTAATTGAGTTCAAGTTTTCTTCTGAGATTTCATTTCTGTGCCATTCCGAAGGGCAGGACCTAGAGGCAATGGGCGCTGGTGGCTGAAATGGGTGGGTGGAGGGAACTGCTTTCCTCTGGCCGCCACTCCCTCCCCTGGGAGTCAAGCTGGTTCGGGGACTAGGACTCTGCCCCTCTGAGACGGGAGGTAAAACCAATTAACCCAAAGCCTGACAGTTCGCATGTATTTTCCACGTAGTACGTGCGATACTGATGCAATTATGAGGCGTCTCAAAGTATAGATGGAAATGCCGCCTGGCCTATTTCTCCGGATCTGAAGGAGCCGAGGGCATGAGCTGGTCAATCAGTGATCAGGAGGCAGACAACAAAGTGAGGCAGATCAGAACTTAGTACCCGATGGAAAAGAAAAGAGGCCTGAGGCAGCGAAACAGAAATCTAGGGCAAGAATTTCTCGGTGTGGAAGGAGGGGAGCTTGAGGCATGGGGGAAATTTGCCTCCTGGAAACAACTGAGACTATCTAAGAATAAATGGAAAGAAACGCAGTTGGCTCAAATTGCCAAGCAAGGCTGCACGGTGAAGCATGGCAATGCTAGGAACCAGGGATTTTCTGAGCAGCACCCGGATGAAAGACCCGGTGCTGGGCTCGCTCAGCCTACCTTAAGATGCGATCTGCTCCCAATCCTACTTGCTATCAGACCATTCCCCAAGGCAAAGTTGCCTCTGCAGATTAAGCCTGGGACAAGTTGTCCTCCTCATAAATGGTACCTCATAAAAAGTACCCATCCATGAAATAAAATCTGGCAGAGAAAAGATTTGAATTTATGATTTCTGAAAGGAGACGCGGGGCCAAGGACATGGCTGAATGGTAGGGTGCTCCCCACCATGTGTGGGGCTCTGGGTCCCATCGATTTACACACACACACACACACACACACACACACACACACACACACACAAATAAATAAATTAAATAAATAAATATAAAAATCATGCCAGTCATGGTGATGTGCGCCTTTAATCCCAGAAGAGTTAGAGATGGATAGATCTCTGAATTTGAGCTAGCCTGGTCTACAGAGCACAGCCAGGGCTACACAGAGAAACCTTTCTGTCTTGGAAAAAAACAACCAAACCAAACCAAAACAGGAAAGTCAAGAAAGCAGTAATGGGTTTTACGGAACAATCTTCAGGCTTTTCTTCCAACATACTAACTGAACTCTTTTCTATATACACTGTTTCACACTTGACAAACACCCATCAATCCTCACAAAATTGTGAGGCAGGAACTATTATCTTCAGTTGGAAGATTAATCAGTAATTTACGAGGGTTAAGTAATGTGCCTAAAAGACACATGGTTAGCCAGCAAAGCTAGACTGCAAACATAACTCCTGTAGATCTGGCAGCCCGCACTCAGTGCCGGCTCCGTCTTGTGTACTCTCCACTCTCTTCCATTGACGTCTAGCTCAAAGACATCACCAAGTGGGTCACATGACAACAGTGAGAACACTTTTCTGCATAGATGGCAGTAGCTATGGGCAGCATTTGTTGATAGGGCTCCCCCATCCCCCAAGAGTCAGGGTTTCTGTGTAGCCCTGGCTGTCCTGGAACCTGCTCTGTAGACCAGGCTGGTCTTGAGATCACAGAGATCCACCTGCCTCTGCCTCTTGAGTGCTGGGATTAAAGGTGTGTGCTCTCACCAAAACCACCACCGCCACTATGCCGCTGCCGCCGCCGCCGCCGCCGCCGCCGCCACCGCCACCGCCACCGCCACCACCACCACCACCACCACCACCACCCTGGCCATGCCCAGCTCTTAATATGGATTTAAAAAAGAAAAAAAAAAGGCTTTATTTTAATCATGTGTATAATGTGTAAAAATCCCTAAAGATTTATATTATGTGTATACACGTGTGTCTGTGTGTGCATGAGTCTGGACAGTGCCTGCAGAGGACGCCTAACTCCCTGGAATTGCTCACTGTGGGCGCTGGAAACTGAGCCTGGGTCCTCTGGAAGAGCAGTCTCTCCAGCCCAGTGTGAACCTTATTGCATGTACCTTTTATTTAAGGGGTCCTTTCTAAGTTTTCCATCTACACACTCCAAGTGGTTTTTTGTTTTGTTTTGTTTTTGTTTTTTTCATGCTTTTATTTTCTCTATGACTTTCTAAAATTAGCAACTATAGCCATTGACCTTTTTTTCCCCAGAGACAGGGTTTCTCTTGTGTTGCTTTGCGCCTTCCCTGGAACTCACTTTGTAGCCCAGGTTGGCCTCGAACTCACAGAGATCCGCCTGCCTCTGCCTCCCGAGTGCTGGGATTAAAGGCATGTGCCACCACTGCCCAGCTGCCATTGACCTTTACCTGGAAAATTATTCTTCAGGGTTCCTCAAAACATCCAAGGGGCCAAAGAGATAATAGCTCACCAGTAAGTGTTTGCAGTGAAAGCTGGATGACCTGAGTTTGAGCCTAGGAACTCATATAAAGGCGGAAACCGAGAACAAACTCCCCAGTATTGTCTCTGACCTTCACACATGCACACCATACACCCCAATACATGTATATATAGTAATATACATTTAAAAAGCAACCTAAGCTGGGTGGTGGCAGCGGCAACCCATGCCTTTAATCCCAGCACTTGGAAGGCAGAGCAAGGCAGATTTCTGTGAGTTCGAGGTCAACCTGGCCTACAGAGCGAGATTCAGAACAGGCACCAAAACTACACAGAGAAACGCCCCACCCCCTCAAAATCAACTCTAAGCCAAGTGGTGGTGGCGTACACCTTTAATCCCAGCACTTGAGAGGCAGAGGCAGGTGGATCTCTGTGAGTTGGAGACCAACCAACCTGGTCTACAGAGTGAGATCCAGGACAGCCAGGGCTACACAGAGAAACCCTATTTCAAAACAGAACAAACAAACAAAAGCAGCTCTGTGATTGTCCTCTGACTTCTCCAGGCGGCCGCTGGGCTGGCCACATTAATGACTCTTAAATTCCATTTACTACCTGAGCTTGGGGGGCAGAGGAGCCCGGGGTGAACGTACAGCGAGAGTGAAGGTGTAGGATTGACAAGGACCCCAAGGCCTCAGACCCACGGGAGGTGGCAAAGCTCCCTCGGGTCCCTGTGGGAATGTCGACTGAACGGACAGAAAGCTGGAGGCTCACAGCCAGAGAGACTGCTCCCCTGCAGAAACCTCCCACCTAGCCAGCTAACCTCGCCTTTCCTCCTCTGCTTAGGTAATCATCAAGCTGAGGTTCTGGGCTGCTGCACAGCTGGTGGTGTGTCAGAGCTGCCCACTCAATCCAGCTGTGTCTGTGTGTCTGCTCTTTAGTCCCTTGTGGCACCTGTCAGGTTCCCAGGACCAAGCCATGCAGGACTTCTAAGCACTTCTCGTTCTCCCTAACAAATTAACTCATTTTATAAACATTTCCTGAGAACCTAGGCTCCCAGCACAGGGGGAAAGCTACACACACATTAAGTGGTAATAGAAGCTCAGGGCATCATTGATTATTGTTTTTGTGCTTTTTCTCCCAATAAATTGAGCTTTCAATGGAGAAGACTGAGCTACATGAGGTGTCACACACCTTTGATCTCAGTCTGGAAATCATTGTGTAGAAACTCACTTTATAGACCAGGCTGGCCCCCAGCTCACGGAGATCCACCTCCTGACCTCTGCCTTCTGAGTGCTGGGATTGAAGCTGTGTGCCAGCACACAACTGTGACAGACTTACTGTTCCAGCGCTGCTGGCAGATGGCCTCCGGATGTCTGGTCCCACCCCATTCCTCACAGCCTGCCTCCAGTGGGAATGGTCCTACACAGTTCAACTGCTCCTGACCAGTCTTGCTTCCTTCCATTCCCTCATTACCAATCCTTGTTTTCTTCCTAATAAGCTTCCTGCGGGCACGGTCTTGGGGTTGGCTCCCTGTGACTTCTTCCAGTGACTCAAGGTCAGCGCTAGCTGGAACAGTGACCTGCACTCACTCTTCATCTGCTTCTCCACCCTTTGTGTCACTCTGGAAATCCCTCTCTGAAATGAGATCGTTGAGTCCATCCACAGCAGAACCCCGACTTTTGCCATATGTGCATCCAAGATGGCTAAGTGTTCCTCTTCTAGCTGTGCCTCTGGCTGCGCCCCTGGATGCCACCAACCATCCTGTGCCTCTGGCTGCGCCCCTGGATGCCACCAACCATCCTGTGCCTCTGGCTGCCCACCCCCCATTTCCTTGCTACTTCTCATCTGTTCCTCACATGGAGGCATTCTTTAGGCTTGACTCATAGTCCTCTTCTGATTTCCACAGTGTCTACACCAGCCCTAGAGACCTTCCAGGCAAAGGATGAAGCTGTAGAAAGAACGACATCTTAAGGTAAGACTGAGCTAAATTCCAAGTCAGTCTGTTTCTTACATGTGTTTCTTTGCTTTCTATGAGATAGGTTCTCATGTAGCCAAGGTTGGTCTTGAACTCCTGACATAGCTGAGGCTGGCCTTGAACTCGTGATCCTCCAACCTTCACCTCCCAAGTGCTAGTCTAGAGTGGCATGCTTATGCCACCATGGCTAGTTTGCTTTGTTTCTCCATCTGTAGGGAGTGGATACCTCATGGGGATGTTTTTAGTTTTCAGATACCCCAGTGTGGTTTCTATGCTCTGGTCAGGGTTCACTGGGATAAGTCCTTACTCTTGGGTCTCATGTCTCTTAGACACTCCTACCGAAGAGCATCCTTCCATGACCCCAGCACCTGCAGAAAGCTGTCCTAGAACACGGTACTGTGTCCTGCCTGCCCCCAACACCGGCCATGGATCAACTCTGCAATGCTCAGCACTCCTCTCTCCACACCAGCCCTCTGCTCTGCATACCGCTGCATCCTTGGGGAAGATGCTGAGGCTCCCTTCCTAACCACAGCTCTCCTTCACCTCCGCAGTGATGGTTCCAGAATGCCACACTGCTGCTTCTTTCCAGGGGATGCAATAGCCCATGCACAATCCTTTTCTTCCCAGATCTCCAGCTGCCGTCCACACAGACACGTCCCAGGTGATCCGCTGTGCACACGCCAGCCGGTTCTTAGCATTTCCCCGGGTCTCCTGTCTCTAAGTGTCAAGCCTGTAAGTTCTCACAGGGTCTTCTTCCTCCTTCATATCAAATAATGCCAGCCACTAATGCTCTGTCCTAACGAGACCAGTTTTCTTTTCCATTCCCATCGTTCCCTTCTTGCCTTAGAGATTCTATTGCCGTGAGGAACACCACGCCCAAACAAACTTGGGGAGGAAAGGGTTTATTTCAGCTTATAACTCTCAGGTCACACTCTAGCACCCAGGGAAGTCAGGGCAGGAACTTGAAGCAGGAGCTGATGCAGAGGCCCCGGAGAAGTGCTATTTACTGACTTGTTCCTCCCGGCTTGTTCAGTGGCCCTTCCCCATCAATCATTAATCCAGAAAATGCCTTACAGACTGGCCTACAGGCAATCTGATGGAGGCGTTTTGTCAACTGAGATTTCTCTTCCCAGATAACTCTAACTTGTGTCAAGTTGACAAAAGCGAACCAGGACACTGCTCTTAATGACTGAAATGTCTCTTTGATCAGCTTATCTCCCTTACCCATTTAGAAAGGTTTAGTGGTTCCCAAATCGCTTACTGAGAGAAGGAAGAGATGTGAGCGCACAGTGAATGCCTGTTTCCTGAAAATGTGTGTGCATTGGGGTGGGGGTGGGGGTGTTACACTTTTTTTTTTGACAAGTTCTCACTATTCAGCTCAGGCTGCCTTCAAATTTGCAATCCTCCTGCCTCAGACTCCTAAGTGCCAGAATTACGGGCATGCACCACCACACCGTCTCCAGATCCCCACCACGCCACCTCCAGACCCCCACCATGCCACCTCCAGATCCCCCACCACGCCGTCTCCAGATCCCCACCACGCTGTCTCCAGATCCCCCATCACAGAGCACTGGCCTTCTCTCCCATGTCCACCATGCAAATCTTTGGTCAAGCTGAGCTCCACACTTCCTGTTTTCTAAACACATCTGGCTCTCCTCAGGCTGAGCCCCTGCTGTTGTCTCTATTTTTTCCCTACTATATTGTGAGTATCATGAAGATTATTATTGTACAGAACTTGGGCAGCAGAAGCAGGTGGATCTCTGTGAGTTCAAAGCCAGCCTAGTTTAGACAGCAAGTTCCAGAACAGCCAGGACTACACAGAGAAACCCTGTCTCAAAACAATAAAATAAAATGTTATTGTACATTACATGCTATCCATTGTACCTCACAATATGCTTAACATATCAACTGTACTCAATAGTTATGACATCAAATTTTAGCTTGGACTAAAATAAAAAAAATATTTTATTAATTATTTTACTCCTTAAAAATTATGCATGTATTATGTGCATGTGAATGTAGATGCATATTGCCGTAGCACATGTGTGTAGGTCACAGTGTGTAGGTCACGGGAGAACTCCTGGGAGTCAGTTCTCTCCTTCCACCATGGGATCCAGGGATCAAACGCAGGTCCTCGGACTTGTATAGCAGGCACCCTGACCTGCTGAGCCACCTCCAGGGCCCAGGAATGCATCAATGCATTATTTTGTTGTGGTATCAATTGTATGAGTCCTAGGGTACAGCTCACTGACAGACAGCTTGCCTAGCATTCAAAAAGCTCTGAGCAGGTTTTCTGCAACTACCAAAAAACAAAACAAACAAAAAAGAGAAACAGAGTAAAGTAGAAAATACAATGTAATTGTAATACTTTGGAATGTGAGGCAGGAGGATGACAACTTGGAGAACAGTCTGACCTTGTAACTAACTAACTAACCAAATACACACCACATAAAAAGACAACGTCAGAAAATGCTCAAGTACTAAGGAAGGTTTGTTCTGTAGAGGCTTATGCTCACTATGGGTGTACATAAACCGAGTAAATTAAAAATACTTTCTTATTGGGGGGATCCGTCAGAAAGGTGGGGACATCACGATAATACTCATGCAGTAGGCGAGGCATCGTTCTGAGCGGTGACTTACATGCTCTTTGCTGAGGGAAAGCAGATCTGAGAACAGTCTGAAGGTGCCGCCTGTTTTCAGCCACCCCCGGGAAGCTGCCCTAAGCACAGCAAGATCCTGCCTGCAGTGACACACTCTTCTAAGAGGGAAAATGGACACCTGACAAACCCGGACAATGAAGACACCATAGGCTGTGCGGTGCTGTGCGGTGCAGTGCAGTGCTGTGCGGTGCAGTGCAGTGCTGTGCGGTGCAGTGCAGTGCTGTGCGGTGCAGTGCAGTGCAGTGTTGTGTGGTGCTGTATGGTGCAGTGTGGTGCTGTATGGTGCAGTGTGGTGCTGTATGGTGCAGTGTGGTGCTGTATGGTGCAGTGTGGTGCTGTATGGTGCAGTGTGGTGCTGTATGGTGCAGTGTTGTGTGGTGCGGTGCAGTGTGGTGCTGTGTGGTACTGTGCTTGGTGCAGTGTAGTACAGTGTTGTGTGGTTCAGGGTAGTGCTGTATGGTGCAGTGCAGTGCTGTGCTGATTTTTGAGGTGTAGTCTCACTGTTCAGCACAGGTTGGTCTTGAACTCTAGATCCTCCTGCCTCAGCCTTTGGATCATAGGCATATGCACTCACCCCTGGCCTCAGGCCTCAGACTCAGAATCAAGAGAAGCAGATTAGAGTTCTTGCTTTGTCATTTATTAGCTCTATGATGTTGAATAAAGTGCTTGATTTCTGTTGTTGTTGTTTTGTTTTTGTTTTCTGAGACAGGGTTTCTCTATGTAACAGCTCTAGCTGTCTTGGAACTTGTTCTGTAGACCAGGCTGGTCTTGAACTCAGAGATCCTCTTGGAGGTGTGCACCATTACCACCCATCTTAAAATGCTTGACTTCTATAAACTTTAGTTTAATGAATAAAAATATATGTGCTTGGTGTGATTCTGCACACTTGTAATCCCAAAACTTGGGAGGCTGAAGCAGAAGGATCCTAAGTTCAAGGTTAACCTGAGCTACATAATGAGTTCTAGGCTTGCGCGCGCATGCGCGCGCACGCGCGCGCGCGCGCGCGCACTCTCACTCTCTCTCTCTCTCTCTCTCTCTCTCTCTCTCTCTCTCTCTCTCTCTCTCAAAAACAAAAAAACAATATAGCCGGGCAGTGGTGGCGCACGCCTTTAATCCCAGCACTCGGGAGGCAGAGGCAGGCAGATCTCTGTGAGTTCGAGCCCAGCCTGGTCTACAAAGCGAGATCCAGGAAAGGCGCAAAGCTACACAGAGAAACCCTGTCTCGAAAAAACAACAACAACAACAACAACAACAAAAAACCTGGCTCTATCCCAGCACTTGGGAGGTAGAAGCAGGAATACCAGGAGTTCAAGGGTCATCCTTAGCTACAGAGTGAGTTTGAGCCATGGGCTATAAGAGAATCTGCCTGAAAACAAACAAGCAAAAACCCCAGGACCCACGCCCTGTCATCCATAACCTTATTAAAATCAAGTTCCGTGTAGATAAGATTGTGGGACGCTGTAGATGTCAAGTAAATGAGGAAGGACCAGTGTCTGTAAATCACACAACAGAACACATAAGGCCTGAGACTGGGTTTTAAAGGTGGATTCTGTTGTGGAGTAGAACATCTGTGAAGACATGCATCTGTTTCACCTTGCCTGCCTAAGGCACCTGATTGGTCTAATAAAAAGCTGAATGGCTAGGGTTGGGGATTTAGCTCAGTGGTAGAGCGCTCGCCTAGCAAGCGCAAGGCCCTGGGCTCGATCCTCAGCTAAAAAAAAAAAAAAAAAAAAAAAAAAAAAAAAAAAAAAAAAAAAGCTGAATGGAAGAAAAGAGGAGGCAGCAAGTTGGAGGCAGCCGGCCAGACACGAGGAAGCAGGAAAGCAGGTTAGATCGCAAGTAGATAGGTAGATGAGGTAAGTGAGCCTCGGGGCAGCACATAGATTAATAGAAATGGGTTCATTTAAGTTAAAAAAGGCACCCGGAAAGAAGCCTAAGCTAAGGCTAAGCATTCATAATTAATCATAAGTCTCAGTGTCATGATTTGGGGGCTGGTGATCAAAAAAAGCCTGCTACGAGGCTCTCCCTCTGGAGCTGGCTGGCTTCTCCTGCCTCCACAGCCTTCCTGCTTATCTCTGATTTGGTTGTCCTCGTAGAAACCCGGTTTGTACTGGTTGTGCAGGGAAGGAACTGAGTCACTCACAGATTGGGAAACTAGAGAGCACAATGAGCTCAGAGCAGGGCTTCTCTAGGGCCCAGACAGGTCCTAAGCCACTCTCCACATGCCTGACTGGTGGCCCTTCCTCTCTGCTTCAGAACCAGCAGGGTTTCATTCTCAGGCAGCTTCCCCAAGTGGAGGAAGGAGAGGGTGCCAGCCACAGTCTGCCTCTTCAGGATAGATGGTAAGGAGTACGTCACAGCTCCAGCCCCAGTCCTGAGAGGACTATGTCCGCCGCCGCCGCCACCTCCCTTGGATCATAAGTCAAATCCCAAACCAAAACCAGTTGCTAGGGGTACCTGGGACACAAGCTGACCCCCGGAGGTAGAGGAGGAGTCATCCAGACTAAACAGAGGCCTTCTGGAGTCTTCTCAAGATTCTAAGTGACGAGGCACTTAATGCTGAAAAGGGTTAGTTTAGAAAGACGTCACAGCCTTTAATTCTAGCACTCAGGAGGCTGAGGCAGGCGGGTCTCTGCAAATTCGAGGTCTACACGGGGAGTTCCAGCCCAGCCAGGCTGCACATTGGAGCCTCTATCTCAAAAAACAAACAAACAAACCAGGGCCAGTTAAATGGTTCATCAGGTAAAGGTTCTTCTCAACAAACCTGATAACTTGAGTTGGATCCCCAGAACCCATGTGCTAGGAGAGAATTGACTCTCACTCGTCCTGACCTACACACACACACACACACACACACACACACACAAACGTACAATAATTTTAAAGGTGGGTGTATTAGTCGGGGTTCTCTAGAGTAACAGAACTATATACAGAAAGGAAATTTATTGGAATGACTTACAGACGTAGTCCAACAATGGCTGCCTATGAACACGAAGTCCAAGAATCCAGTAGTTGCTCAGTCCACGAGGCTGGATGCCTCTGCTGGTCTTCCGTATGTGCTGGAATCCCAAAGAATGTAGACTCTACTGCCAGTGAAGGAATGGATGTGCCAGCAAGGAGGGCAAGCAGGCAGAGAGCAAAGCTTCTTTCTTCCATGTCCTTCTACAGGCTTCTGGCAGAAGGTGTGGCCCAGATTAAAGGCGTGTGTCTTCCCACCTCAAGATCCAAGTTAGAAGTGGAGATCCCTATTCAAATTAAGCAAAACAAAACCCTCTCACTGGTTTGCCCTCATTTTGGGGTTTTAGTTAATTCCAGGTGGTCAAATTGACAACGGAAAATAACCACGCCAAGGGGAGAGCAGCGAAAGCTGTCGTCAGAGACAAGGGTATTTTAGAAGGGACACAGGAAAGACCTCCCTAATCTGTGTGTGCACATGTATGTTCATGTGTGTGCATGTGCAAGCCAAAGGTTGATATCTGGTGTCTCCGTCCATCATGCTCTGCAGTATCTGTGTGTATGCTCATGTGTATACATACACATATTTATTTCCTTTTTAGAATATACAAATTTATAGAGACAGAAGATTAGACCTTATCTCAAGATGGAGAAGAAAGGAATATAGAGCAATGATTTCCTAAGTACAGAATCTCTGTTTTGTGTGATGGAAAAGTCCCACAAATGGACAGTAGTATCAGGACATAATATCATTGCTGTGGAATGTTCTGTATGTCCTGTGGGAGCCCGTTCTTGGTTTCCTCGTGGCTTTACCCAGCAGGTCCGCATAGAGGATGATTAGGACCATGGGCCTGAGTGCAGGTGTCTGAGATGATCTGCACTTGGCTGGGCTATGGGATCGTCTGTATGTCAAGTTGTTCTGATTGGTCAATAAATAAAACCTGATTGGCCGTGGCTAGGCAGGAAGTATAGGCGGGACTAACAGAGAGGAGAAATAAAAGAACAGGAAGGCAGAAGGAGTCACTGCCAGCCACCACCCTGACAAGCAGCATGAAAAGATGCCGGTAAGCCACGAGCCTCGTGGCAGGGTATAGATTTTTGGAAATGGATTAATTTAAGCTATAAGAACAGTTAGCAAGAAGCCTGCCACGGCCATACAGTTTGTAACCAATATAAGTCTCTGTGTTTACTTGGTTGGGTCTGAGTGGCTGTGGGACTGGCGGGTGACAGAGATTTGTCCTGACTGTGGGCAAGGCAGGAAACCTCTAGCTACATATCATGAATGTAATAAATCAATATACATTAGTGTAATTAATGAATATCATAAATATAATTATTGAATGAATACTGCGAATGTAATCAATGAATACCACAAATGTAATTAATATCATGAGTGTAATTATTAATTATTTTTTTAAAAATTTTTTGTTTTTTTGAGACAAGGTTTCTCTGTGTAGCTATCCTGGCTGTCCCAGAGCTCATGCTGTAGACCAGGCTGGCCTTGAATTCACAGAGATCCGCCTGCCTCTGTGCTGGGATTAAAGGTGATCGCCATCACACCCCACTTCATGTTATTTTTCAAGACAGCATCTCACTGAACTTGGAGCTCACTGATTCCTCTAGACTGACTGGCCAGCAAGCTGTCTTCCCTTCCACAGGACTGGGATCATGGGACTGTCTCACCGTGTCCGACTTTTACAGGGGATCTGGTGATGAAACTCAGATCCCCAAGCTTTTGAGGCAAGCGCTGTAGCAGCAGGGCCATCTCTCCACCCCACTCTGTGATTTGGAAGCACAAGAGCAATCGATATGAATACCTATCTGAGGGAGAACTTGCAGGTGTGCGGATCA
This sequence comes from Peromyscus leucopus, assembly GCF_004664715.2. NCBI lineage: Eukaryota > Metazoa > Chordata > Mammalia > Rodentia > Cricetidae > Peromyscus > Peromyscus leucopus. The sequence continues at coordinate 3,520,107 of NC_051080.1, read as the reverse complement.
GCGAGTGGAAAACTCTAGGACGGGGCAGGCAGCTTTTGAGGAGCTGTTAGCACACAGATCGGCACTGATGGGAACATGTGAACACGTTGTTTTCCTCACTGTAGCAACAGACTGAATTATTTTGTTCCTGAGACAATTTTACAGTTCTTGAGACAGTTTACAGTGTAGCCAAGGATGGCCTTGAACTGTCAGCCTGTCTTTGCCTCTGCCTCCCAAGGGCTAGGAGGACAGGCATGAGCCACCATTACCAGATGAAGCAGTATTTCTCCCTAAAGCAACATCAAACTGTGAAACGCCTGACGTCTTCCTAGGCTTAGAATGTTGCTACTCATTGTGGAAGGCTTTACGTTCAATCATCAGCACAGGAAAAAAATATTTGCATTCTCCTTTTTTCTAATGATTCATTTATTATGCATTTATGTGCATTGATGTTTCGCCTTCATGTATGCCTGTGTGAGGGTGCCAGAGCCCCTGGAACTGGAGTTACAGGCAGTTGTGAGCTGCTGTGTGGGTGCTGGGAACTGAACCCAGGTCTGCTAGAGGAGCAGCCAGTGCTCTTCACCGCTTAGCCATCCCTCCAGCCCCACTTGCGTTCTTTCTAATACTGATTCATCTCAGCCAGGTTTAGGAACCTTGCCGTATGTGCGAAGGTGCCTATGTGGAGAGTGCTTTGAGGCGGGGCTGCCCTGTCTCCTCCAGAGCGAGGACCAAGGACCGAGAATGGGGCCAACACTGGCTCAGGAGAGCGTCCCTCCAAAAGGTTCCTGAACTCTGGCCCTTTGCTCTAATTGCTGTGGACGTGCCAGGCAGCACTCAGTGGCTCCCAAGGGTGGGTCTTGCTGATCCTGGGTAAAGGTCTGCTTATTTAGTGCCAAGGACTACACAGAGTAAAAATTCCTCTGATCTCAAGCCTTAGCAAAGGTTATGTTGCCTGGGAGAGGAAAGGCTTAGGGTGGCACACATGTGTGCAGGGTGGGAGGGGATGGGAGAAGTCAGAGGCAGGAGATACGCCCTCACTAACTGAAGAGTTACAGTTCCTATAACCAACCCCCAGTGACACACTCAGCCTTCATACACACTGACTTCTTTTTTTTGAGCTAGGATCAAACCCAGGGTGTTGTGCTTGCTAGGCAAGCGCTCTACCACTGAGCTAAATCCCCAACCCTACACTGACTTCTGAAAGGCTTGATTCTTTTTTTTCATTATTACATTTATTTATCAGGGAGGGGTATGTGTACATGTGCCAGGGCACAAGTGTGATGTTGAGAAGACAATTTGTAGGGCCTGGCTCTTTCTTTCCGCGTTGTGGGACTCACAGATCAAACCCAGGTCCTCAGGCTTGGTGGCAAGCGCCTTTACCCGCTGAGCGAGGGCTCAGAAGTGTCTTAGTCAGGGTTACTACTGCTGTGATGAAACACCATGACCGAAAATAACTTAGGGAGGAAACAGTTTACTTGGCTAACATATTCCGAGTCAGTCCATTGAGAGAAGTCAAGGGGCTCAAACCAGGCGGGAAACTGAGGCAGGAGCTGATGCAGAGGCCATGGAGGGGTGCTGCTCACTGGCTTGCTCCTCATGGCTTGCTCCGCCTGCTTTCTTATAGAAATCAGAGCCACCACGGTGGTGCCAACACTCAGGAGGAGAGGCAGGTAGATTTCTAAGTTCAAGTCCAGCCTGGTCTACAGAGCGAAAGGACAGCCAGGGCTACACAGGGAAACCCAGTCTCGAAACACACACACACAGACACACACACACACACACACACACACTCCCCATCCCACCCCCTCCTTCGGACACACACACACACACACACACACACACACACACACACAAACACACACTAAGAACTGCTATCCCAGGGGTGTCTCCTACCACAATGGACTAGGTCCTCCTACATCAATCACTAATTAAGAAAATCCCCGAGCTGGGCGATGGTGGCGCACGCCTTTAATCCCAGCTCTTGGGAGGCAGAGCCAGGCAGATCTCTGAGTTTGAGACCAGAATGAGTTTACAGAGCGAGATCCAAGACAGCCAGGATTACACAGAGAAACCCTGTCTGGGGCCGGGGGAGCTGAAAATACCCTACAGGCCTTCCTACTGTCTTATGGTGGCATTTCCTCAATTGACGTTCCCTCTTCTCTGATGGCTCTAGCTTGTGTCCAGTTGACATAGACCAGCCAGCGCACCCTCTCCTTGGCCTGGTTAGGTCTTCACCATCTACAATGGTTCTAGACTGTTCTCCCTTTTTAACTGTCACAGGATAGATCTTAGGCGTATCAGTTAATTTTCAGAGTATAAATCCGAGGCCGTGTCTATGAACAATGTGTTCTAAATTAAGGGCAACGTCTGCCTTAATTGCCTACTCCAGGCAGGCACTGTCCATATAAACCCCTGATGATGGGGCTGGAGATTCAGCTTGGAGTACTCACTTAGTGAGGGAAGGGCCTGGGTTCAGTCCTCAGCTCTAGAAGAAATAAACAGACAAAATCATAAAGCCTTGGTGATAAAGATTATGGCCACAGGGAGTTTCAGAGATGGCTTACTGGTAAATGGCAGTTGCTGTCCTTCCAGAGACCCTGGGTTCGGTTCCCGTCACTGACGCCAGGCGGCTCAGCCATCTGTAACTCCTGAGCCCTTGTGGCATCTACACACATACACAAATGAAAAGACACGTTACAACCATAATGACTGAAATTGAAGGCTACTTCCTGTACTTTGGTCCTTCAGACCCAAACCTCCTTCTGTCTTTTAGTGGTGTTTGTCCCAAACTACGTCTCTTGATTGAATTGTGAAATCAGTAACAAGGCCAAACACCACTGAGCCGTGACTAGACTGAGCCGGTTACCCTGCAGATCCATGTCTCAGCTCTTGGGGGAGGGCGGGGTTCACACATTCTGGGTAAAGAACAGGGGAGGGAGATGAGTTCACGGCAGGGGGAATATTTGTTTTTTTCCTGGGATTTGGCGGTCACCACTATTCACGACTTTTAAGCCTTAAGCACCTGGAGGGTGTTCAGTTTAGCAAAGGAAAGATCCTGAAGCTCCAGGCCGTCTGTGGTCACTCTAGCAGGCGTCTGAAATCCCACCCTCTGGAATTTTTCTTTTTTTTTCTTTCTTCCCTACAAACAGGTGTCTGCTGGCATCAGAGGCCCTCGGAATGAAGGACGAGCGAGTGCCCAGGGCCTCATTCCTCTGAGAGATTGCCCCGGACAACTCCCCCCCTCATCTTCTCCACCTGCTTCTTCTTTCCGGGCCTTCAGAAGGAAGTCTGTGCTCAGCCCAGCACCTCACTCTCATTCTGTTCTTTTCCTCCAGAAAGACCCAGGGAGGAGCCACGACCCTCGCAGTGAGAAGGGAAGTAGAGTCACCCGGAGAAGCCTGAAGCTTCGGCACCAAATAGTAAAGAACAAAAATAAACTCCGGCCACACTTGGTGGCACAGTCCTCCCAACGTGGGGTCTAGCTTTGTTTTGTTTTACTGTGACAGGAAAAGAGGACACTCAGGGGTCAGCTTCAGCTACATACCAAGTTTGGAGGTCAGCCTGGGCTACCTGAGACCCTATCTCAATAAAACAAAACATTTCTAAAAGAAAGAAAACGGAATTAAGTTTAAGTCTTTCCCAGAGGTCTGAGAGAATGTCACAAAACTGTATTATACATTGTTTATTAAAACACTTTCATCTACTGGACTTGGTGGCTGGCCCATGTCTTTAATCACAGCATTTGGGAGGCAGACAAGGTGCACAGGTCAGCCAGCCCCACTGGTCAGCCAGCCCAGCCTACTGTGTGAGCTCCACACCAGTGACAGGTGCCATTCCAAAAAACAAGGGTGTCTTAGCCACTTTCAGATTACTGTGATAAAACACCATGACCAAGGCAACTTACAGAAGACTTCCTTTGGCTTATGGTTCCAGAGGATAAGAGTCCATCACGCTGGGAAGCGTGGCAGCAGGTGGCAGGCGTGGAGACCAGAGCAGGGAGCTAGCACTTACACCCTCAACTGCAATCCCAACGGGGGAGAAGCCTGGAAAGAGGCAAAGCTCTTCACCTCCAAACCTGCCCCCAGGGATAAATGTCCTCCGGCAAAGCTGCCAACTAAACATCGTCACCAGCAGGGGACCAAGTGTTCAAACCATCATATGTGGCTTCTAAGGACTGTTCTCCGGCTCCCATACACACACATACACGTACGAGATAACCCTTTCTTGGTATGATGTTCTAGTGGTGAACTTGATATAAACTAGCATTACCTGTGATGAGAGTCTCTGCAAGATATTGTCAAAGAATATATATATGGAGAGAGAGACACAGAGAGAGGGAGGCTGTCTAGGGCCGGTTGGCCAGGAGACAAGTCTGTGGGGAGTTGCCTTAATTAGGTGAATTGAGGTGGAAGACGCTTCCACTGTGGGTGGCACATTCCCTAGCAGGGATCCTGAACTAAGTGGGCTGTGTACACAGTACACTCCTCTCTACTCTCTGCTTCAAGCTCCTGCCAGGCTCACCTCCCCAGAATAACCTGGAACTTGGAGCCAAAATTAACCCATTCACCCCTAAATTGCGTTGGTCACAGCGACAGAAATTAAATTGACAGCTGGAATAACTCATACTTTCCCAAGAACAGAAACTTTAAAGACCCGCTATACAAGTCAGCGTAAAGCGAGGGTTGGTTGTTTGTTGGTGTGTGTGTGTGTGTGTGTGTGTGTGTGTGTGTGTGTGTGTGTGTGTTGCCCATCCCCGTCGCTTGTCTAGCTGGGTTTCCTGGCAGTAAGTGAAACCTTCTGCTACTGCCGGAACGGTGGCTGCTGTGGAATGACCTTGGCCACCGTGGTTTCGTGGTTTGGCAGTGGTAGCCTCCACTGCCTCAGGGGCCAGAGCTTCCTTTTCAGGGGTTCAGACTGTGAAGGCTGAATGTGTAATTGCTCAAATCATTGTGGCTTCTGCTTCCAAAATTGCTTCCACCATAACCAAATCCAGTTAGCTATTCCCACTGCCACCATGGCCAGCACTGTGGCTTCCACCAGTCACGGTGACCACCCAATCACCATCACCAAATTTTCCCAAAACCCCTTTGACCTCTCTGTCTCTGCAGGCACCACACACTGATACATACAGATAGATGCTCACACACAAATAAAATCCTTTTTTTAAGTTCTTTTCCACATTGGAGCGGACACCCGGTCTCTTAGAACCTTCTCCTGAGCGTCTTTGGTTCCATAACCCTTCCATTCACCTGTGTGTCCTTCATTCATGGCTGCATCCACTTGTAAGTGACAAAGCCAAAGCCCTGGGATGCTTGGTTTTTGAATCTCTCATTGCCGAATGTCTATGAAATGTCTCCAAAGGCTCCTGTGCTAAAGAATGAATTATTTTGGTTTTTTGAGAGTACACACACACACACACACACACACACACACACACACACACACACACACGAGCTAGGGTCATGGACAGTCGTGAGCCACTCAGTATGGGTGTTGGTCTACTTTTTACTGAGAGAGAAGAGCCCTGAAATGTATATATTTATTAATTTGCATGCCATCTTTGCATAGGGACCATGCTTTTCTTGCGCCTCTCATTGCAATTTTAGTATATGTGTTGCAGAGCACTTTGTTTATTTATTTATTTATTTATTATTTGTTTATTTATTTATTTATTTTGGTTTTGTTGAGACAGGCTTTCTCTATGCAGCCCTGGCTGTCCTGGAACTCACTCTGTAGACCAGTCTGACCTCGAACTCACAGAGATCCACCTGCCTCTGCCTCCTGAGTTCTGGGATTAAAGGTATGTGCCACCATGACAGGCAAAACTTTACTCTTGATCTAGTGCAGTGGTTCTCAACCTGTGGGCAGTGACCCCTTTCGGGGTCAAATGACACTTTCATAGGGGTTGCCTAAGACCATCAGAAATATCAGATATTTACATTATGATTCCTAGTGGTAGCAAAGTTACAGTTATGAAACAGCAACAACATAATAATAATTTTATGGTTGGGGTCACCACACCATAAGGAACTGTATTAAAGGGTGGCAGCATCAGGAAGGCTGAGAACCGCTGATCTAGGGGGTTTGCATTTGGTTTTTATTCTAACAACACATGATGTCTGTGTCTGTCCCCCGTTGGCTAGGGTAAGACTCACAGTCTTAAAAGAATTGGTGAGCAGGAAATGAAAAAGGAGAAAGGGGTCTCAGCTCCAAGCCATCAAATTCCCAGAATGCAGCGGGGGCTTTTGTGTAAACAAAGATTTTTTTTGATTTTCGAGACAGGGTTTTTGGTGCCTGTGTAGTTTTTGGTGCCTGTCCTGAACTCACTCTGTAGACCAGGCTGACCTCGAACTCACAGAGATCTGCCTGGCTCTGCCTCCCGAGCTTCAAATATATTTTTTTTTTATCTTTCTTACTTTGTAAATACTTTTGTGCTGGGCAGTGGTAGTGCATGCCTTTAATCCCAGCACTCGGGAGGCAGAAGCAGGCAGATCTCTGTGAGTTCGAGGCTAGCCTGGTCTACAAAGCGAGTTCCAGGAAAGGTGCAAAGCTACACAGAGAAACCCTGTCTCAAAAAAAAAAAAAAAAAAAAAAGATTTGAATTCTTTGCCCTAAACACAAGTTTTGTAGTATTTGACAGAAGACTCATATTTAATATTTTTTGCATTATCAACCATGCTGACTGCTAAATAACAAGTTAACAGCAAAGGTTGTGTTGAATTGCTCTTCCCGTAGCAATGAAACCATGTTCCAAAAGCAGATGATAATTAGAGCGATCAAATTATTAATCTATAAAAGTTCCTTACAGGTCAGATATGCTAGTGCACGCCTTTAATCCCAGCACTCGGGAGGCAGAGGCAGGGGCATCTCTGTGTGTTAAAGACCAGACTGCTCTATGTAGAGAGATCAAGGACAGCCAGGGCTGTGAAGAGAAACCCTGTTTCAAAAAAGCTTGTTACTTTGACATTGAACATGGAGACGAAGAATCTGGAGTTTACCCTCTTGGTTTTCAGTCTTGCTTTGGTCCAGGGTTTCCTCACTCTGCTCTCTGCTTCCTTCCGGAATGGTAATCACTGTTCTGTATCATCGTATGCTGGAAGTTTGTAATCTGCTCTTTGATTTTGATTTTACAGGAGGTTAAGAGATTGCCTTGAATCTCAGAAGAGACCTTGGACTTTTCAGCTGTCTGGAGACTATGGGGGGTGGGGGGAGGGGCTCTTGAAATTGGATTAAATGCATTTTGCATTACGATATGGCTACAAGGCTATGAGGGGTGGGGTGGGCAGAGAGTGGAATGTGGCGGTGTGAATGAGAGTGACCCTCATAAGCATGCTTAGTCTCCTGTGAACTGTTTGGAAGGATTAGGAGGTGGGTCCTTGTTGGAGGAGGTGTGTCCGTGTTGGAGGAGGTGTGTCCTTGTTGGAGGAGGTGTCTTGTTGGAGGAGGTGGGTCCTTGTTGGAGGAGGTGTGTCCTTGTTGGAGGAGGTGTGTCCTTGTTGGAGGAGGTGTGTCCTTGTTGGAGGAGGTGGGTCCTTGTTGGAGGAGGTGTGTCCTTGTTGGAGGAGGTGTGTCCTTGTTGGAGGAGGTGTGTCCTTGTTGGAGGAGGTGTGTCCTTGTTGGAGGAGGTGTGTCCTTGTTGGAGGAGGTGTGTCCTTGTTGGAGGAGGTGTGTCCTTGTTGGAGGAGGTGTGTCCTTGTTGGAGGAGGTGTATGCCTGAGGATGAGCTCAGGTTTTAAAAGCCTTCCCCAGACCCAGTGTCTCCCTGACAGCTACCTGGGGATCAGGCTGTAAAGTTCTCAGCTACAGTTCCAGGGCTGTTCCTGTCCTTTCCACCACAGCAAGAACAGACTAACATCTAGTGAAATGCTTCCTTTTCATAAGACTTGACTGGGTGGTGGTGGTGGCGGCGGCGGCAACAGCGGCACACGCCTTTAATCCCAGCACTTGGGAGGCAGAGGCAGGAGGATCTCTGGAAGTTCAAGGCCAGCCTGGTCTACAGAGTGAGATCCAGGACAGGCACCAAAACTACACAGAGAAACCCTGTCTTGAAAGACCATTAAAAAAAAAAAAAGACTCGCCTTGGTCACGTGTCTCTTCACGCAACGGAACAGTGGCTAAGATGGGCTGCGGGGCAGGTGCCATGGCATGCGAGTGGAGGTTGGTTATCCATGTGGATCCTGGGAACGGAACTCAGGTCATCCGGATCGGCAGGAAGTGACCTTATGTACTGAGCCAGCTCACCAGCCCTCAACTCATTCAAGAAATTCAGTTTCATTCCCTAATAAACTGGGGTGTGTTGGGAAACATCCTTGCCACCCATGAGGTCCTTGATGAAAGCACAAATCACCGAGGTCCTTCCAGAAAAATGGGAACTTTTGGTTTACTGTTTTGGTTGAGACAGAATGGCATCCACCGGGCTCCTCTATCTGTCTCTAGGTGGAGACGCGTCCTAGTTTCCTTTCTTAAATCAGAGAGGCAGGTGACACCCTAGGAAGAGGGGTGGGGTTCACCTTAAGGTAATGTGTTTTTCCTACCCAGAATTCCTGGCTTCTAATGTCCCTTAAAGACAAACTGCCTTTGCCTTTCTTTCTTCTTCTTCTTCTTTTTTTTTTTTTTTTTTTTTTTTTTGGTTTTTCGAGACAGGGTTTCTCTGAAGCTTTGGAGCCTGTCCTGGACTAGCTCTATAGACCAGGCTGGCCTGGAACTCACAGAGATCCGCCTGCCTCTGCCTCCTGAGTGCTGAGATTAAAGGCGTGCGCCACCACCGCCCAGCTGCCTTTGCCTTTCATTGGCCTAAGAAATGACTAACCATCTCTCTTTTTCCCCCCAAATGATGGAAAAAGCCTAAGTATGTTTTTTTTTTTTTTTTTTGGTTTTTTGGTTTTTCGACACAGGGTTTCTCTGTGTAGCTTTGCGCCTTTCCTGGGACTCACTTGGTAGCCCAGGCTGGCCTGGAACTCACAGAGATCCACCTGGCTCTGCCTCCCGAGTGCTGGGATTATACAGGCGTGCGCGACCACCGCCCGGCTGCCTTTGCCTTTCATTGGCCTAAGAAATAACTAACCATCTCTCTTTTCCCCCCCAAATGATGGAAAAAGCCTAAGTATGTTTTTTTTTGTTTTTTTGTTTTTTTTTTTTTTTTTTTTTTTTTTTTTTGTTGTTGTTTTTTTGGTTTTTCGAGACAGGGTTTCTCTGTGTAGCTTTGTGCCTTTCCTGGAACTCACTTGGTAGCCCAGGCTGGCCTCGAACTCAGAGATCTGCCTGCCTCTGCCTCCCGAGTGCTGGGATTAAAGGCATGCACCACCACCGCCCGGCTGTAAGTATGTTTTTTTTTTTAATGCTTTTTTTTTTTCCTTTCCTGTTTTTATTTCTGTTTTTAAAGACAGGGTTTCTCTACATAGCCCTGGCTGTCCTGGAACTTGCTCTGTAGACCAGGCTGGCCTTGAACTCAGAGATTCCATCTGCCTCCTGAGTGCTGGGATTAAAGACATGCACCACTACTGACCAACTGCAAATTCTTTAATTAATGAAACAAAGATCCCCAAGACAGCATCCCAATTTCCCAGGTGTCCTGTGATGGCTCTGCTAGGTCTCCCCAAGATTTCCAGTATCATTTCTTTCCTACCTTTTAATTCTTTAGTTAGGGGGGAAAGAGCCCCTTCTTCTTGCTTCTCATTAAATTCAGTAGCTGCCCTTAAGCCGCCCTTAAACAACTGTTGTGCTAATCAGTGATTGCCGCTCCACAGCGGTTGGCCACACTGGCCATCGCCAGGCAGGAATCTGTTCCTCAGGCACCAGCTCTACCACGGCCCCTAAAGGAAACTTTATTTAGGTCTCTGTCCCTGTACAGAACTCGGGATTCAAAGGTTGAGGCGAAATTCTGCTCGCTCAGAGAGGCTGAATAGCAAGCAAGTAGCTGACCTCTCCCAGCTCGTGCCTCCCCCAAAACAGGGCACGTCCTTCTGCTCAGCCCCCACTTCAGAACCCTAGCTACACGTGGTTCCTCCACTTCCTTCTGGCTGGTTGCTGGCTCAGCCTCCTGATCACAGGTTACTTTTATTTAATCAAACAAATGTAACATGTCTTTGCATCATTAAACCACTATTCCACAGCATAAATGGATGTAACACAAATTAATATTCCACAACACTTTCTGCGTCCTCTAGAGGCCAGCATTAGAGTCCAGACAAGAACTGGGCATGTGTTCTGACTACATCTTCCAGAATGGGAAATGACACAGACTCATGAGACACACCAGCCGCAGTGAGTCAGACCCTGCAAAACATACTGCCATGATGGATTCTGGGGAGGTGGGGTGATGGAGGAGGGCGGGGAGTTCCTTTAATCCCACAGCACTCAGGAGCAGAGGCAGGAGGATCTCTGTGAGTTTGAAGTCATCCTGGTCTACAGAGTTCCAGGGCAGTCAGGACTACACAGAGAAACCGTGTCTTCAAAAACCAAAAAAAAAAAAAAAAAAAGAAAAAAAAGAAAAGAAAAAAAGATAAATAAGTAAATAAATAAATAGAAAAGTTCTACTATGTACTCTGGCTGGTCTGGAACTCATCATGTAGACCAGGCTGGCCTCAAACTCAAATCTGCCTGTTCTGCCTGCTAAGTGCTGGGCTTAAAGGTGTGTACCATTTATTTATTATTTATGAATATATGTGTGTGCTTGAGTGAGTGTGTCCCACATGTGGGCAAGGACCTGAAGAGGCCAGAAGAGAGCATCTGACCCCTGGATCTGGAGACACAGGCGGTTGTGAGCCACCTCGTGGGTGCTGGGAATCAAACCTGAGTCCTCTGCAAAAGCTTGAGTACTTAACCACGGAACCATCATTCCAGCCCAGAACTCCTACTCTGAGTTTACATCAATGCTGAAAGAATAGGAATCGGTACCAATCCAGAATCGGTATTGAAAGATTCCTCACTAGGGCCAGAGAGATGGCCCAGCCGGTAAGCCAAGCCTACTGATCTCAGTTTACTCCCCAGGACCCACATAGTAGAAGGCAAGATCCAACTCCTAAAAGTTGTCCTCTGCTCTCTACGTACACAAAAATAAACAAATGGGAAAAATGAGATTTTCTCCCCCTCTTCCTTGGTAGAGAACTATCCTGGTGAATGGCCCCAGTCTCCTTGGAAGGCTAAAAAAAAAGATTTATAAAACTACAGCAGTGGTGCACACCTTTAGTCTCAGCACTCAGAGGCAGAGGCAGGTGGATCTCTGAGTTAGAGACCAGCCCGGTCTACAGAGTGAGTCCCAGGACAGCTGGGGTTATGTAGAGAGGCCCTGACTCAAAATAAATAAATAAACAAACAAAATATTTATATTTGTGTGTGTATCTATATAGATATAGATGTAAATACATGTATGTGTAAGTGCATGTGTTTATACACAGAAATGTCCACACGCAGCAGGATCGTCCCTTTAGAGTTGGAAGCGCATTATATTCTTTGTTTACAAATGCTCTATGGAAATCCCTGCTTACCCCAAAGCTGGCTCTCGGTAACTTGGTCAAAGTATCCACTTGATAACAGTATCTCCAGATGATAGCATTTTGCTACTGCATGCCATGGCCTGATAGCATTCCCTCATCACTGGAGGAAAAAAAAAAAAAAAAAAAAAGGCTTTTAAGTCTAATGTGGTCAATAACCCACTTGCAGCTAACCTGGAGGAGGAGGAGGAGGAGGAGGAGGAGGCGGCGGCGGCGGCGGCGGCGGCTGCTGCAGAGGTTCCCTGCCCTGCTCTGTTCCTCTGGTACCCTTCCACACAGTCTGGATCAGCATGGTTTAGTGCGAGAGAGAAGCTACCAGGAGTTTGTGTAAAACAGGCTTGTGACAGAGCTATGACCTCAAACAGTGTGCAAGCTGATGAATGGCCCACGTGGAGCTGCTGCTCACAGTGCTTGTGCGGGGTGTGCATTTAAGAGAGGGGGGAGGAAGGAGGGTGTGGTGTGTGTGTGTGCACAGGCAGAGGATGGAGGAGGGTGTGGTGTGTGTGTGTGTGTGTGCACAGGCAGAGGATGGAGGAGGTGTGGTGTGTGTATGTGCACAGGCAGAGGATGGAGGAGGGTGTGGTGTGTGTGTGCGCACAGGCAGAGGATGGAGGAGGTGTGTCATGTGTGTGCACAGGCGGAGGATGTGGTGTGTGTGTGTATGTGTTCAGGCAGAGGGCGGAGGAGGATTGTGTGTGTGTGTGTGTGTGTGTGTGTGTGTGCACAGGCAGAGGATGTAGGAGGTGTGGTGTGTGTATGTGCACAGGCAGAGGATGGAGGAGGTGTGTCATGTGTGTGCACAGGCGGAGGATGTGGTGTGTGTGTGTATGTGTTCAGGCAGAGGGCAGAGGAGGATTGTGTGTGTGTGTGCACAGGCAGAGGATGGAGGAGGTGTGGTATGTGTGTGCAGGGTGATTGAGCAGGTTATCGCCCCAAATCTTTTTAAATATGAAAACCTCAGCACTGGGGCTATGTCTCAGTTTGTAAAATGCTTGCCTTCCATGCATGAACACCTGGGTCAGGTTCCCCTGCCTACACCAGGTGTGGTGCTAGAAGGGTCAGAATTCCAAGGTCATTCTTCACTGCCTAGGGAATTTGAGGCTAGCCTGTGCTACAAGAGACCATGTTTAAAAAATAAAAGAAAAAGAGGAAAAAAGAATGAAAAAAGGTGCAATATTCTTTAGATTCTTCTCTCTCTGTTTTTTTTTTTTTTTTTTTTGGAGACAGGGTTTCTTTGTGTAGTTTTGGTGCCTGTCCTGGATCTAGCTCTATAGACCAGGCTAGCCTTGAACTCACAGAGATCTGCCTGCTTCTGAAGGCAGGCATCACCGTGCCCTGCAAATATATGTTTTTGTTTTTGTTTTTGAGACAGGCAGTTGTGAGCCACCATGTAAGTGCAGGGAACCAAACCCAGGTCCTCTGCAAGAGCAACAAGTGTTCTTCTGAGCCATCTCTCCAGCCTCTACATCTATTTTTAAATCACTAAAGTCAAAATGCAAGCCCTCGTTGGGGTATGACCATCCCAGGCCAGTCTCTGGACTCTGACTGCTGCAGGCCTGAAGAGGAGGGCGAGTCTCTGACCCATACCTTCACCTGTTGGCTTATTTTTGTGTTGAGAACTGGCTAAAACAGACTTTCACCACATAAGAGTGGGCTTGGCCTCCTGCCGTGCCTAGAACTTAGAGAATGTGCTGCCACACCCAGCTTGTAACTGTGAGCTTTTAACTCCTTTCTCAAGAGGAAATCTTTGCCTTTGTTCACAAAAAGAAGAAGAAAAACCAACTCACCAGTGACCCAACTGAGACGCGGTTCCCAGGCATCTGAGACCAGTGGTCTCGGAGAAAGTGTTCTCAAGTCTCTTGAGAGTGTCCATGTGCTGAGAAAGCTGAGTTTAGTCCCTGAGCTGCTACCCCAGGCTGTACTAAAACAAAGACCTAAGAAAGATGATGGTTTTTTTGTTTTCTTTTCTTTCTTTCTTTTTTTTTTTTGAGATGGGACCTCACGTTGTATCTCAGGCTGGCCTGTCACTCACACTGAGACCCAGTTTGAGTTTGAACTCAAAGTGATCCTCCTGCCTTAGTTTCTCTCAAATGCTGGGATTATAAGTGTGAACTATCATAACCATCTTTTTTTTTCCCCCACCCCCAAACAGGGTTTCTCTGTGTAGTTTTGGAGCCTGTCCTGGAACTCACTCTGTAGTCAAGGCTGGCCTCAAACTCACAGAGATCCACCTCCAGAGTGCTGGGATTAAAGGTGTGTGCCACCACTGCCCGGACCATGTCCAGCTTTAGGCCAATTTTTAATTTTTTTTTTCATTTTGGCACTTCTTACCAAATGGCCAGGATGGACTCAAATTCTGGATCTTCTCATCTCACCATCCTAAGTAGTTGGAATTACAGGTGTGTGCTGATGCATCTGACAATTTAGGCCTTTTTAAAAATTGTTCTGTTTTTGTTTTTAAGAAATGTCTTTCTTTAGAATCAGTGGTGTCTTAATGTTTAAACCCTCAGGTACTGAGAAGGTTAAGACATTGCCAGATGCATTCTGACTGCCCTTGTGACCCAGCTTCAAGACGGGGACTCTCCCTCAGGATGACATCACTAAACACAAGGAATGCTTTTGTGTTTTAGCCCTGTGTGTCTGGAAACCAGATCTCACGTGGTCTGAGCCCTGTAATTCTGCCTCTATTATCCCTTGACGCCTGAGTGGAGTTGCTGACAGATGGTGGCCCAGGTCTCTGGCCCCAGCACTCAGGTGGGGAGGCAGGAGGATCACTGTCCACTGAAGGTCAGAATAGTTTATATAGAAGTTCTAGATCAGCTAACAGTGAAACTCTCAAAAAAAAAAAAAAAAAAAAAAAAAAAACCAAACAAACAAAAAACAGGGCTGGAGAGGTGGGCAAGAGGCCTGCACAAGAATTCAGATTCCCAGCATTCATTCGAAAAGCCAGATAGAGCACAAATGTGCCTATAACGCCAGTGCTGGTGGAGACAGGAGGATGGCTGGGACTTACTGGTCATCAACCTTGCTCCAGATTCAGTGAGAAACTTTGTCTCAAGGCAATAAGATGGAGAGGGATTGAGCAGGACACCTGATGCTCTCCTCTGGCCTCTGCATACACACACACACAAACACACGTATACACTGCCCATACACACACACACACACACACCCACACACACACACACACCACATACACATATACACAACCCACTCTTACATATATATATATATATATATACACACCACATGCACATATACACAACCCACTCTTACACACACAGACACATACACACCTGCACCCACCCCCATACAAATACACCCCCACCCTCACATATACCCACCCCCACATACACACACACACACACACACACACATACACACTCTTACACACACTGCTACTCAACACCCCCCCACCCACACACATCAAACCATGCTGAGAGGAAGACAACCCATGTTTGCCCAGCTGAATCAGGGTCACACCAGTTGATTTTTCTTAGTTTACAGAACTAAGTCCAGACGGTTTTCTTTAGGGCTAAGAACGTGTGCTTCTCTTTAGTATTCTCTAGCCCGAGTGATTCCCAACTAGAGACGATCACTCTCATTTTGGCCTTTTCCCACCCAGGGTGGGGACCAAACTGTTCCGGGCCTTGTAAATGCTGGTCAAGGGCTGTCGCTGACCTGTGCCCGTCCCCTTCCTGAGGAAACTTACTGCCTTTGAGACCACCGCCTGCAGTTAATACAAAATACAGACTATAGATCTATACCTGGGGCCATCTTACTGTGCTGGGGTGGGAAAGGCACCGGGCTTGGGTCTGTCACAGCGCTAGCCCTTCCTGTGACCTTGACCTTGTCTGTAACTCCCGGGAATCTTGTTCCACATCTGTGTAAACTGGTATAGTATTTCAGCTTAGTTTTCAATAAGTATGTTTTTGTTTGTTGGTTGGTGTTTTTGTTTGTTTTGATTTTTTTTTCTTTTGGTTTTTCAAGAAACACAGGGTTTCTCTGTGTAGCTTTGCGCCTTTCCTGGAACTCGCTTTGGAGACCAGGCTGGCCTCGAACTCACAGAGATCCACCTGCCTCTGTCTCCCGAGTGCTAGGATTAAAGGCGTGTGCCACCACCCCTGGCTAGGTGAGCTTTTGACTGAATGCCAGATGACAGTAAAAATGCCTTTGGGGCCAGGCGGCGGCGGCGGCGGCGGCGGCGGCGGCGGCGGCGGCGCACGTCTTTAATCCCAGCACTCGGGAGGCAGAGGCAGGCGGATCTCTGTGAGTTCGAGGCCAGCCTGGTCTACAGAGTGAGTTCCAGGACAGGCGCAAAACTACACAGAGAAACCCCGTCTCGGGGGATGGGAGGGGGGAATGCCTTTGGGGTGCAGAGGAACAGAAGTGCCCCTCAGCCAGAAGAAGAGCTGGATGACCAGAAGCCCCCCAGGGCTGTCCCTGCCGCTGTTGTTAGCAGGAGGACAGCTCTAGAAGACTCTTGCCTCCAGCAGGTAAGCGCAGTTTGGTGAGCTCAGTCACAAGCAGCGGTGGTTCGGAGCGGCTGGGAGGACTTCACGACCACAGCGACACCTACCGGCCGGCTGGAGGAGCGGACGGAGCTCAGTGCAGTGGCCTGGGGAAGCTGTAACTCCCAGACGCTCCCAGGTCCTTCTAGAGTGCCCGCCCCTCCCCCGGAGCCTCCCGAAAACGTCCTGTTTTACCACCAGCCTCTCAGGGAGTCCTCACACTTTGTGCTCCAAAGTAAGCATTAGGAAGGCGCTGTGTTAACAGACACTGAGCCTTGAAATCCTTCTCGGCTCACCCGCTGATTTCCAGAACCCTGTAGCCGTCCAACGGCGCCTAGTCTTTATATTTTTAAAATGACATTATTTATTTGTGAGTGCAGGTGGAGGTGTGTGCACACATGCTATTGTGCGTGGTGGTGGAAGTCAGACGCCAGCCTTCAGGAGTCTCCTTCCACCGGGTATTGGGGATTGAACCCAGGTCTTTACCCACCGGAGCATCGCCCAGGTCCTGGTGAGTTTAGTTTTTTGAACATCCCACATGCACATAATTGCCAAAGGGCACTACCCATGCTGGCAGGAAGGACCTGAGCGTGTGCACACTGTTTACTGGGTCTAGAACTTTTTGGTATTGAGTACCAAATGGAAGATGGGACTGTATGATAGTTGTAGTATTATGAAATGTCATTTAATCCTAAGCAGGGAAGAAAGCTTAGGATTTCTAAGAACCCAAGAAAATCCTGTGAGCCTTCCTCCTCCATCTCTCTAGTCCTCCATTATCCTTTTCAGAAATTATTTATTTGTGTGTGTGTGTGTGTGTGTGTGTGTGTGTGTGCATGAGTGTGTGGACACTCAGAAGAATGAGGCAAGAGGATTATGATTCAAGGCTACTCTGGGCTATATAACAAGTTCTAGGCCAGCCTGGAGTTCTTCGTGAGATCGGTCAAAAAAGAGTTCAGATCATGGCGGATCATACCGTAATTTCCAGTACTCAGGGGCTGAGGCAGAAGGATTGCTGTTAGTTGGAGGCCAGCCTGGGCCTCACAGTCTGGTGGTTTCACAGTAGGTGCTACAGGGTGAAACTTTGTCTAAAAGCAAAGCAAAACAAACCCCCCACAAAAGCATTAACAACATTCTAACAAAACAAACAAGAAAGAGAAATGACTGAGGTGACATCACTCCTGTCCTTCTGTGTGTCTGCCTAGACCCTCCTCAACCTTCCTTCCTCACTGCCACCCAGCGGCCTTGGCAAAGGCTTTGGGACTGTCCCTGACCTTCACCATGGCCCTAACAAATTATGCAGATGTTACCAGGCCTCTGCAAACCCCACGCTCTCCAGCACGGCTCCCACTGTGCTGGAAATTTAACAGCACCGCACCGTGAGCTTGGGCACCAAGAGACTTTCCAGAGACACGAGCCCTCTCTCGGCGTGGCCCTCGACAAAAAAAGAGACTCAAAACTTTTAGTTGGCTTAATCAGCATGGTTGTCCATACTGCCTCTCTTGGGTCATTTCACAAACAATCCAGAAGAAACAGATTTTGGCTGGAAAAAAAACTGGCTCATCAGTTTCTGTAACAGGAATCTTAAATTAAAAAAAAAAAAAAAAAAAAAGGGTTGAAGAGATGGCTCAGAGGTTAAGAGCACTGGCTGTTCTTCCAGAGGTCCTGAGTTCAATTCCCAGCACCCACATGGTGGCTCACAACCATCTGAAATGAGATCTGGTGCCCTCTTCTGGCAAGCAGGCATATGTGCAGACAGATCACTGTGTACAAAATAAATCTTTAAAAAACAAACAACAACAAAAAACAAAAAACAAAAAAAACCAAAAACCTGGAGCCTGATATTGGGGTAAATACTGAAAGATCAGAGAGACAAAGGAACAAGCCACTGCCTTGTCTTACCTCTAGGACCCCTCAGTCTGACGCCTTCAGTTCCTGTCTCCACGCCTTACATACCTTTCTCCGCCCAGCCATCACTTCCTTTCTAGTGCTGGGATTAATGGTGTGTGTGCTTCCCAGATATTGGGAATAAAGGTGTGAGATCTGACATGCTGGGATTAAAGGCATGCGCCACCACCGCCTGACTCTATTTCTCTGCGAGACTGAGTAGTTCAGGGTGGCTTTGAATTCACAGAGATCCAGACAGATCTCTGCCTCCTGTGTGCTAAGATTAAAGGTGTGTGCTACCACCCACTGTCTGAACTCTTATGTTCTGTCCTCTGATCTTCAGGCAAAGTTTATTATGGTACACAATACACCACCCCAAGTTTCCGTTGTTTTTTTTTTTTTCTTTTGACTCCTCCCTGTCTGCCTTTAACTCAAATGTCAAAACTGGCAGGTGAGCGGGAAGAAGGCCACACAGGAAGCAGAGGAAGAGAAAGAGCCAAGTGGTTAGGAAGCCGCCAACAGGACAGCATGAGGCAAAACGCCAAACGCTGGAGATGGGTGAGGCGGCCTCAGCCCCAGACCGTTGACTGACTGGGGTTGGTGATTTGGGGGTGGAGCGTGAGTGAGGATGGGCGGAGGTTGTTGAGGCTGCAGAACTTTTCCCACTGGACTCTGAGTCATTGGTGTTTTCCGTTCTGCTCAGCCTTTGGGTCACCCCAGCACTCACTGTCACCAGGACCCTGGTTTATTCATCATTTGCTCCTGCTTCTTCAAAAACATATTTGGATAAAAATGGAGATAACAGCCAGGTGGGGGCGCACACCTTTAA
This sequence comes from Peromyscus leucopus, assembly GCF_004664715.2. Classification (NCBI taxonomy): domain Eukaryota; kingdom Metazoa; phylum Chordata; class Mammalia; order Rodentia; family Cricetidae; genus Peromyscus; species Peromyscus leucopus. The sequence goes on along the minus strand of NC_051080.1, from coordinate 3,501,412 downwards.
TCCCAGCACTCAGGAGGCAGAGGCAGGTCGATCTCTGAATTCAAGGCCAAGCTGGTCTACAGAGGAAATTCCAGAACAGCCAGGGCTACAGAGAGAAACCCTGTGTGAGAAACAACAAAAACAAAAACCAAAAAAAAAACTCCCCTCAAAAACAAGACAAAACAAAACACAAACAAACAAAAGATGATGACAGCCAGAGATACTGGAGATAAAGGAAACAAAAAGAACAACCTGAAGTTCAATGAGAAGTTTTTATTGGCAGCGTGTTTATCTGTCTAGACCATAAAGATAACAGCTACTGTTTCCCACCAGGTGTAGCAAATCTCGTAACACCTCAGAGCTTTGAAGTCAGCTGACAGATTAAATGGGCAAACGACCTGTCTTGGGGTTTCATTGCTGTGAATAGATGCCATGACCATGACAACTCTTATAAAGGAGAGCATTTAATTGGGGCCGGCTTACAGTTCAGAGGTCTAGTCCATTATCAGCACGGTAGGACTCGGCTGCCTGCAGGCAGACATGGTGCTGGAGAAGAAGCTGAGGGTTCTACACCTTGAGCCACAGGCCGCAGGAAGAGAGAGTGAGCCATTGGGCCTGGCTTGAGCTTCTGAAACCTCAAAGCCCACCCCCTTGTGACACACTTCCTCCAACAAGGCCACAGCACCAATAATGCCATTCTCTGTGAGTCTATGGTGGCCATTTTCATTCAAACAACCGAAACACCTAAAGAGCCAACACCCACCTACATCCCAGCTCCTTAAACAATTAAGAATTCCAGGTCCCTAGCTACAGATTTACAGGACACAGAGCACTCAAGCTGAAGTGAGCTGGGACTCCCTGAGCCGAGTCCTTATAGAGCTGGAGGGGATGCAGGCTGTGGGGGGCGGGGGACGGACAGACGGACGGACAACTGTCACCAACACTTTTACTCAGCTATCGACCCTGCCTGTTATACGACTGAATTTGCCAGGCAGTATCAACATGGCGTGACCGTTGTGGGGATAAGCAACCAACACTTCATGACTGGACTTGAGGCTCGTTCCACAGAAGGGCATTTATGTCAGGGACAGAAAACCCGGTCAGAGCCTCTGGCTGGGGAAGTCACGGGCCCAGGAAGGGAAGCAACTGCTGTTGTTCTGACAAGTGTAAGTGACGTGCCCATCAAATCCCCTAATAAACATCTAGGTTTATGTCCTCAGGGCAGTGCTACCGTGAGCTTTTGGAGTAGCTGTGGTTACCTCAGGTGCTGAGATTAAGTGAGTTTCCAATGAAGCACAAGACCGTCGGTCTTTTCTGAAATCTCAGTAACATACTACTCCAAAGCAAAAGTGGATCCTAGGTCCCAACTCCTTATCATAGCTTCCAGTCAGAGAACAACACGCTCCATGTTTTTCATCGTCTGCAGGATGTCCTAGGACGGGGGACAGAAAGGGACGCTGCAGAGTACTTAGATCCCTACAAAAATGCATTATAAAGTAGCAAACAGCAGCTTTTGTGGTCGTTTTTTAGCTGTTGTTGTTCTCAGACACACACACAATGCTCAATCCCCAGACTTGGAGACGCCTCTGGCTTTCTGGAACCTGATTCTGTGATTCACAAATGACAGCCCTGCCGAGGAACCCGAGGAACCACGGCCTTCCTCAGAGCGGAATCTCGGAGGCACATCAGCTTCCCTCTTCCTTCACAAGGGGTGCTGCCAGGCTGCTGGGGAATTCCCCTTGTGAGTCCCACAGGCCTTCCGGAAACACGAGAGAGCCTGGGTGCTGCAGTCACCGCCTTCTAGGTGCGTGTCCAAAATAAGCTGCCCACACCTGTCATCTCACTGTGGAGCGGAGCTAGAGTCTGCGGCCAACCTGGGCCATCGAGCGAAACCAGAGCCGGCAAACACAAGTGAATGAACACACTGCCTAACAGGCTGGAAGGAGAAGGAGATCTAATAAAGCCCAGATGGCCGGGGAGACTCTACCACAGAGAGTCCGAGGGCCGGAAGGAACGCCTCAGACTAGCATTCCTTTCCAGAACTCGGCACAGTGCCTGTCTTTGCCCGTAATTACTGCGCTTTCAGACTAATAATATGGCTGGAAAGCACTGGCCTGGGGAATCTTTGGCAACAGCCCGAAGGATTCCGAGCAAAGACGCCTGAGAAGGTCAAAGCCTTGGGTAACAGCAGGTGCGAGCAGGCAGTAATAAAAGCACCTGGTGGCAGGGGACCGGCCTAAGTGATTTTCGTGTATTAACTAATTTAACACCAACCACCTGGAAGATCCCGCCATCAACCCCACCCTAAGTGTGTGGAACACAAGAACGCCTAAGCAGCCTGAACGGAACATTAACACAGCCAAGAAGTGATGGAGATGCCCCGGCGGACGGCCAGCCTCCCGTGGCTCCCCCACGGCTCACACAGAAGCTCCCAGAAGCCCCTCGGCCCTGGCCAGCTCTCCCTCCATATGTTTGCTCTTGATGCCTTAAATCGCATCGCGGTAAAGCAAAGGACAACAGAGTGTCTCCATAGCACACAGAGGAAAGCCAGCTTCTGTCCTGAGAATGCCCTTCCAAATAGTCCGATGTACCCACAAAGTCCTGCACCAGGGACCCGACCTGGACAAAGAACCCAAAGGAGCGGTGTCACATAAAGTGAGCTTTGAAAAGTTCTCTGTAGTCCTAGTACTCAGGTTGCTGAGGCAGGTGGATCAAGGTCTACATTGTGAACTTCAGCACAGCCAGGGCTACACAGAAAGAACCCCTCCCCCCCCCACCCCTCTAAAAGAAGGAAGGGAACTGTGAAGCCCCAGAGATGGGGTGCATCCGTTGTGTGCAAGATATCCCTATAGAAATGTCCTGAATGAAGCCTGGAAGGTCCAGGAGCCAGGGCTGCGCCAACAGTCTAAAGACCAGGAAGCATTCAGCCCCAAGACCTGCAGGCCTTCCCAGGAAGGGGCTGCAGCTGCGGCCCTGCCCTCTGGTTGCAGCAGGTAGCTTGCTTACACTTGTACCTCTCTACCTGTCACGCTAAAGCAGAAGGATTGCTGTGATCAAAGGATAGCCTGGGCTACACAGTAAGTTCCAAGCAAGCCTGGACTATGTAGTAAGACTCATAACAAAAACCAAGAAACAAAAGTGCCTGCCTTGACTCTGCTATCTTTGGAAGCTGTTCCTTTAGAAGTCCTGAACTGCAAGCTGGGCAGTGGTGGCGCACGCCTTTAGTCCCAGCACTCAGGAGGCAGAGGCAGGTGGATCTGAGTTCAAGGCCAGCCTGGTCTACAGAGTGAAATCCAGACAGCCAGGGCTACACAGAGAAACCTTGTCTCAAAAAACAAAACAAAACAAAAACAAAGGGCTGGAGAGATGGCTCAGCAGTTAAGAGCACTGACTGTTCTTCCAGAGGACCCAGGTTCAATTCCCAGCACCCATATGGCAGCTTACAAATATCTGTAACTCCAGTTCCAAGGTATCTGACACCCTCATACCAATGCACATAAAGTAAAATAAGTATTAAATTCCTGTCAGGTACCTGCCCTGGGGAGATTTCTCCCAGAGTCCTGGGGAAGATGCTATAAGTGGCTGGGATACTAATCTGAGGGACATCAAATGAATCTGTGTACATGAAACTCTTTAATACACTTTATTCTTCTGAGTCGAAATCTATCTCCACAGCTTCAGTTCTGTTCTCATCCTTAGCTCCTCTCTTGCCTGATCTCTCTCTACATTTTCCTGCTGTTCTCTAAATTCTATCTAATTCTCCCATCTTCCACCTTCTTCCTCTAGTCCTCTCAGAGGTTTTTCAGTTATAGATCCATACAGAGTAGCAATTCTCTGGCCAAGGCAAGGTCACCCAGGCTTAAATTCTTTCTTTCTTTCTTTTGGTTTTGGTTTTTAGGGACAGGGTTTCTCTGTGTAGCCCTGGCTGTCTTGAAACTCACTCTGTAGACCAGGGTGGCCTTGAACTCACAGAGATCCACCTGGCTCTGCCTCCCAAGTGCTGGGATTAAAGGTGTGAGCCACCAGCGCCCGGCTCAGGTGTGAATTCTTACAGGGTCATAAAGGCAGGTAAGAGTTTACCTCGGGCAGCAACTGTAAGGCTTTCTTTTACAACCCCAAAGGGGAACGGCTAAAGGAGGTAGGATCAACTAAGAGCTAAAATCAGTTAATTATCAGGTAAATATGTCAGAAAAAGGGAATTTATGTGCTCAAACTACATTCCTAGAAGTGGTTAGGTAAAGTATTAGGAGTCTACAACGTTAGTATAAATCATGAGTAAATGAAACTGCCTATTTCTCTTTAGGAACCATAAACTGTCTCTGTAAATCTTGGCTGCTTCTGGCGGGACGAGGGGTAGCTAGGCAGCCTGTGTCACAGCTTGATGTACCTGGTGTGCAAAAGGCCCTTTTATTCTAAATGTCAAAAGGGAAGTCTAGAGATACCACCAAGGTCGTATAAGAAAGGAGGATCTGAGCTTAATTTGCACAAGAAACAAAGCTATGTACCTAATGGCAGCCTGGCCCAGGCAGTGTCTCCATATAAACATTTAACCTTAATTCAGGAGACTAGGAGGTTGTCTGGAATGCTTATTCTGTCTGGCCCTAGTCCTTGGATGTTTGAGAGGCATCTCAGATAAAATGCTATTGTCCGGAGCTGGCCCTGGCCTCGGATGCTAGCTAAAGGAGAGATCTGATACTAATGCTGAAGAGGAGAAACAAAAAGCCTGGAAGAAGGAAGCCTTGCCTGTGTGACTGTTATCCAAATACCTTAATTGCATACCAAAAAACTAGCCCAAAGAATGATCAGTCCACACTGTTTAGAAGTTCTTAAGAAAAGGAATCAACTAGGGAAGCTATAATCGCGCACGTGAAACTCATAGCAGAAAACAGCTGAGTATTGTCAAGAGCCAACGGCACCAACACTTCCTTGAGTCTCGGCTTCCTCTGGAAAAGCCCTCGACTCTTCCAGGTAAATGCTCTGTCATAATCAGCTGAATTCCTACTTCATATTTCTGCAGCTTGTAGCAAATAAGGTATTTTTTAAAAAAATAAACTACAAATGCTGGATTGCCAGGCCCATGTCCCCTTTCATGTCCCCTTTCATGTCCCCTTTGGGCCACCTCTCCAGCCCCTACTACAGCCATCCTCAGCTGCCAATCTTCTCTCGTAAAGTTCTGAGCTTTTTGAGAGCAAGGCCTGCCTTGCACTCACCTTCATTTTCCCGAAACCCAGGAGGAGAATGGCGGAAGAGCAGACTCTCAGCTAGACGAAGAATGAACAGCAAAAGCTCATGGTGAGCCAGGGATGAGTAAATAGCATGTGGCCTTGGGGTCTCCTGTCTGCAGCCCCCCACAACCCTGTAGACTCTTCTGAGACAGGGTCTTAGGTAGCTCAAGCTAGCCTCAACTCCTGCTGTAGCTACAGATAACCCTGACCTTCTGAGTCTCTTTCCTGTCTCCTCCCTGTGGAAACTACAGCCTGTACCACCACATCCAGTGTCTACAGCACTAGGGACAGAACCCAGGCCTTCCTGTGTCCTGGGCAAACACTCCACTGAGCTACATCTCCAGCCGGTCCCCACTTACTGCATCCATAGACCTGGGACAATTTAAAGACACCATTTGGAGGCTGGAGAGATGCTCAGTGGTTAAGAGCACTTGCTGCTCTTGCAGGGGACCAGAGTTCAGTCTGCACGGTGGCTTACAACCTTCTAAAACTTGAGTTCCAGGGGATTCGGGACCCTCTTCTGGCCCCCTTGGGTACCAGGCATGCATGTGGTACCCATACATACATTTAGACACGTGTGCACGGGTACGCTCACACCACAGTGCACCCGTGGAGGGCAGATGACAGTCTCCAGTGTTGGTTCTCTCCTTCCACCACGCGTATCTGGGAGAGAGAGCTCAAGTGTCTTTATCCACCGATCCGCCTTGTTAGCCTCTCTCTTCTTACTTTTGATTCTTTTGAGATAAAGTCTTACTGTGTGGCACTGGCTGGCCTGGAACCAAGGTGCCTCTGCCTGCTGAGCACTAGGGTTAAAGTTAGGCAGCAAATACCTGCCCCACGCCCACCCCACGCTTCTGTTTGTTCATTAATGATTGACATTTTGGCCGGGCGGTGGTGGCGCACGCCTTTAACCCCAGCACTCAGGAGGCAGAGCCAGGAGGATCTCTGTGAGTTCGAGGCCAACCTGGACTACAGAGTGAGTTCCAGGAAAGGAACAAAGCTACACAGAGAAACCCTGTCTCAAAAAAACAACAACAACAACAACAAAAAAAAAAACCAAAAACAATTGACATTTCTTTTTTTATTTTTTGGGCTTTTTCAAGACAGGGTTTCACTGTGTAGCCCTAGGTGTCCTGGAACTTGCTCTGTAGACCAGGCTGGCCTCAAACTCAGAGATCCGCCTGCCTCTGCCTCCTGAGTACTGGGATTAAAGGTGTGTGCTGTCACACCCAGTCCCCCAGACTCTCCCTTCCTAGATCTTTAGCTTTTTTTCACAGCCAATAGAACCCATCCTTAGGGGGGATGTCACATGTCCTTTATAGCCTGCTGACCTCTATGCTATCTCGACCAGAGACCACACCAGATCCTAGGCCCTTAAACTATAGAACCCATCTTCATGGTCACACGTACTTTGCAAAGGAGTTTCAATGCAGTCACACCTTAAGCGTTATTGTACACAAAGGATTGGGATAAGTGTTACCAGGAAACTTTTTTCTCCCAAAATTGTACTGGATTTTTATGTCTAAAATAAACTGGCCTGGTGTCAGACTCCAGAAGTTTGAATCAGTGCCGGCTGAATCTGGCTGAACCGAGTTTCCCTCCCAGCTCACACAGATCATTTTCCTGCTGGCTAGCTGTGACACTTGCAGGAATCCCCCAATGTTGCTTTAGTCATTTTTTAGAGCAAGTAGCTGGGACAAAGGGAGCTGTCCTGGGACTCGGGTGACAACTTAGAGGGTACAGGTGCTTGCTGTGAAAGCAGGAAGACCTAAGTTCACACCCCAGCACCCCTGTATAAGCTGGTATGGCTCGATGTGCCTTTACCCTAGCTTGGGGCCGGCCAGAGACAGGCAGATTCTTGGAGCTCAGTCAGCCTGACTGAAAGGGGAGCCTACCCTGGAGACCGCATCACATACGTATGTGCGTATGTGTATATACATACACAAATAGATGTATTTAGAGATGTTTTCTAGCTCAAATTTTATCAATGTTATCTAAACTCTTAATGCCATCACCATTAATCAAACCACTTTTTGTTGCTGTTGGGCTTTTTATGTCTTTGAGTGAAGGTCCCTGTCTTAATTTCTACTCCTGTGACGACACCATGGCCAAGGCAATTCACAGAAGCAGCAGCTTTGGGGGATTACAGTTTTGGAGGGTGAGTCCACAGCCATCCTGGTGGGGCGGCAGGCAGGCAGGTGTGGTGCTGGAGCAGTAGCTGAGAGCTCACATCCTTGACCCACAAGCAGGAGGCAGAGACAGAGCTAACTAACTGGAATGGCCTGGGCTTTTGAAACCTCAAAGCCCACCCCCAGTGACACACTTTCTCCAACAAGGCCACACCTCCTAATCCTTCCCAAACAGACCAACTAGGGACCAAGTATCCAAATATTTCAACTGTCTTAGGGTTTTATTGCTGTGAAGAGACACCATGACCACAGCTTCATATAGGGAAAACATTTAATTGAGGCTGGCTTACAGTTTCAAAGATTTAGTTCGTTATCATCATGGCTAGAAGCATGGCAGTGTGCAGGCAGACATGGTGCTGGAACCCATGTACTATGTATAAAAAAGAGGTGCTCTATCACTCTCCTGGCTGTTCTGTTTTAAAGTCATACTATGCACACACACACACTCACACACGAGCCTTTTATGGTATGTAATGCTTTATTGAAAGTGATACAATGCTCATTTAACGAGTTGTTTCCCATGGCCTTACAGACAAGTTTCGGCTCACAAAAGCAGCTCATGCTCACCTGCCTTTCGCCTTTCAGGGTCTGTGTCTGCCTTTCTCAAGCTATTCCTACTGCTGGACAGGGACAGTCACTTGGATGTTCTCCAAACAAGAACATTTTCTGCTCCAGCCTGAGATAATTTAAACCCACCTAACACATCCTTGCACTTTCTTATCGTTTTGCTTCTAGGAAATGCTGAATGTCTATAAATATCCAACCTCAACTCCACAGAAAATGTGGGCATTATTTTTCGTGTTATACTAGCCATATCTCTGGAAAAATCTACCCACAAATGGGTAGGTATTTTTTTTCTGTCTTGTTTTAATATTTCCAGAAGAAAGGAAAGAATAAATGGCCTACACCACTGTGAAGCCTCTATTGAAAAAGTGAAATACAGCTGGGGAGTGGTGGTGCATTATTTTATTATTTTTCTTTTGGTTTTTCGAGACAGGGTTTCTCTGTGTAGCTTTGCGCCTTTCCTGGAACTTGCTTTGGAGACCAGGCTGGCCTCGAACTCACAGAGATCCGCCTGCCTCTGCCTCCTGAGTGCTGGGATTAAAGGCATGTGCCACCACCGCCTGGCGGCGGTGGCGGCGGCGCTGGCACTGGCACTGGCGCTGGCGCATTATTTTAATCCCAGCATTGGAGAGCCAGAAGCAGGCAGACTCTGAGTTTGAGGCCAGCCTGTTCTACATAGTGAGTTGCAGGACAGCCAAGGCTACATAGAGAAACCCTGTCTCAGAAAAAACTAAACCAAACCAAAAACCTGAAATACAACAACCAAAAGAAAAAAAAAAAAAAAAAAAAAAAAAAAAGCCCTAACCACCCCACCCCTTCCCAATAATCAGTTGGTAATAATTTGGGAACTATTTAAAAGCTGACTTTAAAAACTCTAGCCCACAGTCATGTGCTCTTTTCTTCCTAGGCAGAAGGAACCACCGCTCCCCCCTCCACTCTCCTTCGTTGTCATGGAGGGGGTGGGGGCGGGGCTCACACTGTAGTCTAGGCTAGCTTGGAACTCAGCAACACCTGCTTCTGCCGTCCTGTTAGTGTTCTGAGCTGCCCCTTGGGGACCCGCCCAGCGTCCTCATGGCATCTTACTTAAAGTCCCCTTTAAGAGAAACCCTTCTGCCGGGCGGTGGTGGTGCACACCTTTAATCCCAGCACTCGGGAGGCAGAGGCAGGCGGATCTCTGTGAGTTCGAGGCCAGCCTGGTCTACAGAGCGAGATCCAGGATAGGCACCAGAACTACACAGAGAAACCCTGTCTCGAAAAACCAAAAAAAAAAAAAAAAAAAAAAAAAAAACCAAAAAAAAACCAAAAAAAAAACCAAAACCAAAACCAAAACAAGCCCTTGCCTCCCTTTCCTTCCTCACTGAGGTAGTGCACTTCTCTGCTTTCCCTCTTTCCCTTCTCTCTCCCTATTCCCTCTCCCCTCCCCCTTTAATAATAAAACTTTCCGCGTGAGTAACTTTCCGCCCACCACGCTGCCGAACGTGGTGGTGTCTGCATGGCGATCCTGGGGCACCGTGGGTATGCCGTTTTACAAAACTTCCTGGTGTTACAGGCATGAGCACATACACACATGAAGGCAAAATACTCCTATACCCATGCAGATGCAGTTCCACATGGGGGAACCTGGAGGCTTTCTTTAATAAATCCCTCAATAATCTGTGTCATCTCCTCTGCCTGCACCTTTGCTCCGGAACCGTCATGGACATTTTCACTTCAATAAACCTTGGCTCAGTGAATGGACTTCAGTTACTACAGGCCTCCCAAGTTTCCTGGCTCAAACGACTGCGGTTCCAGTGTATTCCAGCTCACACTCACTGGCGTGCACACAGGCTGTTCCAACACGACCCCAGGTGGCTCACTCAGCGTCAGCCACCGCCTCTGCAGGCACACGTTCCTTTTTTATTTTTATCGTTGTGCATGTGCGTGAGCATCCATGTGTGAGTGTCAGAACCCATCACTAGGCCATACATGGGCAGTCAGAGGACAGCCGAAGATGTCTGCCCGGCTTCCACATTGCCCTGCAGCACATTCCAGGAGAGCTGACCCCAGCTGCTGGGGATTCTATTTCTACCTCCCATCTTCCCATAGGAATGCTGGGCAGCACTTGAGGCCAGAGAGACCGGAGTTCCATCCCCAGAACCCACAAGAGGGCTCCCAACTGTCTGTCACTCCCGTTTCAAGGGGATCTGATGCCCCCTTCTGGCCTCCACAGGAACTGTCTGCACATGGTGCACAGACACACTGAGGCAAAACACCGCACACGTAAAATAAAGGTGGAAAAATGCTGTGCCAGGTGTGGGTTCACGTGGGTCTGTGGAGTGAAGAGACAGAGGCACTGTAGGATTAACTTAGCCTTTCCAGCTGCTGGGGCATCAGCCTCTGGTGAACTGACTCACTACAGCTTTGCCAAAGGGCTTTTTTATTGTTATAAAATTCAAGTCAATTTCCATATATCAAAACCTCTTATTTAAGTTCCCCAAAGAGACAGCGCCAGTGCAAATTACCGGCTACTGGGACATCTCAGTTTGCTGAGTCCTCCTGTAACCAGGTTTTATGTAGGTTTGGAACCCTTAGGAAACTCTCAGGTAAGATTTACATACTTCAAACAGAAGGTACTTTGACCTAGATCAAAGCTAGATGCTAACCAGCTGCAGAACTCTCCAGGAACTCCTCTCCTTCCCTCCCTCCCTCCCCTTCACACTTCACACACACACACACACACACACACACACACACACACACACACACACACACTGTATGTGCACTGCTGCCTTGGACTTTATCTGAGGGAGCTCTGGGAGATTTAGACCCAGGGCTCACAGTTCTGTTTGTTTCGAGACATAGAGTTACTTACCATGTAGCCCAAACTGACCTTGAACTATCACTGGTAATGCCTCAGTCTCCCCAAGTGCTGGGATTACCAGTGTGAGTCGCAACACTTGGCTTCTGTTGGTTTTTGTTTGTTTGTTTGTTTTTTGAGACAGGGTTTCTCTGTGTAGTTTTGGTGCCTGTCCTGGATCTCACTCTGTAGACCAGGCTGGTCTCAAACTCAGAGATCTGCTCCCTCTGCCTCCCGAGTGTTGGGATTAAAGGCGTGTGCCACCACCGCCCATTTAAAAAATAATTTAAGTTTACCCGCATGAATGTTTTGCCAGTATGTATGTATCTGCACTGTGCGTGTGCCTGGGGCTGCCATGTGGGTGCTGGGGACCAAACTTGCATCTTCTGCAAGAGGATGAAGCAATCTTAACTATGTAGTCGTCTCTGCGGGCCCTCTGTTGTTTTTAGTTATGCACGTGTGTGCGCGCATTTGAGTGCAGGGCTGCCGCACCCCCTGGGTCTGGAGTTATGAGCAGAAGCTGCTAGAAGAGTAAATGTACTCTTAAGCACTGAGTCATCTCCCCAGCCCTGCACTGCTTTTTAAAAGGCTTATTAACAACATTTAGCATTCAACGATAGTCTCAGAATAACACTTTAAATATGAGTTAGGCTTTGTTGTTTTCCCTCTCGTTTGTATTTTTTTATTTATTTATTTATTTATTTTTTTTTTTTTTTTGGTTTTTCAGAGACAGGGTTTCTCTGTGTAGCTTTGCGCCTTTCCTGGAACTCACTTGGTAGCCCAGGCTGGCCTCGAACTCACAGAGATCCGCCTGCCTCTGCCTCCCGAGTGCTGGGATTAAAGGCGTGCGCCACCACTGCCTGGCCTGTATTTTTTTTTTTTTTTAAAGATTTATTTATTATGTATACAGTGTTCTGCCTGCATATATACCTACAGGCCACAAGAGGGCACCAGATCTCATTACAGATGGTTGTGAGCCACCATGTGGTTGCTGGGAATTGAACTCAGGACCTCTGGAAGAACAGACAGTGCTCTTAACCTCTGAGCCATCTCTCCAGCCCCTCGTTTGTATTTTTAAGTGATTCTATCCATTGGTCTGTACAATCTTGCAAAACTAAAACCCACTGAGATTGTTCCAGGCTACACCTTTCCCAAGCAGTACCATATATATATATGAAACAAAACACAAAAACCAGACACTGCGGCCTACAATAGAAAAGGAGAAGTGTTGTGGGAATTCATAGTTTTCTTGTATACATTTAAACTCCACATGTGTTTAACTCTGTGTGTATGAGAGAGAGAGAGTGGGGGAGAGAGGGGAAACAGATGAGAGAAAGAGAAGAGAAAGAGGACACACAGAAGAGGAGAGGAGGGGGTGACAGGAGAGAGAGGGGCAAAGGGAGAGAAAGATGGGAAGAGAAAGAAAGAGAAACCTCACTATGTGGCCCAAGCTGGCCTGAACCTCACGGTCCTCCTGAGGGACCACAAGTGCTGGGATGACATGTTAACAGGCCTGACAGACGATTCTGAAGTGTTCTCTGGCCTCGCATGGTTCTGTGTGCCCAGAATTCTAGCCCTGGGGAGGCTGGAGAGAGAACTGGGGCTCGAGGCCATCGAGGGGACACTGAGCTCACGTCTCAAAACACAGTGCAAAAGAAACAGTGTTTTCTGGCTCCCCAGAGGAACTAGAGGAAGGGGAAACTGGCAGAGAAATCCGTGGGAGGCAGAGAAATCCGTGGGAGGCTCCCGGGACGGCACAGAGTGAGCAGGACAGGCAGGACAGGCAGGGAGGCTGGCTGGAGAGACAGGAGCCAGAGCAACAAGGCAGGCTGCGTGTGTGAGGGGCAGGGGGAAGAAGGAAGAGGCCGGAAACAGCACGGAGAGGAGTGGATCCCCGCCATGGTTTCTGTGTGTTTCTGAGTGCGTTTGCACACGTGTGCTGCTGGATATATGTATGTCCGTCCTGCCTTTGTCGATCCTCTCCACCCGGGCTCCCCTCTGACCCCGTGACCTGCTAACTTGGCTAGGCTGGCTGGCCGGCAAGTGCCAGGGCTCCTCCTGCCAGGGTCTTGGCTCTGAAGTTCCGCGTGGGTCACACACCACCATGCCCGGCTTTAGGCATGGGTGTCAGGGACCAAACTCAGGTCCTCAGGCTTGCACAGCACTGTACCTAGTGGACCACCCCCAATCCCACCCCTCTCCCCACCCTTCCCCGCCCCGCCCCACCACTACACAACATGTCTTGTTTGCTTTTCCTGGCAATGCCTTTGCATTTCTCTTACAAAACCGCCTGTGTTCCGCAGCCCTCTCCTCCTGGGAGTTCTGCTATTATTGAACCCAACAGTCCTGGGAGCCACAGGAGTTGAGAGGACTTGGAAGCCACCCGAGAATGGAGAGAAACCATTGGTCAGGTTTCTACCCTGCCCACCTCATCTACGCAGTACTTGCGGAGTACAGCCTTGGGACTGCATCACCATCACGTCACCAGCCCCTCCTAACAGTGAGACATTTTGACAGATGTGGGAGCTTTTTGCCAACCTCTCTCAGCCTTGGATCCTCACAGAATTCTTACAACACAGGCACACTGCTCAGGAAACACACTGAAGTGACGTGACCAAGGTCCTGCACACTGAAGTGTGAAACCGACTTCAGACACGGGCTTCAGCACGCCCCCTGTCGGGTAAAATGCCTATGACACGACAGGACCGAAGTGAACACTCCCTGGTCTCAGTAGTCATTTTCCCAAAAATAGTCACTGCGCACCTACTATGTGACAAGGGCACCTGAGGACCAGAAGGCTGGGGAGGGGAGGGCAGAGCAGGGATGGAGGGAAGGAAGGAGGGAGGGAGGGGAGGAGGGAGGGAGGGAAGGAAGGAAGGAGGGAGGGGAGGAAGAAGGGAGGAAGGGAAGAAGAAAGGGAAGGAAGGAGAGAGGGGAGGAAGGAGGGAGGGAGGGGAGGAGGGAGGGAGGGGAGGAGGGAGGGAGGGAAGGAGGGAAGAAGGGAGGGAGGGAGAGGTGAACCGTCCTCCGCGGTTGTCCACACAGGCAGCCAGACTGACGGGAGAGCGGACAGTCCCGCTTCTCGCCGCCGCCACCAGAGGGCACTGCGCCACCCGTGTGCACGGCCACCCCGTCTACACAGCCACCCCGTGTGCACGGCCACCGGTCTGCACGGCCACCCCGTGTGCACGGCCACCGGTCTGCACGGTCACCCCGTGTGCACGGTCACCGGTCTGCACGGCCACCCCGTGTGCACGGCCAGCGGTCTGCACGGCCACCCCGTGTGCACGGCCAGCGGTCTGCACGGCCACCCCGTGTGCACGGCCACCGGTCTGCACGGTCACCCCATCTGCACGGCCACCGGTCTGCACGGCCAACCCGTGTGCACGGTCACCCCGTGTGCACGGCCACCGGTCTGCACGGCCACCCGTGTGCACGGCCACCCCGTGTGCACGGCCACCCCGCCTACACGGCCATCGGTCTGCACGGCCACCGGTCTGCACGGCCACCCGTGTGCACGGCCACCCCGTGTGCACGGCCACCCGGTGTGCACGGCCACTCCGTCTACACAGCCACCCCGCCACCGCCGAGCCCGGCGCCCTGGGCGCCCGCAGAGGTCAAGGGCAGCGCCTGCCAGCCCCGGGGCCCTGGGGACCGGACGAGGGCAGAGGGCCTCTCAAGGAGACGGCGTCCTCGGGCTCCCGGGCCGGCGCTCCCTCGGGCCGGGCCCGCGCTCGCTGGGGACGGCCCGTTTCCGGTCCCGCCGGCGGAAGCGGCGCCGCGTCCAATCCGGGCCCTCCGGGCGCGCGCGGCCCCGCCTCCCCCAGGCTCGCCGGGTCGGGGGTCGCCCCGCGGCCTGTGCGGCGCGTGCGCGCTGCGGGGCGGGGCGGGGGCGGGGCGCGGCGCACCCTGACCCCGGGGGCGACCCCTCCCTCCGCGCGCTTCCCCGGCGTGAAGATGGCGCTGTCCAGGGTGTGCTGGGCTCGGGCTGCTCTGTGGGGCTCGGCCGTCGCCCCCGGACCCTTCGTCACCCGGAGGCTGCAGCTGGGCCGCTCGGGCCCCGCGTGGCGAGCCCCTCGGTGAGGGCCCTGGAGAGAGAAGAGCGTTTTTGACGTGGCCGCCCTTGGAGCGGCTCCACCCCGGGGTCCCGCGCCCTGGCCGCCCCCCCGCCCGGGTTTTGTTTTTCCACACAGGTTCCCTCCGGGACGCGGGCCCCCGACCCTCTCGGCTCTCCGCGCTGTCTGCTCTTCCCGCGCACCCTGAGCTCCCCTTTCGGCTCCCCCTGCCCAGCTGCCACTTGGCCTTGGCTCGCCTGCCGCCGGCCCCCCACCCCGGCTTTGCGCGCACTCCTCATGCTCAGGCCGTTTGCATCTCTTTGCCTGCCCGACCTGCCGCCTCTCTCAGACCCAGGAGCTCTGGTGTCCAGAGCTTTCGAGTTTGGGCAGTCAGTCGTTCCTCGGAAACTTGATGTTACAGCCAGGGGCCCCAGGGACGAAGTGGCTCCTGCTAGATCACAGATAGTCTCTTTGATCTCCCTTGTAGGCCTTCAAAGCTCCATCTTTCTCCAAAGGCGGACGTGAAGAACTTGGTTACTTACATGGTGACCAAGACCAGAGCCATCAATGGATCTTACCATCGTTTCTTGAGCCGCCATTTCCCCCGCTTCTATGCCTTATACACAGTCTTCATGAAAGGTAAACACTGAACTAGAGATCCCCCCAACCAGCTAGAGAGTTACAGTCAGTGAGATCACATGTGCGCACGCGGGGTTCTGCTGCAGGGATGTGAGTTGGGATGTTTGAGCATTAATTCTGACAAGCTGTCACCTCTTAAATATCTAGAAAGATGTTACGATGCACATCTTCTGACAACACTGGCGTGGATGTAATTTCCATGTCCTTCACAAGAGGAGGGGACGGTGGCTGTGCAGACCCGCCCCAGTGACTTATCTGTTATCCTAAGAAAATGTGGTCTAAGTGCTTATCCGATGGGCCGGCTTAGGTAACTTGAAGTGGAAGTAGCACTTTATATACTTGATTTAAAATGGAGGTCCGCTAGTTCCAGTGAAGTGATACCTGTACTGCCACTTGGTCACTGGAACCACTATGCCTGGTTCAAATCCTGGCTTGTGCCTTGCTGACTGGGCGCCTGCCCTAATGACTTAAATTGTCAGTCTCTTGGGTTTCTCATCTATAAAACAAGAATAATAGAACCTACCTAGGGACTGCATAGTTGTGAATATTATTTATTTATTTAGAAAGGGTGTCTTGCAGCTTAGGCTGGCCTTGAACTTCCTGTGTGGTTGAGGATGACCTTGAACTTCTGATCTCCCTGCCTCCACTTTCTGAGTGCTGGGATTTCAAGCCTGAGCCACCATACCTAATTGTGAAGATTCTATCTATCTATCTATCTTGCTTAGAACAGGGCCTGATCTATGTTAATATGGTATCTATACAGTAAGTGCCCCTATTACTATTATTATATCCTATACTTTTATCCGCTAATTAAAAGAAAATAGAATGTTGTCAACTCTGAATATTACTATAATTATTATCAACTTCATGGACTTGAAAAATTACCTACCTTTATCTATAAAGTGGAGGTGAGAATGGCTGCCTTGCCAGACATAGTGGGTCTATGTCTGCAATCCCACACCCCAGCATTCCAAGACAGGAGGATCAGGACTTCCAGGCCAGCTTCAGTTACATAGCAAGATCCTGTAAAAACAAAGCAAGAAACTTGAAACTCAAAAGTAGTTCATGGCCACTAATCACACACACACACACACACACACACACACAATACACACAGTCTATATTATTTGAAGCCAATCTTGGTAACATTTTGCTCATAAAAATGGAAGCATTAAAATACTTTATTCATTATATTTGTATGACTGTTTTGGCTGCATGTATATATGTATCATGTTCATGCCTGATGCTCTCAGAGGTCAAAAGGCATTAGATCCCCTGAAATATGAATTATGGATAGTTGTGAACCACCATGAGGGTGCTGGGAACTGAACCTGGATCCTCTGCAAGACCAGTAGGTGTTTTTAACCTCTGAGCCCTCTCTCTAGCCCTGGAAGCATTTTAAAAAACTAGATAAATATAAGGATTATCACAGAATGAAGATTCAAAACGGGATCATAGCAGTATGTCAAATTATGCAACTTGTAAACATGCCCCAGAGAGTAGCGAGTTAATCTGACTGGGAAACAGTTAATGCACGTAGTTGACCATGATGCACTGGTGTTAAGGAGCTAGAGTTTAAAACAAGGGGTGAGTATTGAGCTCAAAGGAGAGCACTCTATGGCAGACCATGATTTGGTTGGGAAATATGCTGGGGAGAAGGATGGGGAGGTCTCAGAGGCTTTCAGGCTTCCTAGCTGCAGGCTTTTGTGTAGCGGTGCTGGGGAGGGGCCGGTGTGTGCATGTGAGTGAACACAGTAGGAAGCTATGGTAAGATTCAAACTGGGATAACATCGCGTTCTGTCCTCCGCTTTGATGGGGCAGGAATACAGATGTTATGGGCTGATGGCAAAAAGGCTAGAAGAATAAAGGCAAATATGTGGAAGCACAATGTAAAGTTTCACCAACTTTCTTACCGGGAGATGGAGCATTTGAGACAGGTATGGGCCAGGGCCAGATGTCCGGAAGTTCGTGGTGAGGTAATTAACCCAGATTCTAAGTTTGTTTCTTTCATTTCTTGTTCATCACTGGTCACATATTTCCCTTTGCCATGAGGCATCCAGCTGTTTGTCAGGATTGGGTTCATTGAGAATGAACTTCACAGCAGGGCTATGTAGAATTTCTGGCGCATCTTCTGATTGAATTTGTGAGTAATGAAATACAGTTTGGTTTTGAACATAGGGAGATCTGCACAGAGCTGCAGGGCAGCCTCAAGTGTTGGGCAGTGATGTGACAGGCAGGTGGAAGCTGCGATCAGAGTCCAGGAGACATTCTGCAAGTCAGAAAGAGTTCACTGCGGGGTTTGATAAAAGGTCAGGCCCTCTACTCAGTATTTGGGATACAAAATTAACATCAGAGGTCTACCCTCAGGAACTTACCATTTAGAAGATAGAAATAAGCATGGTCCTTTTTCAAGTTCACTGTCCAGTGAGTGGGATGGAGGGATTGTCCATGTTATCAGGAACTCACGTGGGTTAACACGGCATCCGTGTTTATTTCTGTCTAGTTCCGTCGAGATATCAGCAAGTGTCTTTTCATAGGCATCATTTCCATCCCACCCTTTGCCAACTACCTGGTCTTCCTGCTCATGTGAGTACATACTACCACTAGATCTCGGAACTATAGATGTTTTTAAGAATTAAAAATCATTTTGCCTGATGTAGTGGCACATAATTTCAGCACGTGGGAGACAAAGGCAGGAGGATCAGAAGTTCAAGCCCAGCCTAGATTATAGAATGAGTTCAAGGCTAACCTGGGTTACATGAAACCTTTTCTCAAACAAACAAAACAAAAACAAGCCAAGAAATCTATTTATTTATTTTTAAATTACTTTCTTGTCTTTTATGTATTTGTGGTTATGTGAGCTTATGTGCCCCCCACATGCATGCAGGATCCTGTGGAGCAGAAGAGGGCGTCAGATCCCTTGGACTGGAGTTATAGATGGTCATGAGATGTCATATTGGTGCTGGGAATTGAACCTGGCTCCTCTGTAAGAACAGCAAATGCTGCTAGCTGTTGAACCTCTCCAGCTCTTGTCCCAAAGTTGTTAAAAACTGCTCAGTGACGTGTCAGGTCTTGACATAGCACAGTAATAGGTGCAGGTGACTCAGTGGCCCTGGGTGTGTGAAGTGGTGACCTTAATACTTTCTCCATGCCCCACAGACAGCATCTCACTCTCCTAGAGGAACACCACTTTGGAAAGTTTTTCAGAAAAGAATAATTTTCATATTCTGATATCATGGCTTTATTATTTCATAGCCAGAGATCAGATATCAATTGCTGTACAATGGCAGCTGCAGAACATAATAGACAAAAATCACCAATCTTCTCATGATTTTGGGGTCAGGAATATGGAAAGAGGGCTGAGAGATGGCTGAGCAGTTAAGAGCATACACATACATGCCACACCCCCCACCCCACCCCAGAGGACCTCAGTTTGCTTCCTAGCACTCATGCTGGGCGGCTCACAGCTGCCTGTAACTCCAGCTCCAGGGGATCTGACATCCTCTTCTGGGCTCTGAACATCTGCATTCACATGCACATAATCAAAAATAAAATAAAACAAGACTTCAAAAGAAAGTATTTGGCCAGGGGTGGGGGGTGGGTTGGGAGGGTGGTAGAGGCAGGTTGATTCCTGTGAGTTCAAGGCCAGCTTGGTCTACAGAGCGAGTTCCAGGACAGCCAAGACTGTTACACAGAGAAACCCTGTCTTAAAAAACAAAAGGGAAAAAAAAGCAAGTATTTGGATAGGGCTCGGGAGAGTGATGGGCTTTCTTACTTGTTAACAGGCTCGACAGTGATGGTTAGCTGTTGGGTGAACCAGAGGAGGGCCTGAGCTCACTCTGTCTGGTGTTTTGATGGGAGCACTGGGAGACGGACAGCCTTTTCAGGCTGGCAGCCTGCTTGGTGGCGCTTCTTAGACACAGCCAGAGCTCTAGGGCCAACGAGCACATGACTTTCTAAAATCAAAGCCCAAGGCCTCACCATGGAGGCGGTCTTGGACCTCACAAAGGTCTGTCCACCTCTCTCCCAGTGCCGTAACACCTACCTGTGCTTTCGATATCTCAGTCTTAGAGGTTATCGACTCTTTTCTGCTCTGTTGTATGAATTAATCACCCAGAGTGGGGAAAAAAACGAAGAGGGAAATAACCCTTGCCTGCCCATGAAAGAAGCACTAGAGGATTTGTAGCCATGTTTTAAAAGCTCCCTTACATGTGGGTAACTGAATTACAGAGCACATCCATGGCCTTTTTAATGCTGTGTCCATATGACTGTTCTGGGGTAGGTTGTCAGCATCACACACACACAGCATCCAGTTCTGTATCAAACTGTCCTGAGAAGGTTCTTGTTTGTTTGTTTGTTTTTGTTTTTTGAGACAGGGTTTCTCTGTATAGTTCTGGTGCCTGTCCTGGATCTCACTCAGTAGACCAGGCTGGCTCTGCCTCCTGAGTGCTGGGATTAAAGGTGTGCGACACCACTGCCTGGCCTGAGAATGTTCTTTTACCTGCTTTAGTTCAGAAGGAGGCATTTGATCTGACTGCTGCAGCCAGGCTTTCTCTGCAGCCACATTTCAGTAACACCACTTGCAATCATGCCAAGACGTGGGCTGAGACTTACAGCAGAGAGAGTGTTGGGCAGAGAAGCATGTCTCTGCCAGATGCCTGATTAGTCCACTTTCGGAAAGTGACATTGTGATGCTTTTTCCTTGTAGGTACCTGTTTCCCAGGCAACTGCTTGTCAAGCATTTCTGGACCCCCAAACAACAAGTTGATTTCTTAGATATTTATCACAGTCTCCGGAAGCAGGCCCACTCAGAGGTCATTACTTACTTAGAAAGGGCCAGCACTCTGGTTTCCGATGAGAGGCTTCAGTGGCATCTGACAGACCTGGGCATCAAGGTACTGCTCTAGCCAAGCCTTTCTCCAGCTGGACCCGGGAGGTCGCTGTGCACAAGAGCTGGTTAGGAGCAGCTGATCAGGGTCTCTAAAATCTACCCACTTCTTACTTCTTACAAGGTGAGGAACGGTACCCACCCGACAGCTCATGACATCCTGCCTCTCAGAGAGTGCTTCTCTACTCATCCCCTGGGCTTGAATCAACTCCAGGCTGTGCAGATGGTGAGCACGCTGAGGCCTCTTGTGTCCACGGGCTCCCTGTGTTTTAGGCTGTAAAGTAAAACCATTTCATGTTCTTCCTACCCTGCTGTGTCACAGAGAGCCTTGAGCCGAGCCATGCTCCTCACACCTCACCTGCCTTCCCCCTTGTTGAGATGGCGTTTAAAGAGACTTACCACTGAGATTCACCAGCTGGACAGGGCTCTGGCAAAGCTGGGGATTGGCCAGCTGACAGCCCAGGAAGTGAAATCGGTAAGAAGTTAGCTGCAGCGTCAAGCAGTGCCCCAGAGTGGGCTCAAGCGCACTGGGCTCTTGGTGTTGCTTGTATGGAAACTGGAGCTGTTTCTGGGTTGTGTGGTGGTTTTATATAGGGTCTCACTGTGCAGCCTGGCTGGCCTCAGATTCTTTCTGTAGATGAAGCTGGCCTTGGACTAAGTGCTAGGATCACAGGCCCGTGGTGACACGCTGACACCTGCTCCTCCGGGATCTCATGGAGCACAGGCTGGCCTCAAACTTAAAGCAATCCTCCTGCCTCAGTCTCCCAAGTGTTGGGATTACAGTCAGAGTCACTATACCTAGCCCCAGGCTTTTTCATTTTATTTCTGTGGATTTTTTTCTTAATGTACATAACTAGTGGGGGTGAGTTTAAAAAAAAAAAAGATAGGAAAAGCAAGGCCCCTGGGCCGGGCAAGATGAACAGGCTGTGCCCCTAGCCTGGGGAGGAGTACAGGACAGCCTGTTTAAAGCAAATCCAGGGGCAGTTGTTTTAGGTTGTATGGATGTGTCAGTCAGTTTCCATTGTAACAAATACTTGAGCTTATCAACTTAAAAGAGGAAAGGTGGTGTGTTTTGTTTTTGGCTCACAGTTTTGGAGGTTTGGGTCCTGAGCAGTCAGCCCCCTTGGTTTTGGTGCCGTGAAGCAGTGCATCTTGGGACTATGAGATGGAGCAAAGCTGTTCAAGTCCTGGCGGGAGGGGTGGGAGGGTGGGGTAGAAAGGGACAGGAAGCGGACGGCTAGTATCGTGCAGGACATGCGCTCACTGACTCAGACTTCTCTAGGCTTCATCTTTTAGTTCCCACCACCTGCCTCCAGTAGCCCAGAGGAAGTCAGACCCCGACTCCCATTGTGAGCTGAAGCCTTGGTCTCCAGGACTAGGCTTTTGCTGTGATGTGTCCTGTGGGCCTTGTGTGTGCTGCAGGAGCACTCTAGCAGGGGCATGTTTTTAACCTGGCACAAAGCCTTCAACACGTGGGCCATGGCAGGACATGTAGTGATAGGCCTGTTTGGTTACATCTGAAGTTTACATTGCATGGGGAAGGTTTCTTTTCTTTTCTTTTCTTTTTTCTTTTTTTTCTTTTCTTTTCTTTTCTTTTCTTTTCTTTCTTTCTTTTTTCTGACACAGGATTTCTTTGTGTAGCCTGGCTGTCCTGGAATTTGCTCTGTAGCCTAGGCTGGCCTCAAACTCAAGAAATCCATCTGCTTCTGCCTCCCAAGTGCTGGGATTAAAGGCCTGTGTGTGCCACCACCCAGCAACGTGGTGAAGGTTTCTTACATGAATGAGGTTGCAACTTACTCAAAAGGTCCAATCACTTGTGGCTTTCTGTCTCTGGCATTCTATGATTATTAAGGATGTTTCTCTTCTGAGTGGTGCAGGCTTGCTATCTTCGTGGCTTGAATTCTACCCACATTGCTGATGACAGGTGTCGGACTTGGTTAGGAGAATGGTTGCAGATTTCCTGCAGCCTAAAAGGTAAGGCAAACCTCTGTGGATGTGCTGCTGAAATCTGAGCTTTAGAAAACAAACTAAACAACAACAATAATAAAAACCGAACAAATCCCAAACCAGGGTCTCCCTGTGTAGCTCTGGCTGGTTTGGAACTCAGGATGTACCAAACTGGCTTTGAACTTGCAGCTGTCCTCCTGCCTCCTCCTGACTGCTGGGATTACACGCAATGCACTACCATACATGCAAAGTACTCACTTTTGTACTTTATGCCGAGTATCATGAAGCTTTTCTCTGTCCTATATTTATTTTGTAATTGAACAGGCACAGACTCAAGTGCCTACTACAGCACAGACTGCTATAGACAAAAGGACTGCTTGCTGCTCTGAGGCAGAGCTTCATGGCCTGGGCACTACTGGCATTTTGTTTAGGGGGCTTCTCATGCACAACAAGGTATTGAACAAGTCTGTTTAACAGTTGCCTGTACCCATCCCATGGCAGGCACAGTCCTTTGTCTCTAGGGTGCCAAACAAAAGGTATCTCTAGACACTGCCAGTTGTTCCTGAGCTTGGGGCGCTAAGGAAAGGGACAGGATTGTCCTGGGTGGAGGCAGTCTCAAAGCTAAGAAATGTCCTCACAGCACCAACTTCTACCACAAGGTGACCGACACCCTGTGAGACTCAAGACACAGGGGCTGTGCACAGATACTGGGGGCAGAGGAAGGCATGCATGCAGGGGTGAAGCAGGGGTTTGTAGAGAATGGCCCCATGTAGCTCCCCTCCCTGGCTTTCTACCTGGTGTCCAGCTCTGTTAAAAGGTGAACCGTGTTCTGGCCACGCACTAACCGGACGGTGTTTTCAGAGGCCGAGCTGTCCCTCCTGCTGCACAGCGTGGTCCTGCTCTCCACCAACTACCTTGAGACAAGGCGCTGAGTGAGCCGTGGAGTGACGTTGTCCTGCAGTCAGTAATGTAGTAGTGTGGGACCAAAGCACCTGCCAGCAGCCGGAACACTGTTAGTGTGGGAGGCAGAAGAGCAGGTCCTATGGGCTTCGCAGCACGCTGCCCATCCGGGAGCTGTAGCCATTCCTCACAGCTTGAACCTCACAGCTTGAACTAAACACACGTGTGGTGCCGTCCCGTCATGCTAACCTGGAACTGGCAAGCACCTCTGGTACTGGACTTTTGTTGTGATGTAATGGTTAGGTCCTATTAAGTCAGTTTTTGCCCAGGTTGGAATCACTTGGCCTAAAATTCATGACTGCCATGGTTTGTTTTTAAATTTCTATTTTTTTTTCCCTGAGATGAGTCTATGTTGCCCAGGCTGGCCTCAAATTTCTGTGCTCAAGGGATTCTCCCACCTCAGGCCTCTGGGTGCTGGGGCTACAGGTCCAAGTCCCACTGGCCTCACTGCCGTGTTCTTCACATCCGTGAGGGGGTTTTTTGCTGGTTTTCCTGAGACCTTGTTTGAGGATGGCCTTGAACTCGTGCTGGGATCCAAGCTGAAGCACCAGTGCTCTGTGAGGTATGAGGAGCGGGCCAAGTGCTCGACACTCAGCCCTTTCCACGGAGAGTTTGAGTGCCAAGAACACTGCTGCTTGGACTGGGGTGCTGCACCTGGGCCTGCACCCAGACGCCCTGCAGGTCTTTTCTCATCCCCGCCCCTTTTATTTTGGCGTTTTGGAGACAGAGTCTCACTCTATAGCCCAGGCTAGCCTTCAATTCCTAGCAATCCTGAAAACTCTGCCACAGCTTCCTGGGTACTAGGATTACAGCATGAGGCTCTAGGCCTGTCCTGTCCTTTTTGATGTGACCAAAAGTAGGAGCACTTTCCACGTCACTAACGTGGACCGCCCACCCTCTTCCTTTAGTATCCTTAATTTATGGGAACATTCTAAAGGAGGTGAAAAGGAAGAGGATCGGCTGCCCGGCCCCTCCCCTGCACCTGTCCCCCAGTGTCTTAATTCCCAGGCTGTCTGTCACACAGCCCTAAGGACCTTCCTCCCATGTTTGCTCCCCACTGTGTTGCCCTGAGGCATCTGGAGCCGGCAGTGGCTGCCTTCTTTAGGCCATGGTCAAATGGTGTAAGGTACTCCTTACTGCCTGGCCCTGGGAGACCAGGAGATCTACATCAAGACCTTAAACTGGGCTTGGCTGTTTGTTGTGTGTCCACCTGTGATAACTTACTGTAAATGCATGAAGCACTGTTTAAACCAAGTAAAGAC
Organism: Peromyscus leucopus; assembly: GCF_004664715.2. Taxonomy (NCBI): domain Eukaryota; kingdom Metazoa; phylum Chordata; class Mammalia; order Rodentia; family Cricetidae; genus Peromyscus; species Peromyscus leucopus. The sequence goes on along the minus strand of NC_051080.1, from coordinate 3,476,868 downwards.
TGCCTGAAACCTGTTTTTGGGAATTACTTACTCACTTTACTCATTTTCCTGAGGCTTCTTTTTATAAGACTGATGTAACATAACTAATGGATATGTAATTGGTTGGGACCCAGTTTTTTGATGGGATGAAAGCAAATTTGAAAGGAGCTGTTTAGTGTTCTCTGTCAGACACACTAGAACAGCCGTCGTTTAGCAGGGTCTAAGAGGTAAAGACTGGGCTGCAGCGGTGCCCAAGGCGACCCAGGCAGGACAGGTTCTGGTGCTCAGAACACAAGAATCTACATCTCTCTCACAGAGTAGCCCTACCCCGGACATCAGTTCCTAACTGACCTAGTTAGACCCACAGCCACAGCAAGGGAAGCACCTTCCTCTCAACACGTAACTGCAGCTCGTGAAGATAGTATCACACCCTTCTTTTGAATATTTCTTTAATATTACATTTAAATATTCTCTTTAAATACAGCATTATTACAATGTAAAGAACCTAGGGGAGAAGTTGTTTTCAGAGAGCCAGACAAGCTTTGGATTCACACTGAGAACATGACCCGTGCTCAGTATGCGAGGAGACAGACAGCATGGCAACGAGAGCTGTGGTGATGGCCACAGTTCACCTAGGCCTGCCTGAGGGGACCGTTCTGCTTCTGTGACCAGAGGCCTAGCCTTCCTAGCAACCAGGAACTATCACTTTCAGTTAGCACCAGAAATCTGATGGACTCAGTTGTAGAAAAAGGTCCTTGACATTCGTCAATGCTAAATAGTTAGCACTCAGAAGTTTGGGATCAGTTTGAATGAGAACATGGAATTAATGAAGAGGAGTAAGAAACTAGAGTTATACAGAAATACCAAGTGTCTTGGGGTTGGCTAGTCTTTATGACAATGACTAGCATGTTTCTTAATGAATATCCAAGTCCAGGGGCTCAGAGGTGGAGTCTTCAGGAGGAAAGGTGCCGGGTCCTCCTTTCCAGCAAACTTTCAAAGATTCTTCTCTCCACCAGTAAAAGTCTCAGTTTAGCTTTGGTTTTGGGTTTGAGAGTTCTAGATGAGGGTGAGAGCATGTTGGCCTCTGGTACTCTTACTCTAGGGTAACTCTTGTGAGGCTGGAGAGAGATAGGTACTTCCTTAAGAGCTCCAACAATAAAACCAAGCAAACCCAGAAATGAACAGCAGTGGCAGAATGGGTAAAAATCAGGATCTGTATCAAATACAGGGAGCTGCAGGCTTAGGGTCGGGGAGTTAGGTTTCTGCTGCCACCCACAGTCAAGTTCGCTCTACGACACCAGGGCCTTATTATCCCACCAAAAATAAATACAGCTGAGCCAAGTGGTGTGCACCTCAAACCCAGCAATCGGGATGCATGACCAGGAGGAGAACTGCCACAGGTTGGGGGCCAGCCTGGGCTACATAGTAAGTTCCAGGCCAGCCAGGGCTATTTAGCGAGACCCTGTCTCAAAAAATCAAAGTAAGTTTTGTTTTTCTTTCCTGGTTAGTAAAGAACTATAGAGGAAAACTGTTTTGCTCTTGCCACCTCCATGTAACCAGGAGGCAGAGGGAACATTGCCAATAAAGAAGTCAGTGCTGAATGGGGACCCGGGCCCTTTAACTAAGACAGGAGAGGAGTAGGACTCTGTGAGGTAAGTGCTGAGTCTGAGTCCCAGTCTATAGATTCCAAAGATTATAATCAGATCTTGAATCCTTTGGAATCTGGGAGTCCTATGTCACATACTAAGAATCAGTTTGACTTTGTTTTCATAAATCTCCAAGATGGAGGGATCCAATAAAACCTGAAGTTCTCGGGACTGAACTGTAACATCCAAAGAGCTCTCTAACCCTAGATAACCAAGGACCACAAGGGTACGTACAGAGAGAGAATCCTAACTAGCTGATGACCTTGTACTACACTTTATATTCCATTTAGAGCCAAGCTCTCCCAAAAGGAGTGTGTGTGTGTGTGTACTAGGTAAGAAAGCAAGCACACAGTCATCTTCCAGAATGTTGTACCTGATGACTTATGCTCTGTACCATATCCATATCCAACCTGGATTTTTTTCTTTTAAGGAGAAAAGATGGGGAAAAGACAGAGAAGTTTAACTCTAGAACCTAAGAACATATGAAAGAAAGAATTCAAGTTACAGACCAGGAATCCCATTTGCAGAGCAGGTCAGGGAACACAAAACACGTTGAAAATTAACTTCTTTCCCAGTTAAGAGGTGGGAGAAAGCAGGGTCAATTTTTAGGATGGGAGTTTTGTACAGAAGCAGAAATTCTTCTGTGGCCTCCGTTCTAGACTCAGCCGAGATGCCTTTCTAACAGTGTGACTGACACACCAAGATGGATGAGGAGGAGCTGCCCTGCAGGGAGCTAGCTGCTTACACCCTTAGTTCTGGCCCCATGCATAAAGAGCTACCCAGCTCACTTGTGACCGACATCTTTGTTCCGGTGGCCCAGAGAGCTCAGTACTGGAAACTGAGTGAGGCTGGTCTCTTTCCCTTTAAAAATACATGTGCTAACAACCCCTTCCTACCCATTTTCCTAAGATTTTCAATAAAGTAACCTGGGAGCAGCAGTCTTGTTCTGAAATGGCGTTAGATAATAAATAGAGAAGGAGCAGTGTCTGTCTCGGGTCACACTGTCAGAGGGAGCTCCAGGGCAGAGTCTTCAGGGGTCCGGTCCTCGCTCTGCTGGCAGTTCTGCCCTCCACAGTCCTCTTCATTGTCCACTCGGAAGGGCAGGCCTGAGGGGGACCACGAGGGGTGGAAGTCTTCGCTCTCAGGCTCCTTGGGGCTGCAGTCATCAGGCAATAGTTTGTCAACAGTGGGTGGTTTCCCCACCTCGGGTTTGCAGAGGGCGGCTGAGTCTGAGGGGCTGCGAGCCACCAGCGAGGTAACAGGAAGGGAGAAAACACTCAGATCTTTCTCCTTGGGGAAGGAGGCCGTGCCCTCTTCTGGACCAGACTCTCCTTTCACTCCCAAGACTGGCCTCTGCTCTACCTGGTAGTACACCAGAGGACCACTGTTCAAGTAGGACGGGCTGCTCACGGGGGAGGCAGCCGAGTGCTCTGAGTTCTCAGTAAAACATAGGACGGAGGAACCTGGGGGCAGCTGAGCTTGGATGAGAATGGGGGCGGCCAGGCCTGGACACAGCTCTTGGGGAACAGCCAGGGGCTCCTCCAGGATGCACACGCCCAGACTCTCCATGCTCGAGTCCAAGCTAGCGCTAGGGCCGCTCGGGTCCTCCTGCGCCCGGAGTCGCTCCAGCTCCTCTGCGCTCTGCAGGTGCATCACTGCGGTCTCGTTCTCGGCGATGAACTCCTGGAAGTCCTGGGTCTCGGAGCTCTGGGCTCCAGACAGGCTGCAGCCAGCAGTAGGCAAGGGCTCGTCCTCCGAGGCTGCTGGGCGACTCACCTGCCGTTTGCTCTCTAGCTCCAGCTTCATGATAGTGTGGAGGTAGTGAGTCCGCACTCGGATTGGATTAAATTCAATTCGCCCAGCCATGTTTCCACAGCCATCTCTGGAGCAGCCACAAGGAAAGGACATTCGATCCACCTGAGGGAACACAGGAAGTTGTGGCAAGATAAGACCAACAGCTCTACCAGCAGAGCAGGTGACATCAGCTGGCACACACAGGCAGCTGGGATTTAAGCAGTGATCAGTTCAAAGCTAACATGCAGCACAGCTAAGAGCACTTGGCAGTGGCTATCAGACCACCGCATCTCAGCTCAGCCATTAATTAGTGCCGGCATCTCTAGAGTCATCTGTTTTCTCCCCTGGGCTTTGTTTCCTCTTCTAAATAAAAAGACAAAACCCCATCAAAGGCTCCTTCCAGTTAGCGAGTCTAGTGCTTCCTCTGAATGCTGACATCTCAGAGCAGAAGAGTGCTGTGCCTCAGGGACTTCTAGAACTTACCTGGCTCACGGGACAATAAAAGGCTGGGCCCAAGCCTTCTGCAGTGACAGGCGTGGTAAGGGAGTGGAGATCTTGCTACTTCAATGCAATACACTCTAGGGAGACTAAGCAGACGCCTTAGTGCTGAGGACTAAAGTGAAGGCTCACGCTGTGACCAGCTCCTCACCACCTGCTTCTCCCTGAGGGTTAACCAGAGTAGTTCTGAAGCAGTGACCAAGATAATTACTTACAGCCAGGGCTATCTAGAAAGGAGATGTGCTGGCATGGTGGCACAGCCTTTAATCCCGACACTGAGGCGGAGGCAGGTGAATCGCTGTGAATTTGAGGCCAGCCTGGTCTACATGGTGAGTTCCATGCCAGCCTGGGCTATAGAGTTTTAAAGAAAAAAACTAGAAAGGAGATGCTTTCTGCCTCTTTATCTACCCTTAATACCCCAAAATAAAACTCAGAAGAATTATAGAGCAGACAATAAAACACGTCCTATAATATCAGCTTATTGAAATCTCTAGACCCAAAAGAAATCTTTATCCAGTCCCACCAGTTCAGAGGACTATTCTCAGGTTTGTGAATAAATGACTCATCCCGGGACTGCCGTCTGGAAAGAAATACTTTGCCAGACCTTTGTTACTAAATAAAGCCACAGGAAAGAGTTAAAGGTCTCAACCCCAGTGATCAACACCGGTGCCCTTAGAGTGACGTTCCCTATGTGTCCCTGATGGGGTAGTACTTATTTTGGCTATTTACATGTAAAACTAAATAAAATCCAGTTTCTCAGTCTTTACATGTCTGGTGTTCTGCAGTGGTGTAGGACAACATGGTTTCCAGGAAAACAGGAATTCATACAATCTCAGAGAATGCCAAGAAGATACTTAAGGATTAAGTTCTGCCAGCTCAGGTCTGGTCCTGAATTAGAGAATCTCAAAGCTACTTTGATGTTAACAAAATTGGAAAGAGATGCTGTGTGCAGGTAAGAATCCATAGGCTGAGCTGGGTGGTGGTGGTGCACGCCTTTAATCCCAGCACTTGGGAGGCAGAGGTAGGTGGATCTCTCTGAGTTGGAGGCCAGCCTGGGCTACAGAGTGAGTTCCAGGCCAGCCAGGGCTACACAGAGATACCCTGTCTCGAAAAAGCAAAATAAAAAAGCAGAGAATCCCTGGGCTCCCTCATTTCTGTTTCCTTCAGAATCACTCTTTAAGGAACACTTAGCGAATGGCAGATGCAAGCCCGATCTCTCCTTTGCTGCCAGCTGCTATCACCTCTGTCTGAGGCATACATCAGAGGATAACGGGCACCTCCACAGTCTAAGAATCCTGCCCTGCTTGTTGTCTTTGGGAGGCTGTGGAGCTGGAGCATAGGCTCAGCCACAGGACCGCCATCCCGGGATTGGAAGCTTTCTATCTTCACAGGCACCCCACCACACCCCCAATCTTGGTGTAGATATATACCATCTCAGGCCAAATCTGACTGACCTGGCATTTAATCCCAGCCTGGCTACAGGCACATGCTTCTGGGTCACAGTAGAGCCGACAGTCACAACCACACTCTTCCCGAGACAGGCGGATGGCTCTCAGTTCTTGCTTCTCTTCGGCATCAATCCGGTGGACCCCGGACGCCCTCAGCAGGGCCCGTCGCCTCTTGGTGGGCAGGGGTTGGAGGAAGAAGTAATCATCCACCTCCACGTTTTCCACATCGATGTCTTCATCTGAAACGTCATCCAGTGTCAAGCCATCAGCCTCCACTGACTCCACTGTCCCATTCTTGGTCAGCTGCCAGGAGACAGGAAGGGTCAGCTTTGGAGCATTAGCAATGCAGTGACCAGGACAGTCCCCAGCTCTGCAGCCTGGAGGGCTGTGTTGTCCTACACCACTGTGGAACACCAGACATGACAAGACTGAGAAACTGGGTTTTATTTAGTTTTACATTTAAATAGCCAAAATAAGTAATGGCTGCCATACTGGACGGCACAGGATGCAGTCAAAAACCAGAGCAGAAAGACAGAAACTTTATCTGGCTCACACTACCCTGTCACAACCAGAGACATTACCTTTCTGAGTCCTAGATCCTCAGAGACCGGTCTCTGCCAGGTCTGGCAGCACAGCTGACTCCAGCTACTCAGGAAGCTGAGGCTGGGGCATGGAGCAACAGAGCAAGATCCTGTCCAGAGGAATGTTTGCCACAAACATTCCTCCATTTCCAGACTGTTACCTGCATTATAACTGCATCAGTGGCTGGGTGTCCTCAGCGACACTGGTAACCTTGTAAAACACCCTCAACTTGAACCCTGGAGAACCCAAAACTACCTTCAGAGAAAAAGGGCATATTAGAGTGTAGCACCAGCTTCCAGGGCGTTTGTCAATGAACTGAATCCCCATACTGTAAATAATTACCTGAGTACTCAGAAGAACTGCACTGTACTGTTAAGGGAGTGGGCAGCCCACTATTAACCACTACCAAAGCTCTTACTTCCAACACAGAGCCCAGAAGAGATGTATTTTCTTCCTTTAATCCGGGTTTACCTCACTTCAAAGAAAAACCCTGTGAGGTAGGGCAGTGTAAGTAACATTGTGTGTGCTATCTACGGGCAGAACTCTCTGGAAGGACAGGTGGAGACAATTTCTGGCTGAATGCGCTCTAAACTCACTAGAGGATCTAAGTAAAGAAAACGAGGCCCCACCCCTGGGGCCCTGGAAGCTGCTAGCAGGCTGAAACCCAGTCGCTGGAGTCTTTGGTTTATTTCATCAGACTCCCGAGCAGTGCGGGAGAGGAACCCTGTGGGAGGCGTGATGCAACAGCACAGCACAGGAAGCCTGCACCTCACTGCCGTGGGGAAGGAACGGAGGAGCTGAGAACCCCGCCCGCCCGCCCGCCCGCTCAGCTTCTCGTCTGTTACCTCTGTACCAGGCAAGCAGCTGCCAGGCTCCTTTCTGTAGACCTTAGGACTGTTCCTATCTGTTTGTGTCGCAGAGCTGGCTCCTCCCCAGGGCCCCTGCTGTTCTCAAAGGTAAGGGCCAGAGAAGCAAGCAGGAGAATTCCAGAGCAAGGCAGCCGACTAGTCATAAACAGTGCTGGGACAACTAGATATTCTTGAGGAAAAGAAAAGTCAAGGCCAGGTGTGGTGGCTCATGGAAGTGATAGAGGCAAGAGGAAAAAGGCTCAGAGCTATGCCCTGATCCACAGCAAGTTCAAGGCCAGCATGGACTCCATGAGATTCACCCCCCAAAACAAAAACAGACAAAAACAACCACTTCAAACTACTTACAATAATGAATCCCATATGGATAAAACAAAACTGAAATATTAGAAAATTGTATGTAATGAAGGTCACAGAGTTCTAACAGAGTTCACTGGAATAGCCCCAAAGGAAAAGAAATACTAAACAGCACACGAGAGACACTGTATATATGTTACTTCAAGACTGTGTCCTTATAGGTGCTAAACAGGAAAACCTTCCCGGGGAGGAGGCCAGCGTCTGTCTTAGAGGAAAGGAAACCTTCACCGCAACAGAGAAGAATGTCTGTCTAGCTGTTGCTATAGCAACAGAGGTGACAGGGTCAGTGACAGAATTCCTCGGAAGAAAGGGAAGGCTGAATGTCACTGTCGTTACGGGAACAGGTGTAAGGCCTTAGGAACAGGCTGAGAGCTTACAAACTGGGGGAACCTAGTTAGTCTGTACCCTCTGCCGCCACAGCCTGGTCAGCTTTGTCTACACCCCTGGAAATCATGCAGGCACCCCATGCTTTGGGCCCAGAAAGGAATTCTCATTCACACCCATTCACTCTCACTCACACATTCTCCTGTCTCCTGGACTGGGTGAGTGCTCTGCCACTGAGCTATGCCCTCATCTCTGGGAACATGGAAGGACTTACGGCAACTCTGACACGGAGCCGCAACACGCTAAGGCAGACACACGGGTGTCTGGGGAGCGTCTGCTGGGGCCGTCAGCAGGGGGCAGTAGCTGCAGTATTTTTTAAAGAATGATTTATTTGGCCACATCTGGTGGTGGCCTTTAACACCAGCACTTGGGAGACAGAGGGAGGCAGACATCAGGGACCTGAAGCCAGCCGGTCGACATAACAAGCTCCAGTCCCGCCACAGGAACCACCATGTGGTGCTGGAGACCAAACCAGATCCTTTGAAAGAGTAGCAAGTGCTCGTACGTGCTGAGCCACCTCTCCAGTACCCTGGTGTTCTAGTCTATGAATCTAACTATGAAATCATGCCACTCTCTGCACCAGGGGGACAGTGTCAGTCTTCTGGGGTGATGATGTGGGGTCAGAGGGCAGTGGACCTTCAGAGAAGGTGAAAGATCCGAAACCTGTTCTGCTCTGCTCATGAGGACGAAGACAACTACTGACAAGCTGAAGTTTGTGCTGTCTTGGTGACAGGCCTGAGAAGTTTCAGGTGTTCACACGACACTAGAAAAGCTTCCCTGGGACAGGAAGAAGGGACAGCAGAGGCAGGAAAGCAGTCCTTTGTCTCGGGTTGCCAGTGCCACCTGAGATGACAGGAGACTCAAACTAAGATCAGATTGAAAGTATGAGACTTCTCATTAGAAAAATAAACAGCACTCTCTGAATCAACGCTATCACTGAGCACAGTGGGCTTCCCTCTTGGTCTCAGCACGCAGGAAGCACCAGGCCCCAGGCCCCATAGGCACCTTCATTTTCTTGGCATGAAGCTTCTCCTCCTTCAGGTGCTCACGAAGAATCTCTCTATGGTTCACCTCCTGTTCCTGTGCGAACTCACAAAGGGTGTAGCTGCGTACAGAGTTATGGCGCTGGGCCATTCCCAAAGAACTTCCACCTTGGCTGGGCACACTGGTGAAACCCTGGCGCCGGGCAAAGTAGTATACAGTCACCTGGTCAAAGCGGACATTCTTCCTCCGCAGCTGCTTCTGCCGCTTCAGGATGGATGTGGCTGTGAACGGAACACATGGGTCTTGATCGCGAGATGGCTTGCTCAGGGCTCTCGCCTGCTCTTACTCATCTAGGCTCTTAACTCGTCCCTAATGCGAGACTATTTCCAAGTCTTAAGTCATATGCAAAACTGGAAAGAGCCTTCAACCTCAGCTGGTTCATACCACTCCTTCCAGACTGACTTCATCTAAATGATGGCCACAAGTCTATTTTTAGACAGCAACTGGGGAGCACTAGGTATTCTTTTCAGGAGAAAAGAAAAGTGCCATGTGATAGTTTAAACTAATTAAAACTCAATTTAAAAAATTCAGCTCTTCAGTTTGTATTTCAGTAGCCACATGTGACCAAGAATTACCAGTGGGCCATGCTGACAAGGAACATTTCCACCCCAGAAAACTCAAGCGGACAGTACTCTACAGTGGGGATCCTCGCTAACGGGCCTGATGATAAATGTTTCAGGCTCCTCGGGAGATGCCACTGTGCCCAGGTTAGGTGCCACTGGAAAAGCTGTCAGGCGTGCTCTGAACAGAACCGATAGTACCCCTCAGGGCTTTCTTGTCAGGGTCCAAACCCTTGGAGAGCTATGGGATCGAGACAATAGGAATGAAGAGATCTGGAGGTGCCCAGGGTCCAAAGCAGACATCTACTCCTGCTCCAGTTAGTTTCTTGAACCTCTGGACAAGTCCTCTGAGGTCCTCCTTTCTCATCACATCCCACCCATTCTGGGCACCCCAAACCAAAACCCAAGTAGAGTGAATCAGACTTCAGCCTATGCTGTATGTTGTATGCAGGGAGGGAGGGGAGGGAGGCAGGGAGGAAGGGAGGGAGGGGAGGGAGGCAGGGATGGATGGAGGCAGGGATGGATGGAGGCAGGGATGGATGGAGGCAGGCAGGGATGGAGGCAGGGATGGATGGAGGCAGGCAGGGATGGAGGCAGGGATGGATGGAGGCAGGCAGGGATGGAGGCAGGGATGGATGGAGGCAGGCAGGGATGGAGGCAGGGATGGATGGAGGCAGGGGGATGGAGGCAGGCAGGGATGGATGGAGGCAGGGATGGATGGAGGCAGGCAGGGATGGAGGCAGGCAGGGATGGAGGCAGGGATGGAGGCAGGCAGGGATGGAGGCAGGCAGGGATGGAGGCAGGGATGGAGGCAGGCTCACTCACGCGTGAAGCTGGCGGTCGTGGGAGGGTTGAGGCTGTCACAGCTGTCAGCACTGTCACTGCTGGAGACCTCATCATCTGAGTTGGAAACTGAGGAGCCCACATCCACATCATCGAATTTCCTCTTGAGCCCCGAGCCCGAGAATGCATCCATTGGCTTCAGAAGGCTTCCTTGGGGAGCCAACCACGATGGCCCCAAAGCTGCTCACCACCGGCTAGCCAGGAGCATTAGGATTCTGCCCAGAGGAGAAGAAGAGTCAGCACTGCTGTCCCGAGCGAGACAGACCCGTCTCGTCCGTAAGCACATGGCTCTAACTGAAGAGGAAGAAGCCCCGCACCTGGCCTGGCACTAGTCTGCCTTCCCGGGACCAGGTCGTCTCTCTGCCGACTCTGGCCAGCGTTCTTACTCACTTCCCATCCTGCTGGCCACAGGAGTCACTGACCCAGGCTGCCATTCCCTTTCTTCAGATCACACGGGAGGGCACTCCCAGGATCACTGGGGGACTAGATCAAAGACAGCAGAGCCTTTGCCTAAACCAAAGTCAGACCCAAGTATTTAGCCCAGTGATAACATAGTCTGGCGTTTCCCCAAGTGCATATCTTAAATACACTAGTTCCATGGATATTAATAGCTTTTTGAATGAAAATAGGACTGCTGTTAAAATAGTTTAGAAAACCACTCATGGCAGAACCTCTTAGGGGTTTTTAATACACTTATGAGCACTCCTGGTAAAGGCAGGAGGAAAACTGTGCAGCGTTTCACAACCTGATTATTGAACCCACAGTTTCCAAAGTATGTTAGGGGCAGATAATCCCTGGACCGCACTTTGGGAAATTCTGCTGCAGGCTCTCAATGTTGAAGGACATTGGCAGTCAGGAAAACCCTTGACCCAGATCTTCGCAAGTGTGAAGTGTCTCACCAGGCTCCCAGAAAGGGCAAATTTAGTACTCAAGAAAGGAGCCAAGATTAGAATCTGCACTGGCTTCCAAACCCAGAAAGTGGGGCTGTGGGTGTAGCTCAGTGGCAGAGCGCTTGCCTCGGATACACAAGGCCCCGGGTTTGATCCCATCCCCATAAATGGAACAAAAACCAGACTTGTTCTCAGTCTTATACTGGTCTCTCATCATTCCCTGTGCAAAGAAGGAAGTAGAGCTTTAGAGTCTCTGGCCTCTGAAAAGAAACTACCAAGGAAAACAGAAAAAGAAGTGACAGTCCTGGCTACACCAGCACAATCTTTCTCCATCTTTCTTTGGACTTACGTTCTGAAAGGACATGGATCTGCAGGAGAAATGCTGTCAGAGCCAAACCCACATGTGACGAGGAAAGACACTTCCCACACTATGATCTCACTGGTTGCTAACTGTACAGCAGGATTAACAGCACTGCCCAGGAGACAAGGCTGCATTACTGCAGAGCAGATACCCAGAATTCACTGTGGAGACAGACAAGAGAGATCTGCTACAGTCCTGGTTTTCTGGACTACATCTTTAGTAGCAATTTAGATCAGCTCTACAAAGTCAACCAGACCTGGTGCGTGCTTTGGGGATTTCCTAAAATACCTACTCAGATCATATAAAAATTCTGCATTCCAGTCACAAGATGAACTGAAGCACCTTTGCCTTCATAGGTTTCAGACAAGCACATCCCTTAAGTAAGTTTGGCTAAGAAGAACAATTCAAATCAAGAGCTTGTTAAGAATTATAATCAAGGAGCTAAGAGTGGTGGTGAACACCTAGCAACTGGAGGGAGAGGTAGGTGGGTCTCTGTGAGTCTGAGGCCAGCCTAGAGTGTTCCAGGACAGCCAGGGCTGTTACACAGAGAAATCCTCTCTTGAAAAACAAAACAAATAAACAAAAGAGAATTGTAATCAAGGGCATGGTGGCACACACCTTAATCTCAGCATTCAGAAGCATAGGCTAGTGGATTTCTGAGTCTGAGGCCAGTCTAGTCCAATAGTGAATTCTAGGACAGCCAGAGCTACATAGAAACTGTCTTAAAAAATGAATTAAAAATATATATATATAGACAAAATAAAAGGTTGGCAGTCAGCAGTCGAGTGCTGGATGCTCTTCCAAAGGATGTGGGTTCAGTTCCAGCACCCAGCCCTCTAACTCCAGTTCCAGGGAGTCTGAAACCCCGTTCTGGCCTCCTCAGGCACCAAGCACACAGTGGTATGCAGACACATATGCAGATAAAAATGCCGCTTCACATAAAATAAATCCGAAAAGCTTTCTTAAAGAATCCAATGAGTCCAAGGTGTCAGCTGTGACCCTTGGGTCTGACCACAGGTCACCGTCTTAGAAATGACAAGCATCAGGAGTGAAGGGGCTTTGTGTGGGTTAGGATTTTAGCTGGGCTAAAGATGATGCCTTTCAGCTAACAAATGTCTCGTTCCGTTCTATTCTGGGTGAAGGAGCATGGTGGGGGGGAGGGGGACACCTTTGTCACTAAATACTCATGTGGCTACTATAGAGGAAAAGGAGACTGTTGTCTGCTGGGTTCACACCATCAGTGCCTTCTCAACCACAGGAGAAACCAACACTGAGCAGAAAACCCACTTTCTTGGAAAAGGCTTAAGCGCCCCTTCAACTTAACTGAGCTTCTAGAAAAATGGCCGTTCCTCAGCCTGGAAGCACTCAGGGATTTGTGATTGGAAGCAAATGTGCACTCTGCTCTCTCCTTAGGATCCTCTGCTTCCGGGCGTGTGGGTTTCCTCTGACTATTACTCTTTAAGTCTCACATGAACTTGGATCTGGGCCAAAGCCATCTTTATTACTAAAATTCCCCCTTATCTCGACTCAGCTGCCCTCAAGAGAACCCTCTGGTCAGGGCTACTTTGTGCCCTTGAGTGTGGCGATGCCGGCTGCTTGCTCTAAGCCTCTTCGTCCACATCTTCTGACTTCTGGACTTGTGGTTTTGGGCAATGGCAGAGGTAGGTAGGAAAGGAAGGGAGAGGGGAAGACGTCAAAACGTAAGGAAAAGTAATTTCCGTAAGCTGTCGATAATCAGGTCTACACGTGTAAATACTGTGTACGCTGATCTATATGACCTCTTCCATTAAAGGGCTGGGGGTGTAGTCAGTAGTGCAGTGGTTGCCTACCACGCTTGAAGCCTTCCCTGGTTTCAATTCCCAGCACCACAAAATAAACAAAAACCATTTCATGGACGATACTCTGGAAAATTCTGGAAAAGATGCAGTGTTGTAGCTCTCTTGACCTTGCTCGGGATGTCAGCAATACTTCCTGTGATGTAGGAAGCTTGTTTCTGGAGAAAGGTGTGGCACTCACAGTGGTCCTCTTGCTGTGCTGGGATCCCAGGTGTGTGCACCAAGGGCAGCCCTCCAGCACTGGAGAACTTAAATCTCTATCGTCATCTCCTGGCAAACAATGTATGTTTATATTCCAACTTAGCTCTCCTTGTCCAGCTCTCTGGGATGAACCTGACCATGAGCCTCCCACCTAGTTAGTCCCACAATGCCTTGAAGAACTCATGTAGTACCACAGTAACCACGAGAACAGGTTCCATGAAGAACCAGCCATTCCCACGGGTTCAACTATTCCCTTAACCACTGGCAAAAGATCAACGCCTGAGTTCAGAAGACACTCATTAACCCTCACCTGATGGCACAGGCATGGAATCCCAGCATTTACGTGCAGGAGGAACAGGAGTTCAAGGTCATCTCCTTGGCTACAAAGCAAGTTTGTAGCTAGTCAAGGCTACAGGAAACCCTGTCTCGATCCCTACCCCCCCACTTCATGCCTTATATCCAAGCAGTCAAACCTATACAGAAATAACCAAGGAGAGACTAGAAATGCAGACCAGAATACTTAACCATCTAACTAAACATCTCAAACAACAAATAATGGTATCTCTCTATAGAAGCTTCTACATGCTGGTGAAATGAGAAGTCAGCTGACCCATTCTGATGACATGCCTTATGGTGTTTTGTTAACTGTGTCCAGTTGAACGGTTCCCCAGGGTACACAAGTTCATAGCTATCACACAGAAGACACTCGGCTAGCACCAAAGAAAACCAGCATGCGCATTGCAGTACTAGGTCTAAGCCTTCTTCAGGCTGACGAGGACCGAAAAGAATAGCAAAAACTGGGTGTGGCCAGCACAAGGGAGGCAGAGGCAGGCAGATCTCTGTAAGTACAGAGTGAGTCCCAAGAGAGCCTATGCAAAGGGACACCGCCTCTAAACAAACAAATAAATAAGCAAGCGGGGCAGTGTAGGGAAAACTGTGGACGCAGAGTACATTTGTAAAGTTTGGGTACGTGAGCCTTTTTCTTAAATGAGTCCAAAATCCTAAGACAAGGTTCACTTCACAGGAAAGAGCCTTTCCACTCAACTAGAACCCAGAACCTGGTGTTCTGCTAAAGGTCAAGGGATCTTAGGCTGCCAGCCACCACTGAGGCAGAGGTATGGGGAGAAAGCTTGCCGTCACACCATCCAGTAAATCTGAGGAAGACGCCCTACCCTGCGTCCCTTTTACAAGATACTGTGGGTGATTCTCAAATCTACAGTTTCACAGATCCAGGCGTCCTTGTCATCACCAAGATCATGACATCGGAAAAGCACTTAAGGTACTCACTGAAAACCTCCTGTTTAAGCTAGGTGTTTAAAGAAGGCCCTTTCCCGCCCCCACTCCGGGTTTCTACCCGTTTACTAACTAACACGAGGTTAGAATTTGGCTTTCCACATGTAAGCCACATCCTAGAGAAGACACAAGATCTTTGTGGGAGACCTGGAACATGATGCTGCATTAACTCTCCTCTGAAGGATAGCGTCATTTATAACTCTGCCACATACCAACACCCTGGTTTTAGAGATTTGTAAGATTTAAAGACACCAAAGAAAAGGAGAATGTGAATCGGCTGCGGTTTTACCATGAACTGGAAACCGGGAGGACAAGGACAACAGTGTTGTCTCCTGGGGAGAACTTCTAACCTTTCATACTGAAGAACAGTTTGTATGTCACACTGACACTCTAAACCCTTCGAAAGGATGAATCAAGACCATAGCACTCAAATGGGGATGGGTGGCAGGCGGCTGCGTGTTTGGGCCTGGAAAAAAAAAAAAAAAAAAAAAAGATCGAGCTAGCAACCAGGACAAGCAATGCTCTCATTTTCGCACATAACGCCAGAAACACGGGAGGCATCGGGAACCAGAGCAGAAGGTCCATGTCCAAGTCACCAGTCCCCCTTAACGCAGCGGAGGAACCCGTCGGCCCTCCATCCATTGATTCCCGCTAGCCTTCCCGCTCGCTCGCTCGTTCCGGTCGGTCGTCTGCAGTCCGCGCACAGCCTTCCACATACATCCTCCGGCCCGCTACTCACAAATTCCCAGCCACTCCTCCCACATTTTCCTCCGGGCCCCCTCCCCTCCCTTCCCTTCCCTCCATCCCACATCACTGCCCACTCCATCCCGGACTCGGCCGTCAGCCGCCGCAATCCCGCCCGCCCGCCCGCCCGCCCGCCGGCTTCCAAGCCGCCCGCCCGGCCGGCCGTCCCTCGAGCCAGCCCGCAGCCCGGCCCGCGTCCCCGGCGCCCCTCGCTCGCTCCCACGCCTCTTCCCAGAGGCGCCCCGGCTCCCGCCCCCCGCCCCCTCGCTCCGCACGGCTCTGCGCCCGAGCGCGGCTCCACCACAGCCCGAGAGCCGCTGCGAGCAAGGACGAGGCGGACCCCTCCGCCCCGCACCCCAGGCCCATTACCGGCCCCGCCGCCGCCGCCGCCGCCGCCGCCTCTCCCGTCACGGTCTCCGCCGCCCCCGCTGCCGCCTCAGCCCGTGTGCAAGGAGGGAAGCCCGAGGCGTGCTGGTCCCCCGGCCCGTCGCGAGGCTCCCGGGGCTGCAGGGTGTGTGGGCCGGCCGGCCGGCAGGCGGCGGGGGGCGGGCGGCTCTGCACTCGGGCACCCCGGGCAGCACAGCCCAGAACCGCCCCGGCTCCGGCTAACAATAGGCTCCGGCTGCAGCGCTCTGCCTCTTATAGGCGCCGGCGCGTCGCGGCCGGGCCCCGGGGCAGCCTGGGAAATGGAGTCTCCACCCGGCCCACGCCCAGTGGCATGCCGGGAGTCGGAGGCGGCCAGTGCCGCAAAGCCCTAGCCCGCCCTGGAACGAGCCTCGGACCCCTGGGGACAGACATCAGGGCAGCTGCAGCCTTTGGAAGCACAAGGCTGCCGGCCCTCGGCTACACATCCGCACTAACTAAACGAATTCTCCTATGAAGCCCTCCTTCTCCCCGCACCAGGACCCCATGCCCACGCCTGAGGAACGTGATACTCACGTTCACGGGGTTGTCCCCATATGACTTGCTGCAGCTGGCCTAAATTAATCAAAGGAATTACAATGACCTTTCTTCTTCTCCTTCTTCTTCTTCTCCTTCTCCTTCTCCTCCTCCTCTTTCTTCTTCTTCCTCTCCTCCTCCTCCTCTTTTGTTTGTCGCCCTGGCTGTCCTGGATCTCGCTCTGTAGACCAGGCTGGCCTCGAACTCACAGAGGATCCGTCTGCCCCCACCCCCCACCCCCACCCCCGCATGCTGGGATTAAAGGCATGTGCCTCCTTGTCTGCCGATTTCTCCGTGTTCTTAATTCTTTGCAGCTCATCTTTAGAATGGGCACGATAAGGACCAAGAAGTTATTTGGGACTTGTCAGTGACTTATAGCTTCCTTTCTTACCGTTTCTCCGTTGACACAAGGCAAGGTCTAGGTCCATCCTGGGGTTCCGCCTCCCATAATCTCATCCTATCTCCGGCTACTCTCCTCTCTTCATACTTCGCTTCGATAAACTGGCTTTTCCTGTAGCCCCTTCAATAGTCACGCTTCTACCTCGAGCTTTTAGCTTCAGCGGTCTTATGCCAACCAGCCATATGCTGGTTCATTGGTAACTATTCAAATATCTCCATATTAGAGCTTGCTCTCGCGCGCGCGCGCGTGCTCTCTCTCATACACACACACCATCCACACCGTTTTTGTTTTGAATAAGGTCTGTATAGCTCAAGATGGCTTTGAACTTTTCTTTTTTCTTTTTTTCCTTTCTTTCTTCTCAAGTCAGGGTTTCTCTCTGTAACAGCCCTGGTTGTCCTGGAACTCACTCTTTAGACCAGGCTGGCCTCGAACTCACAGAGATCTGCCTGCCTCTGCCTCCCAAGTGCTGGGATTAAAGGTTATGCGCTACCACTGCCAGAATCAGCTTTGAATTCTTAGTGCTCCTGCTTCATCTTCTTGAGCACTGGAATCATAGCCATAATTTGAAACAACTGCTTCTCCTGGGCTCTTTCTCTTACTGCTCTGGCATTTCTACTGATTGAGTTTGTTATTTTTTAGTCTTCCATCACATGACTAGATGCCACAAGACTAAGCAGTTCTTTGTGTCCTTTATTCCCAATACCAAGGTGGTTTTTTTTTTTTTTGTAAGATTTATTATGTATACAGCATGTATTCTTGCAAGCCAGAAGAGGGCGCCAGATCTCATTACAGGTGGTTGTGAACCACCATGTGGTTGCTGGGAATTGAACTCAGGACCTCTGGAAGAGCAGTCAGTGCTCTTAACCTCTGAGCCATCTCTCCAGCCCCCCAATACCAAGTTTTAAAATATCTGGTTCTGTGATGTTTAGGAGCACAGTATATATTTATTGGCTCCACGGATGGATGGCAGGATGTAGGTGTGTGTGGTGGTTCTAAATCCTAGTGCATTCTTCCTGTAGCCAAGAAACTATGAAACCAGCTCTACTGTCTCCCAAGCCATCTCCCTTTTGGAACTCAGAAGTTAAGTGGCTTTGGAAAAGTGCTGTGGATTCTAATATTCTTCCCCAGGTGACATGGGAGACTTAAGTTGTCTAGGAGACAACAGCCCAGGGGAAAACAGCAGACCATGGAAAAGCATCTTTAGGATCGCATGCACTGATCATCTACCTGTCAGAACTTCAGAGGAGACATGATGAAAACCATGAGATTTTCATCTCATGCCTGGAGATGAACCTGTGTGCTCGACTCTGAACAAGCTTCTCTATCTTAACACCCACATGGTGGTTACAAGCACCTGAAACTTCCAGTTCCAGGGCATTGAATACCTCTGGCCTCTGCAGGCACCTGCACTCATGTGCATACCCACATGCATGTGATTGTGTACCTGTGTGTGCACACACATCTATACATAATTAGAAATAATAAAAATAAATCTTAAAACACACACACACTACACAGAGAAACCCTGTCTCGAAAAAACAAAAAACAAAAAAACAAAACAAACAAACAAAAAAAAAACACAAACAAACAAACCACACACACACACACACACACACACACACACACACACACACACAATTGGGTGGCGGTAGTGCACACCTTTTATCCCAGCACTCACAAGGCAGACACAGGTGGATCTCTGAGTTCGAGGTCAGCCTGATTCACAGAGTGAGTTCCAGGACAGTCAGGGCTACACAGAGAAACCATCTCGAAAAATGGAGAAGAAAACAAAAGAACAAAAGCCCCCAAATATCGGGCTGGGAGTGGTGCTACACGTCGTTTAATCCCAGCAGAGGCAGATTTCTGTGAGTTTGAGGCCAGCCTGGTCTACATAGTGAGTCCCGAGCCAGCCACAGCTATAGAGTGGGACCCTAAATGAATGAATGAATGAATGAATGAATGAATGAATGAATAAAATAACCACCATTTACATGAAAGAAGGGCTGGGGAGATAGCTGTCAGTGAAGTGTTTGCATTGCCATTATGCCCAGCTAAATCGTTTCTTAGTCATTTACGTGAGGAAACATTCTCTTTTAAAAAAAATATTTTTCAGATTTTTTTTTTTTTTTTAAAGATTTATTTATTTATTTATTATGTATACAGTGTTCTGCCTTCGTCCCTGCAGGTCAGAAGAGGGCACCAGATCTCATTACAGATGGTTGTGAGCCACCATGTGGTTGCTGGAAATTGAACTCAGGACCTCTGGAAGAGCAGTCGGTGCTCTTGACCTCTGAGCCATCTCTCCAGCCCCCAAGATTGTTTTTAAGGATTTTATGTTTCTGGGTTTGCCAGCACGTATGCACACACAGAGGTCAGAAGAGGTCATGGGACCCTGAAGCTAGAGTTATAGATGGTTATGGTCTGTTGTGTGAGTGCTGGAAACCAAACCCCAGTCCTCTGTAAGCACAGCAAGTGCTCTTAACCATTGAACCCCCTTCCCAGCCTGACAAGGGAGTCAGACCCCCAGAGTTGGAGTTGGACAGCTGAAAGCCACCAAGTGGGTGCTGGAGGAGCAGCGAATGCTCGCCACCGAGCCAACCCTGCTGTCCCTGGGTAAACAGTCTTATTGGGTCATAAAAATCAGACAATCTTAATACTGACAATCAGTACACTTAGTGACAGTGATGGGCAGTTTGTGTCAACTTGACACAAGCTGGAGTCATCAGAGGAGAGAACCTCAAAACTGAGGAAATGACTCCATACGATCAGGATGCAGGCAAGCCTGTAGGGAATGTTCTTAATTAGCGATCGATGGGGGAGGGCCCAGCCCATGGTGGGTGGTGCCATCCCTGGGCTGGTGGTCCTGGGTTCTAAAAGAAAGCAGGCTGAGCAAGCCATGGGGAACAAGCCAGTAAGCAGCACCCTCCATGGCCTCTGCATCAGCTCCTGCCTCCAGGTTCCTGCCCTGTGTGAGTTCCTGTCCTGACTTCCTTCATGGATGAACAGTGATGCTGAAGTGTAAACAACGTAAACCCTCTCCTCCCCAGTTTGCTTTTGGTCGTGGTGTTTCCTCACAGCAACAGTGACCCTAAGAGAGTGACTAACAATTCTTAAAGAGCCCTGTAATGACCCTCTTCTCCCTTTTATTTCCCAGTAAGTCCCATTTAACTATTATGTTTCTATACATGTATTTCTACAAGGATCCCATTCTATTCCGGGGGAAATAGACAACAGTAAGTCAAACAGGGTATTTCATTTTTCACATGCTCTCTTTTGAATGGGATGGTTAAACTTTAATATCTATATCAATCATCAGTCACATAAACATAAAGTCCCACTTTTCTTTAAAAGCAGGGGCTCACTAGAGCACAGGATGACCTCAAACACTAGCTGCATTTGAGCTTTTTGCCTTTCTGCCTCCATCCCCAAGTGCTGGGATAACAGGTATGCCTGCCGGATTATATGTGATGCCAGGGATTGAACCAGAGCTTCCTGGATTCTCTATTTTATGTAGAAGCCACCATCAAATCTTGCTTCCAGAATATATCTGAGATATGTGGAAAATGTATGAGGAAATCTTTCCAAATGTATTTAACTTAAATGGCATCCTGAGAATCTGCTCTTTAAAAAACAAAAACACAAACAAACAGAAAACCCAACAACCCACTCAGAAATAGGGGCAGTTTACTTAGAAGGAAAAGAGGTACCTTCAAGAAGAGAGGTGGGTTAGTGAGCCAGGAAGACAGGTCCTCAGGAGCACAGAGAATTCACTTCACAAAATAATGCAGAACTATCAATTCTGGTATAGACAGATGTTCAAGACACGTTAAATACTAAAACTAAATCACAGTTTATTAGCATCTCTGAGATTTATATATGTGCATAAATGTGTTGAAAATTTTCTTGCAATTTTTAATTTTTTTTTTTTAAATTTTGAGACAAGGTCTCTGTGTTGGCTCGAATGGGAATGGTCTCCATAGGCACCTACGTTTGAATGTCTGGTCCCCAGTAGTGTGGCCTCGTTGGGTGGGTGTGGCCTTGAAGGAGGTGTGTCACTGTGTGGGTTTTGAGGTTTCAAAGCCCACATCATTCCCAGTTGGCTCTCTCTCAATGCTTCCTGCTTGTGGATCAGAGAAAGCTCTGAACTGTGGCCCCAGCCCCATGTCTGCCTGTCTGCCGCCATGCTCCCTGCCATGACGGGCATAGAAAACCTTCTGGAACTGTGAGCCCCCAAATTAAAGGCTTTCTTTTACAAGTTATCCTGGTCATGATTGTTTTGTCATGACGATTAAAATAAAAATTAAGACGGTCTCATCATGCAGCCTTGTGCCTGTTTCCTGAGTGTTGGGATGAGGAAACCACCCCAGTCAATGACTACTTCTTTACAGTAGGATGAGGAGAAAAGAAAAAGTTATAACCTTATTATCCATACTTATAATAATTTTACAATGGAAAAGCCAATTAAAATTGTTCATTGAACTGAAAAGGTCAGTCATGGAATGTATTTTGTGAGCAATCACAATGGTCTATCACTAAGCAGTTACCCAGCAAAGGTACAGCAAATACCTTGGAAGAGGGATTCAAAAGAAGCCCAAGGGGGCTTCTGTTATTTTAAAGATCTGAGCCAGATGAGACACAAGTGAGGAACCCCAGAATCTGGGCAGAAGAGATAGAGGGTCAATGCAAGTTTCAGGCCCTTCCTAGTCTACAATTGCAATTCCAGGCTGTCCTAGCCTTAAAAAACAAAACCAAAATCTAACAATAGTATATACATTCACTTCTATCATTTTGAAGACTACTCCAATAAGAAGTAACTTCAAACAAAAATTAGGAAATATAAATTATGACTAATGTTAACAGAATTGTTATGTATCATTTATACTTCACAAGAACATGAGAGTCACACATTTGGAGAAACCTTAAGTCACCAACTGATCCAAATCCAGGCATGGCGTCACACATCTTCAGTGTGAGGCTGAGGTACAAGTTCGGGATCAGCCTGGGCTGTGTATCGAGTGCCAACCAGGGCAACAAAAGACCTTGTCTCCCACAAGTCACCCACCTAGTCAGCTCTTCCATTCACCATCCAGACAGGGTGGGATGGTAGCCCACAGCAGTTTATGAGGACAGAAGCAGCTGTACAGGCTGGGAACCCACCCCCATGACACAACTGGAAATATCACCTCAAAACGGGATAATGGGTACCACGCACCAGGAAAGTGAAGCTGTTTGCATCTGTGCCGGTCCTTTCCAGGGTTCAAGGTTTTAAACTTGTTTCAAACCAAAAGAAATTAGAAACCACATTACAGGTTTATTTTAATGAACATCAACAACAACAAAAAAACTGTATATATAAAAAAAAGTAAGCTTTATCAAATGCTTCAAAAACACACATAAATTCAAACCCAATACAGAATCTTTTAACATTGTCTTTGTTCATCTCAACAAAATCTGAGGACATTTCTGGATAAAACTTTATATGTGGCCAGGTGGTGATGACACACACCTTAATCCCAGCACTCGGGAGGCAGAGCCAGGCGGATCTCTGTATTTGAGGCCAGCCTGGTCTACAGAGCGAGATCCAGGACAGCCAGGGCTACACAGAGAAACCCTGTCTCAAAAAACAAACAAACCAAACAAAAACCCAAACATTACATGTGAAAAAAGAAGTCCCATAATGCTTTACAATTCTGCACATGCACACAGACATACAGTCATTTGGAAGGCAGAACACAGACACAGCATGAGTTTCAACGGGAAAAGAATGTATTTTCTGTAAAGCTTAAAAGCATAAAGAACACACTGTGCCAAAATGAGACGGGAGGGTAAGGTGGGGTTGGAGTAACTCCCTTACACACAGTGTGAGAACATCATCCAAGAGCAGTGAGCTCTGGCAGTGAGGGCTCCAGCTCTCCACCTCCAGCTGTGTTTGAGCTTCAAGGTGACACTGAGCGGGCATTGGTTTGGTTTGTAGGTTTCCATTATCATTACTTATGGTGATATTTTATTTGTATGTTAATAAATAAAGTTGTCTGGGGATCAGAGCTAAGAGCAAGCCATTTAGCAGAAGTCCGGCGGTGGTGGCACACGCCCTTAATCCAATCACATGGCGGGCAAAGTCTCTGTGTGTTCAAGGACACAGCCAGCATGGTTAACCCCAGTACCAACCGTAGAGACCTGGAGGTCTGTATAGACAGGAAGTGATGAAGAAGTCATGTGGTTGGGTTTAGAACCAATGGGAAGGCAGAACAGAAGGCAATAAAAAGAGAGGACACAGGAAGAAGGTCTCTCTCAGGGGAGCGAGTGGTAAGATGAGGCGGTCTTAGCTCTTGGCTGCTGCTCCATCTCTGGGCTTTTAACTCTGTATTTGGCCTGTGTTTCTTATTGAATACGACCATCTAGAATTTCATCTACAGTTACTTAGGTCATGTTCTTCCTCCTTCGATAGCTAGTTTATCCGTCTCCAGCAGAGCCCCAGAGAAGTGATGAGTGGCATTTGGTGGTATGAGACATCGAGGAATAAGGGCCCAACAGCGCCACTGCCTGCTGGCTGCTTGTCCTCAGGCAAGCTACACCACCACCTTGTCTGCATTTCCTTATCTTCAGTTGGGGTCACTCTCTCCCCTAATTATTATGGGTTTATTAAGGGAATGAAAACAAGAGGCTTCATCTACAGAATTTATCACTCTGCCTACCCCAATAAATATTATCCAAATATTCAGTTGTGGTATTGCAGGCTAACCAAAACATAAGATCCCGAGACGCTGTCTTAACAGAAAAGGGAAGGGCCTGCTGGAGGTCAGCTGGGGGGAGCTTGCCTAGCACACGTGAGGCTCCGGGTTCAAGTCCAGTCCTGTAGAAACAGGCAAGGTGGCGAATGCCTATAACCACAGCACTTGGGAGGTAGAGGCAGGAACATAAAACCCCATCTCAAAACAACAAAAAAAAATCTGTATTTCTCATGAAGAAGTTGTCAAAAAAAAAAAAAAAAAGAACAAAGCAGAGGTGACCACATGCTTGAGACAAACGAGCCTGATGACACTGTCTTATGGATACAGACGCTCACTTTCACATTAGAAAAATGGCAGGGGGTGGTGATGCATGCCAGCACTCGGTGGCAGAGGCAGGCGGATCTCTGTGAGTTCAAGGCCAGCCTGGTCTACAGAGAGAGTTCCAGGACAACCCGGGCTACACAGAGAAACCCTGTTTCAAAAAACAAAACAAAATGGAAAAACAAAAACAAAAACAAAAACCAAACCAAAAGAAAGGACACCGGCAAGAGCTCTCTGTCACAGGATTAACGTCCCACCACTCCGCTGACGCTCTGCCCTCTGCACTCCCTAGCGATGGGAGTTCACACTGGTCTCCAACAGGGGCCAGCACTGAGCTTCAGACTTCAGACTGCGGCTGAACTCCGTGTCTGGCAGGATCTGAGGGTGCCACACAGCTTGGGCCAATACAGGGGCTGGGATTCCACTCCAGGGCCTGGTCGTCCATCACGCCCCCTCCAACATTCACATAGCCGGGTTCCAGAAGACCTTCAGTCTCCAGTCATGACCCCTTCAAGGGCAGCCATCAAGCGGAAGGAAGCAGCAGCCAGCAAGTGTGGAAGGCTCCTCCTACTTCAGAATGACGTGATAGCCATCACTGCCTTCTGCTGTAAAAAGACGGAGAGAGAAGGAGTGATCTTTGTTGTTGTTGTATTTGTTTTCATGAGACAGGGTTTCTGTGTAGCCTTGGCTGTCCTGGAACTAACTATGTAGATGAGGCTGGCCTCAAACTCACAGAGATCTCCCTGCCTTTCCTTCTGAGTGCTGGGATTCAGCATTATTGATTTTCAGTATTTCCACCTCAGATTGGGCCTCTCAGGATGGGGCCTCACCGTAAATCAGTAAGGATGGCAATAGAACAACACACCTTGATCTCCTCATTTGCTAAGGGAGGGTGCAAGGCAACGGTGGCGTGGCCAGGGTGCTCCCCCCCCCATAGGTCAGGAAGCCACTTCACACACAGAGAGCCATGTCAGTAATGATGCCGCTCTCAGATGCTCTTCCCATCTCCCTTCTCAAGAGGGAGAATACCCCCGGGAGTGATGTGAGTTAGGAGGTTTGCTAGTCTGAAGCCAGCCTGCATTTCATAGAGACCATATTAAAAAAAAAAAAAAAACAGTCTCCACATTTTACCTCAAAAAGGTAAAACATTAAAGATCTTTTCGTTGTTCAGGAACTGGGATCCATCCCAAGGCCTTGTGTATGCTAAGCATATATCCACCCAAGTTAAAACCCACAGTCTGGAAAATCTTTAAAATTCCTTACAAAGGGGGCTGGGGAGTTAACAACCTAGTAAACTGCTTAAACTTAACTTGACAATAAAAACAATGTTAAAAATGTCCGGCACTGATGGTGGTGAGTGATTCTAATCAGAGTGTTAGGAAGGATAAAAACTTGAGTCCCACTGGCCAGTCAGTCTAACCTTCTTGGCAAGTTCTAGGTCAATGAGAGAGCTTGCATCAAAACAAACAAAACCAAAAACCTCAATGGAGCTGTAAAGGTGGCTCAGTGGTTAGGGACACTTGTTGACCTGGGTTCAGTTCCCAGCACCCACATGGCAGCCAGCTCACAATAGCTTTGAACTCCAGTTCTGACCAACACAGCCCCCCTGCTTGCACATGGTACACACTAGATACACTCAGGCACACACACGTGTGTGCACACAAAATAAATAACGTTTTAAGGGGTCGGCTAGAGAGATATCTCAGTGGTGAAAAGCCCTGGCCGATCTTCTAGATGAACACAGCTCAATCCCCAGCACCCATTTAGCAGCTCACAACACTTGGGACTCATCCCGGGTATCTGAGGCCCTTTTCTGGCCTTTCATGTGGTGCACAGATATACATGCAGGCAAAACAGCTATACACATAAAAATAAAACTTTAAATGTAATTTTAATAGATTTATATTAAAGTAGAAAAATAAATTTAAAAAGGTGGATAGTGCCTAAGTAACAGTACCTGAGACTGTCCTCTGGCCTCTACACATACATGTGGATACACCCAGATGCATGCACTCTCTTATAAAGATATTTACTTTGAGTTGGCAATAAGGTTCAGTGGGGTAAGGGTACTTGCTGCCGAATCAAATGACCTGAGTTTGGCTCCCAGAACCCACAAGGTGGAAGGACAGAACCAACTTCTGCAGGTTGTCTTATGACCTGTGTGTGCCACTGCACAAAATAACCCACCTCACAGACACACGAACAGACAAGAAGTGTTAAAGTATGTTCTACTATTTTATTACCTTTCATTGTGTCCAGAATAAAACAGGCTTCTTCCTGGAAGTTCTGTATCATCTGTAAAAAGCAACAAGATTTGTGATCATGCTGGGCAGTGGCGGCACACGCCTTTAATCCCAGCACTCGCGAGGCAGAGGCAGGCGGATCTCTGTGAATTCGAGGCCAGCCTGGGCTACAGAGTGAGATCCAGGACAGGCACCAAAACTACACAGAGAAACCCTGTCTTGAAAAGACAAAACAAACAAACAAACAAATAAGCAAAAACCCAAAACAAAGAAAAAAAGATTTGTGGTCATTAACACCCTGGTGTGCAGGGTTTATTTTGAATATGAGGCTTTTCATGACACTGTACTGAAGTAGAGATTAAGCTCTTGTTTCTTCTGAATAGTGTAAGAATTCTATGTTTACAACTAAGATCGTGGACAGTGTGAGAATAACACTGCAGCTCTAGTTAGCTTAGTTCAAAGGCATCTATTAGTCAGCAGGCTTCAAATTAAAGAGTCCATAAGTTCTGTAAGCCAGAACAACTAACGCTGAATAGTACCTTAATATCGCTTACTTTGGAAGGCTTTGGCAACATCTGAAACAAACTCAATAATTTTTCAAAATAGACTAGTTTGTAAAATTATAATTTATTTTAAACTAAAATAACTTTACTAGGGCCTTCCTTCCAAAACAACAGTAAAAGAAACAAAGCATTTTGGAAAATGTGGTGCTTAACACGTCATGATAAAAAAAAAAATAAATAAATGTACTTAACTTCCACCTCCAATTAGACCACTTTCTGTTCCACAGCCTTGAAGAAAGGCGAAGAGCATCCCATGAGCAACCCAGGGCAGCAACTGCCACAAATAAGCTCTATCAGCTGACCATGGACGCCTCAGAAGGGTTTGGGGAGCATGACCAAAGGAGCCAGATTTTTTTTTAATTATTATTTTACATGTTTGACTGTTTTACCTGCATGCTCGACTGTGACCACATGCATGCCTAGTGCCTGCAGAGGTCAGAAGAAGGTACTGGATCTCCTGGAGCTGCAGCTGCAGGAGGTTGCGAGCTGACATCTGAGTGCCTGGAACTGAACTTAGGTTCTCTCAAAGAGCAACCAGCAAGCTCTCTAAACCACTGAGCCTTCTCTGCAGCCTCTGTCCAGACTCCACCTTTAAAACCGATGGAGTGCTGAGTTTCATCAGCTCTCTGATGACGTACTGCGGTCAACACAGGTCCCAGGAGGTGAAAATGAACCCCTACGGGAGGATCACAAATTCCAGGGCTGCTTGGGCTAGAGAGCGAGGCTGTCTGAAAAGTAAAAGGAGGGCGGGCGAGAGCTCCGAGAGTGTGCACGCCAGGCATGCCCGTCCTGGGCTCTAGGCTCAAACCTAGCATTTCAAAGACAAAATCAAAGACAGGCCTTTCTTTTTCTTTCTTTCTTTCTTCTTCTTTTTTTTTTTTTCCTGAGACAGGGTTTCTCTGTGTATCCCTGGCTGTTCTGAAATTTACTCTGTAGACCAGGCTGGCTGCAAACTCTAAGATCTGCCCGCCTCTGCATCCAGAGAACTGGGATTAGAGGCTAAAACACTTCTTTCTAATTTCTGTGTTCCTCCCAACCATACCACACAGAGGGTTTGTCTACATGAGAGACTCCTCACTCCATGACAAAATGTGGCTAGGCCCAGCTTTATATAGGTAACCACAGCTGCTGAGAGAGCTCAAGAGTGTAAGAGCCTTGTCATAAAGTCTGGGGTTTTGAACAAGTTCCTCCTGAGGGCCATCTAGAACAGTAGTTGTAAAAGTGGAGCATGCACTTCCTTGGGTGAACCCCAAGACTTTGTCAGAGGTACAAAGACATGAACAGGCCCATATAGAGGACCTGACTACCAGATCTCCAACTTCCATATACCTTTCTCAGACCTCTACATTTGAGTGTCATGATGTCTAACTTGAGTGACCCAATCACAGTTGTCAAAACATGGATGACCTGAAGCAACATTATTATGTAATTTCTGGTACATAATATAGACGGTCAAAAATAAAACAAATTCAGTGATTCTGTTATAGCAAACCCCCATCCATTCCTGCCACTAGAAGTCCAAAGCACTATCCATTGTGTAACAGAGTCACCTCTCCATCCATCCCAATGTATCAATTTAGGAAAATCAAGTTCACAGTGCTTCCATCAGGGCAGGAAGTGGGACGGAACTGATGCTGAATTGTGTGCCATCTTCACAGTTGGGGGCAGCACTCAACTGCAGATGAATTACCCATGTCCGACTAGTATGGCGAAGGGATTGAGTGACTCCATCCATTTCTCTAATAGATGCCTAGGGGCTGGGATGAGGCCTAGCTGGTACAGTAATGGTCTATCAGGCAGTAAGCCCTAGGTTTGGCCCCAGCACTGCATAAACTAAGCATGCTCGTGCGTGCTGTAATCATAATCACAGCACTTGAAGATGGAGGGAGGAGGACCAGGAGTTCAGGATCATTCCAAAGTGCACAGTGAGTCTGAAGCTGGCCTGCCATGAGATCCCACCTTAAAAAAACTAAACCAGAAACTAACCACACCCACACAAGAGATGCAGGTCTAATTTCTTTTCTTCTCCTCTTTCGAAGTTTTAAGGATTAAGTCTAGTGCCTTCTGCATGCTAAGCATGTTTTACCTCTGAGCTGTACCTCAACCCTTTAACTTGATGTTTCATAAATACCAACTTGTTATTTTTGATCATCTCTGTGTGATAATTCTATTCAGAAGAAATAAGTTTTCAACTTTTCCTGGAACTCACTTGGTAGACCAGGCTGGCCTCGAACTCACAAAGATCCGCCTGTCTCTGCCTCCCGAGTGCTGGGATTAAAGGCGTGCGCCACCACCGCCCGGCAAGTTTTCAACTTTTATTGAAGCAAGTTATTTGGCTGAAACAAATTTTTGCTTCAAGGAAGTACAGGACAAACAATGGGATTTTCAAGCATAAAATGTAAATTTAAAAACAATGGGAGGGGCTAGAGAGTGGTCACAGGTGCTTGCTGCTCTCCAGAGGACTCAGGTTCAGTTCCTACCACTACCAGACAGCTCACAACCACCTGTGACCACAGCTCCAGAGGCTCTGACACCCTCTTCTGACCTCCACTTGTACACGTACACACACACACACACACACACACACACACACACACACACACACACACACCATTTAAAAAACAAGAACAAAGACAACTCTGTGGGAGCCAGGCTAGGACACACTTATAATCCCAGCACTTGGGAAGCACAGCCAGGAGGATCAGAAGTTCAAGATCATCCTTAGCTATACAAGGGGGTTTAAGGCTAGCCTTACCACAAAGACCCTATCTCAAAAAATGTAAAGCCAATGAAGACAGGCAAGGGGCCGGAGAGACGTTAAGTCAGCGGTAAAATACTTGCTGTGCACTGTAAGGACCGGAGTTTGGACTCCTAGCACCACATGAAAAGCTGAGCACAGTGGCATGTGCCAGTAATCCAGCAGATCCTGGAGCTCAGTGGCCAGCCTAGTGGAATTGGTAAGCTTCCAATTCAGCGAGAGACCTTGTCTAAAACCTAAGGGAGAGAGCGGCTGAGGAAAATGCTCAAACTCAACCTCTGGTCTCTACAAGCATATGCATGGGTGGGGCCACACCTGCATGCACATGCATGTGACTGACAGACAGACAGACACACACACACAC
Organism: Peromyscus leucopus; assembly: GCF_004664715.2. Taxonomy (NCBI): domain Eukaryota; kingdom Metazoa; phylum Chordata; class Mammalia; order Rodentia; family Cricetidae; genus Peromyscus; species Peromyscus leucopus. The sequence continues at coordinate 3,447,224 of NC_051080.1, read as the reverse complement.
ACACACACACACACACACACGCATGCACAGAGCATACTTGTATTTTTTTAAATGAATAATTGTATTAAATCATTTAAAATTTTTTTTTTTTTTTTTTTTTTTGGTTTTTCGAGACAGGGTTTCTCTGTGTAGCTTTGCGCCTTTCCTGGAACTCACTTGGTAGCCCAGGCTAGCCTCGAACTCACAAAGATCCACCTGCCTCTGCCTCCCGAGTGCTGGGATTAAAGGCGTGCGCCACCACCGCCCGGCTAAAAAAATTTTTATGACTATGAATGCTTGCCTGCCATGTACATCTATGCATCATGTGCCTGCCTGGTACCCGTGGGGATCAGAAAAGTATGTCAGATACCCTGGGATTGGAGTTTTGAATAGCTGTGGCCCACCATGTGGGTTCTGGGAATCAAACCCAGGTCCTCTGGAAGAGCAGCCAGTGCTCTAACCACTGAGCCGTCTCTCCAGCTCCTAAATCACTCTTGTAATTTTGATTTCAGTTCCAGTACTGGGAAAAAACCAAGATTTGTATTTAGGCTAAAAAGAATGTAACCAGAATAATATCAATCTTTCTTTTGCTCTCCCTCAGGTTGGCACTAAACTGGCCAGGGATGGCACTACTACCTTCCAGATGTTGAATTATAAGCATCAGCTCTCCCTGCTTAAGCATTCTGTGTGTGGGGGTGGAAGGTGTGCCAGCATGCACATGTGGAAGCCAGTGGTTAACATCTGCTGTCTTCCTAAATTGCTTTTCATCTTTTTGGGACAGTCTTTCACTAAACCTGGAGCTCACCATCTGAGTAGACCGGTCAGTAATCTCCAGAGAACTTCCTGTCTCTGCCTCCTTAGTGTTGGGATTACAGGTACACGCTGCCATGACTGGCTTTTTACAAGGGTAGTGGGATCCTAATTCAGGTCCTTAGATCTGCACAGCAAGCTCTTTACAACTGAGCCATACCATCTCATTGTAAAATGGTGTGGCGTGTGTGTGTGTGTGTGTGTGTGTGTGTGTGTGTGTGTGTGTGTGTCTAGGAATGACAATTTTTACATTTTTTATGCAAGTAACAAATTACCATTGTTCAAACTTTTTTAAATTGACCTAAAAAATGTGCAAAGGATAGTTGTGTGTGTGCAAGCATGAGATGTTTGTGTTTGTGCGGTATGTTGGTATATATGCACATGTGTATGAGTACACAATCACACAGAGAGGTCAAACTCCAGTATCAGGTGGCCTCTGTCACTGCCCACCTTACTTTTTGTCTAAAGCAGGTATGGAGCTCACTTCCCGACCTGGCCGCAGCAGCTAGGTTGGCAGAGTGCAAGCACAGTGACCCTCCTGTGCTGGGGCTGCAGGCATGGGGGACCATAACCATCTCTAAAACCAAACCACACCACACCACGGTGCTGGCGTCCGACTCTGGTCCTCACGCCTGTGCAGCAAACACTCCTCATGGCGGAGCCACCTTGCCGTCACCAGTTTTGGGTTTTCATTTTTTTTCCCTTGGGGCGGGGTGGGTGACGACACCATCTCATGTAGACCAAGTGGGCCTTGAGATGAACTTGAATTCATGATTTTCCTGCCTCCAATTCTCCTTGTGCTGGGGCTACAGGGGTGTGTCACCACCCCCAACCTTATACATAATTTTTAAAAATTAAGAGGTGTAAGCAAACAACAAAATCTAAGCCAGACATAGTGTTTCATGCCAATACTGTCAGAAACCCAGGATGCAGAGGCAGGAGGATCATGTAAACCCATAAGTTCAGGGTCCATCAGGCCAAAATAGCAAGACCACATCCGTTAAAATTTTTTACAAAGAATTAAAATTAAAAACCTAAGCCTCTCTGTAGAAAATGGAGTCCAGCTCTGGCAGAGTGCTCCTGGCCTTTCCACGTGCCCTAACAAACCCTGGATGTAATTCAACAGGACTGAGAAACCGACCTCATCACTGATGAGCACATGGATTCCTGTTGGCCCTTGCTTGTAAATCTGGCTGATCTGGTGAGGAGAAATGCTGAAAAGCTGAGCAATTTTTTCTGTTAATTCAGCAGCTGTCAGTTCTTCGAGATAGATAGCGTGGTATACTGCAAAAGGAAGCACAGTGGTCAGTGCACAGGCCATCTGCATTTGCAGGTAACCTGCTCATTTTCCAGAGACTCTCAAATCACAAAGCCTGGCTTCAGATCCTGCCTCAGCTACCCTTTGCCAATGTGACCTGGGAAAAGTTACTCAACAAACCTAGCCATTCCCTCTTCTAAAGACTGGAGAGGAGAAAACCTATAGCACTGTGGACATTACTAGCTTTAAGAACTTAAGCATACAAAAAGTACTGGGACTAGCATGTGGCACAGATTTAAGAGCTCAACAAATGTGGGCAATTGCCATGACTTCTAGAACTAATGCTGAACTGGTCTAAACTCCCATCACACCTGCCCATGAGTTATTGCTTCCCCTTTCTTCCTACCTGTCCTGGGCTGCCCAGAACAACCTACCGAAGAAAGTACCATCCGAATCTCCGTCTTCCTGCTTCTGCTGTGGCTGTGGCTGCGGCTGCTGCTGCTGCTGCTGCTCCCTCAACTGTAACGATTCCTGACAGACATAAATGGTTAGCCTTGGACGCACCATCCTATGTGGGGAAGAAAAGGGACTGTCAGCTTTACAGTGTTTTCCCATGGTAAGCACACCCACAGTAGGGTCTGAGCCCCTACATCACTGTAGAGAGCAGAGATGAACTCAATGCAACTTGTTTCCTTATCTCTTGGTGGTGGGCTTTGTTTTTTAGGCTCCTTGGTTCCAACAGGAGGCGCCATTTAAGCTTCTAAACTCTGCTTTCCCAAGAAGTTAGGTGTGGGGATGGGACTGTTGGCCGGGCACGCTTCAGGCCCTGGGTTCTGTTCCCAGCACTGAAAGGGGAAGGGGCAGGAGTAGTAGGAGAGAGGGGAAGAGAACCCTAGTGCTAGCTTAGACATGGCAATTCAGGGGCCTCATTCTCCCAAGATGTCGTCACTAAACCCTGACTCTGACTGTTGCTCCTTTAAAGGACCATGTAGCTTCTGGAGTCAATGGAGTCTGGGAGCTTTGGAGTTATGGCTAGAAATATTTAACATGCAAGAGTCGCTGTTTTATAAAAGGGTCAGGTTCTAGAAATGCTGTTTACTTAAAAATACTATATATGGTGGGCGAGATGGCCCAGTTGGTAAAGGCTCTTGCCAGCTGATTTTATTTCCTGGGACTCCCATGGTGGAAGGAGAGAACTGCCTCCTGCAAGTTGTCCTCTGACCTCCACAGGACCCCAGACACCTCCTCCCCTGCCACATACATGAACCTAAGAAGGGGGGGGGGGAAGAAGGAAACACTGGCACAGTGAAGTGGGTGATCTGCTCTCCATCAGTGCGTGCCCCCAGCAGCCTACTCTCTCCCGGTCTGCTTCCTCCCTAGGGGCTTCTTCGTCTGGTCACCCCATTGTTTCCATTCTGAAATACCCCTAAGAGAACGCCCTTACAAATAAAGGACCTATTACTAACTTTTAAATTCTTACGTCTATTACCTATCATTATATTTGATTTGTGGCGCCAGAGATTGAGCCCAGGGCTTCGCACATGGGAGGCAAAGGCTTCTCCACTGAGCTACATCCCCAGCCTTTGAAAGATCTCCTTCTTCCTTAGGTCACTAACCCTCGGATTCTAGCCACTAAGTCATCTCTCCAACCCATCCTTCAATTTAAAAAAAAAAAAAAAAAGCAAAGCTATTTGTGTGTGTGTGTGTGTGTGTGTGTGTGTGTGTGTGCCTGTATGCCCACAGAAGCCAGAAAAGGGTTTCATCAGATCTCCTGGAGCTGGAGTTCTAGGTAACTGTGAACCAAACACGGGTTCTCTAGAAGAGCAGAAAGCACTATCAACTCTGAGCCATCTCTCCAGCCCTTAATCCTTGAATTTTTATCTATCTCTGTGGTAGTTTGAAAGAAAATGGCCCCAAAGGGCGGTGCGGCGCTGTGAGGAGGTGGCCTTGCTGGAGGAAGTGTGTCACTGTGGGGTGGGCTCTGAGGTCTCTTGCTCAAGCTTCTCTCACTGTGTCACTGAGACCACTTCCTGTCGCCTGCAAGCCGGAGGACTCTCAGCTCCGTCTCCAGCACCACGTCTGCTGCACATGGGCTGCTCCCTTCTATGACGACGGACTGAACCTCTGACACTGTAAGCGAGCTACCCCAATTAAATGTTTTCCTTTAAAAGGGTTGCCATGGTCATGGTGTCCCTTCACAGCAACTGAAACCCTAAGATACTTTAAGTTTTCCAATAATGCCAAGGTGGTAGCACACTCCTGTAACTTCAGCATCAGGAGATAAAGAAAGGAAGACCAGGAATTCAAAGCTTTATCTTCAGCTACATACACAGTTTAAGGCCAATCTGAGATATAATGAGACCATCTCTCACAAACAAGATTTCCTAAGACTGCCGTCAACTCAATGCAGTACGTGTGAGGTATAAATACAAATCTTTCACAATTGATTCAGTGCTGTTGTCGTATATCTTATTTTCCTCCTATCAATTACTATTACTAAGCCAAACATGGTAACACATGCCTGTAATTCCAGCACTTAGGTGGGTGGGGCTGGAAGTTCTGAGTCCAAGGGTAGGTTACACAGCAAATTCAATTCCAGCCTGGGCTATGTAGCCAGACTCTGTCTCAAAACAAAACAAAAACATTTAAAAACAAAAATAAAACAACCCCCCAACACACACACACAAACTCAAAAAGGATTACAATTATTCTTTTTTGTTGTTGTTTTTTCAAGACAGGGTCTCAGTACATAGCTGGTCTGGAACTTGAAAACACACACACACACACATATACACACACACACACACACACACACACACACCCCCTCCCTCCACAGAGTGTCTTTTCTGACTACATCAGGGTATTCTATAGACCACAAACTTGATTTATTTTGTGTTTGTTTTGTTTTGTTGAGACAGAGTCTCTGGTAGTCCAAGTTAACCTTGAAGCTACTACAAAATCAAGAATAGCCTTGAACTCTAGATCTTCCTACCTCAGCCTCCTTGGTGCCAGGATTAAGAGCTGAGCCATACCCAGTTTGTCTGTCTGGTTCCTTCAAAGCTCTTAGCATCATCTAAAATACTTACTGTTTTTCTTTATGGGTACACTGTCACCAACGTACCTCCAGAGCCTACACAAGTACCTATCTTACCATAAAGACAGTAACCGTTTACCCGATGAGAGGTGCTGGAAACAAGAACTGACTATCACAAGGAGTTCTTGGGATTAAATGTAAGAAATGATGTTTTTCATTTGTGTTTATTTGGTATGTAGTGGGATTTGTTTTTAAATCAAGTGTTTTTTTTTTAAACCAAAACATTAATTTAGCATGCACACACGCTGTGTGTACATCTGTGTGTGTGTAGTGGGGGCCCATATCAGAGTCCCTGTGGGGTGGAGGCCAAAGACAACTTCTGAGAGCTGACACTTCGCTTTACCACGTACCTTCAATTCACTGGCCCACGGCTAGATTCTGTTTTAATGTTTTGACAAGATATATTTATCTGTGCAGAGTATTGTGAAAAACTCAGGATATAAATACATCTGAAATTCAATCTCACTGGTATCTTAACCATGGGTATCTTGAAAGCACGTACCGGCCTTTTAATGCATTGAAAAGTCTGATCCCATCTGCAGGGCCGCAGATTTGGATCACATCATCTCTAGTTAGTTTCAGCAAATCTGCCCCTGGAATAAACAGGGGGGAAAAAAGGTTAATGATAAAGGCAAAATCTCTTCTGTAAGAGATTTTTAAATCTGGGCTCTACTCTGAGGACACCTCACCAGCAGTCTGTTACAGTCTTTAGAACAGACAGAGCCCTGTGCCTTGGCCTCTGCTTCATCTTCTGTCTCAATTCTCATGCAATTAACTTCTCCACTTAACCTACGCTTTCATCAGATGGAGGGTGCTGAGCGGGCCAGCTGCTTTTCCTGTGAAACACCCTTCCAGGCTGACAGACTCACAGCAGCTGCTCCCAGTTTCACTCAGACACTCCTGCTGTAGTACTGATCTAGCAGGTTCCATCCTGACGGAATCTTTCTTCTGCACAGACGAAGAAAGGTTCTCACCAGTACATCTCATCAACTGCACGTTCCTACCCAGAGCACACAGAGGCTGCATAAACCGGACTGTACAAGTAATACGGACAGTCTGCCTGTGAATGTCCCTTGGAACACACATTTTAAAGTGCTATATAGAATAAACATTTTCAGACTAAAAACTGTTTCTCTCTAGGAGTCTCCCAGTAGGATTATAGACAGCTGAAAGTCTGAGGTGTTTGATGAAATTCATTTTATTAAAAAAAGACTGAGACACCTCCCCCGCCACACACACCCATATAGACGTCAATCAAGAGGCCCTACGAGGCACATGAACCCCCCATGCTGGAGAAGGCGAAAGGAAAAACTAATCTAACCTGAGAAGTTGGTGAAGAGCCTTGTGAATGTGGAAAACCGGTTTCGATGCAACCACTGCTGGGCTTCCTGAGGCGTGGTCGTGGGCAAGAGGTTCTGAAAGAGAGCGAATTCTTTTGTATCTCAATAGTCTACCTGCTACCTCATTAGATAACAACCAACTCTTCTGCACCCTACACCACACAGGAATGTCCGGGAACTGTTTCTATCACACAGGCTCTTCTCCAACCACGAGAGATACTTCACTATCAGCCTGTAAGCTCTTCACAGTCGAGGGATCCTGTGGTGGCAGCCATTTCAGAAATCACACAGCTCACACTGGACCAGCCCGGGCAACACAATGAGCGAGCTCCACAGAAAGAGAAGCTGCAGCAGCCAGGTAGGGCGGTGCAACCTGCAACCCCAGCACTTGAGAGGCTGAGGCAGGACGACTACTCTGCGTCCTAAGCCAGTCTGGGCTGCATAGTTAGTTCAAGGCCAGCCTGTGATGCACAGTCAAAGTCTGGCTAATAACAAGCAAACAAAGAAAACAGCTTTCAGGGTCCTCTTGTCTCTATTTTGTTTCCAGTCCCTCGTACAACTTCAGTAAGGAAGGGAATGAATGAGTGACAGAATCAGTCACCACAACAGTAGTACACACACGAACAACTGACATTGGCTTTAGACTTACGTCAGTGACTGGAGGGGGTGGCTCTGGCTGATGGTTTGGAGAGCCATTTCTAAGGAGAGATATTGAGATGAAAGGATGAGTCCACGGTACGCTCTGGTCTATTACCGCCCGCTTCAGTGTGGAGAGCTAAAAGATTCTCTACTTTATCTGCAAACACGCTCTCAGAGTGCTTCGGGTGTGAGTGTGTGCTGACTAACTCAGACATGTCAGAGGAGGGAGACTATGACACTGAAACATCTTTATGACTGAGGACCTAGGGAAAATATCAGAATTTCAGTAAACAGAAACCGACAGATTAAATGATGGCATAACAACTATCTGTGAGGAGCTAGGAATATAGTTAGCAGTGAAGCGTCTGCCTAGGAGGCGTAAGGCTGAGTCCAAAAGAGGAAAAACAGCACCGGGACACCAAGTCCTAGTACTTTACCGCTGTAAGCACGCGTCACTCCATGTTAAACAGACCGACAGCCACACACAACACAGAAGAGTCAGAAGAAAATATACACTGGACTGGGCATGGTAGTCCACACCTTTAATCCCAGCACTCAGGAGGCAGAGGCAGGTGGATCTCTATGAGTTCAAGGCCAGCTTGGTTTACAGACCGAGTTCCAGGTCAGCCAAAGCTAAGTGAGACCCTGCTCAAAAACAAAAACAAACAAACAAACAAAAAAACTGCACTACCTCAGCTCTGAAAAAAATTCTTTTTGTGAGCTGCCATGCGGATGCTGAGAACTGAACTGGGTCCTCTGGAAGAGTAGCCAGTGCTCCGACTGCTGAGCCAGCTCTCCAGTCCCTATTTATTAGTTTTTAAATTTTGGTTAATTGTTGCTGTGTGTGTACAATGCTGTGGTGTGCAGGTGAGAGGTCAACTCTGTAGGGTCAGTTCTCCTTCCATCTTTACACGGGCCTATCCTGCTGACCCAGGTCATTTCAGATCTACTTACTTTGTCTGTCTGTCTATGGTGATATTTTATTTGTACTGAAATGTCATTTTATTTGTATGTTAATAAATAAAGTTGCCTGGGGGTCAGAGCTAATAGCAAGCCATAGCAGAAATCTGGCAGTGATAGCACATGCCCTTAATCCCGATCATATGACAGGTAGATCTCTGTATGTTCAAGGCATTGGAGACACATGCCTTTAATCTCAATACCAACCATAGAGACCTGGAGGTCTGTATGGACAGGCAGTGATGAGGAGGTCATGTGGTTGGGTTTACAACCAATTAGAGGGCAGAATAGAAAGTCAATAAAAGGACACACACAGGAAGTAGGCCTCTTGCTGAGGGGAAGGATGACAGCGAAGGGTAAGAAAGGGTTTTTAGCTCTTAGCTATTGCTCTGACCTCTTGGGCTTTTAACTCTGCAATTGGCTCTGTGTTTCTTATTTAATAAGACTGTTCATCTACAGTCTATCTATCTATCTATCTATCTATCTATCTAATCTTATCTTATCTATCATCCATCCATCTATCTGTAAATGTGTGTATGTCTGTGAAAGTATATTCAAAGATTCATGTCAGTGTGTATACCTATGTGGAGTCCAGAAGAGAGCACTGGATTCCTTGGAGCTGGATTACAGGAGTCTGTGAGATGTCTGGTTGATTTCATGGGTGCAGGTATGCAAGCTGTGGCTCACAACTGGGAAGCCAGCACTCTTACCCACTGGACTGTATCTCCAGCTCCCCAATCCATTACTGGTTAAAGTTGATTCAAAATTAGTTCTATTTTGTTTTTTGTTTTTTGGGGTTTGGTTTTTCAAGTCAAGGTTTCTCTGTGTAGCTTTGTGCCCTTCCTGGAACTAACTCTGTAGCCCAGGCTGGCCTCGAACTCACAGAGATCCCCCTGGCTCTGCCTCCCAGTGCTGGGATTAAGGGTGTGCGCCACTACCGCCCAGCTAGTTTTAATTTGTTATTCAACATTTATCTCCACATTTTTGGTTTTCCTTATAGTTTCTTTTGCTTAATGTTTATTTTCTTTATGAGAGAAAAAGTTGAGGAAAAAACCCTTAAACTGCAGATATTTTAAATTGCCTCTAAGTGGACGGCATCGTCCCCCTAAGGATAATAAGAAAACCCTTTATTTCAAGAGCTCCTCTGGGCCAGATGTAGTGGAGCAAGCCTTTAGTCAGCTACCTGAGAGGCTGAGGCAGGAGGATTGCTTGGCTCCAGGAGTTCAAGGCCAGCTTAGAAACACAGCTAAGACCCCCCCCCACACACACACACAAACAAACAAAGAGAAACATGGTATAGTAATGGCAATTCATGCCTGTAACCCCGGGATTCGGGAGTCTGGCAGCAGAACTGCTGTGAACTCAGGGCTAGCCTGGCTATGTAACAATTCAAAGCCTGCCTGGAATGCACAGCAAGACCCTGTTCTGAACAAACGACCACCCCCTTCTCTTCTTTATTTCTGTCGTAGTTGAAAACTTTAACCTTGATGTTCAAACTTAACAATGACATCGGGGTTATAGACAGATGTATTACTTTTATAACTAATACCAACAAAGGTATTAGTTCTTAACTGTTACTTTTCAAATATTTGAGCTACTTTTTAAATCTTTTAAGAAGTAGGTTGAACACAGTATAAACAAATCCAACTGAAACATCACAGCCAAACAGTTTGCTCCTTCTTTTATGTGCTTCTTAATTGTGATACCGAAGATCAAACCTAAGGCCTAATGCACTACTATTGAGTTATACCTCAGGCCTCACAAGGATTCTTAACAAGAAAAAAAAATGTCCATACAACCGTGTTTTGAGTTCCCAGGCCACTCTCTGGGGCAAGCGTGAAAAGGAAGTGTAATAACCACAAGACAAACAAAACAGTCAACAAGAAACCAAAACTATCAGTTTCATCACAAAATTCTCCCACAGAAGACACCATGTGATGCTACCTGAAACCATGTGATGCTACCTGATACCATCTGATGCTACCTGACACCATCTGATGCTACCTGACACTGTGTGAGGGTAAAGGTTCTTAGATAAATCTCCATCTTTTTTCAGGAGAGTGCAAACCTCAACCAGTACAAAAACTGGTCAAAGGCTGACCAAATGGAAGCACTTACTAATCTGGAAAGAACTTGTTGATGGAAATATAATCAAAGAATATGCATTTAGTACAAACACAATCCAATTGCATTTCCTAGACTTACCCTTCCCCAAGAAAGAAACTGCTATGGGAACTGTTGAAGCCAGGCGATGGGGAATTGTTGACATAGGTGATCTCAGGCCATGGGGAACACTAAAAACAAAGGAGAACTTAGGGAACGAGAAAGCATGTTCTGTCACCTCTAAGACACTCGCTGTACTAGCATATCTTCATTAGTCAAGAAAATATGCTCAGGACCAAGTTTAGACTAGGCTGGAAAGGAATATAGACATACGTATATTTCTTAAATTTGCTTTTTCTTTTGGGAATGACATGGGGATGGAGATGTAGTTCAGTAATAGAGAGCTTGCCTAACTAACATACACAAGGCCCAGGTCTGATCCCAAGCACCACAGAATGAATGAATGAATGAATGAATGGGAGTACAAATTATGAACTGGGAAATCCTTTCACCTCTGTGAGAATGGTTGTCTCATAGGAAGGTTGGTATTTCTCTTTTTCATGGGGTGTTCGTTTCTCCATTTTCTCTCTGTCTGTTTTTTGTTTTCTGTCGGCACCTTTAGGCTGAAATGAGAAACAGGCTGCTTTAAATTCAAGTACTCACACTTGGACCCAGAAATATTACTTTAAAACACTTATTCACACATAAAACACATGTGTATACATTAATGTAAAGACTGGGTGCATCACCCTCACTGTCTGAAAATAGATGTTTAAATGTTTGATGCAGTTGGAAAGATTGACAGATAGAAAGACCACTACAGTACACACCTAACTGGAAAAAAAAAAAAATCAAGTCTCAAAACCACCCCTACAGTATACTCCCACTTACGTTTCATAGGAAGAAAAATGTATGTGTGCAGGTTCACTGAAGAACAGAAGGGACCAGAAGCATGCATTACAAGTGACCACAACCATGACCTCTAGAATCGGGAAGAGTAACTACAGCAGAGCAAACCAGGGCAATCACAGCCCACTGACTCCCCACTGCCCTGCACCTCCCTGCTTCCTTCTTGGGTTCTGAGACAGAAACTTGCTATGTTCCCCTAGTTTATCTGACCTTGATACACAGCCCAGGTTGGTGCTGATCTTCAAGCAATCTTGCCTTAGGCTCTTAAGTGCGAAGAATAAAGGCCTGAGCCACCACACTTGCCCTGAATTTCTTGCAATGAGAATTTATTTATCCATGTGATAAAAACAAAGACTGAGCAGAGAGTGGTGACACACGCCGACAGTCCCAGTACTTGGAAGCAGAAGCAGAATTTATCGGAGTTCAAGGTCATCCTTGGCTACTTAGCAAATCTGAGGCCACTCTAGGCTTCCTCAAAACCTATTTCTGCCTCATGACTGCCTCAAAACAACAAAAATAATAAATAAGTAGAAACACAAACTATTAATGGACCCAAATCAGTCATTTTGCATGATTTCTGAGGTACAGAAAAGCTTACAAGTCAACAGGCTTTAATGAGAACCCGGTTGTGCCTGCAGCCTGCTTTATAAGTTCTTGTTACTGCCCGCCAATCCCCATGTAAACAACCTTAAGTGACAACCAGAGGTTGTCTAAGCATCTAGCTCAGACAATTTGTAGTTTTGTTTTTAAAATTTATTTATTATGTATACAGTGTTCTGCCTGCAGACTAGAAGAGGGCACCAGATCTCATTACTGATGGTTGTGAGCCGCCATGTGGTTGCTGGGAATTGAACTCAGGACCTCTGGAAGAGCAACCAGTGCTCTTAACCCCTGAGCCATCTCTCCAGCCCCAATTTGTAGTTTTAAAAACACACAAGCTGACTTACTACCTGGACACCTCCTGTTAAAATGGAATGATAAAGAGGTTTTAGGTGGATGTGGTGGCACACACCTTTAATCCCAGCATAGGCAGGCAGATCTCTGTGAGTTCGAGAACAGCCAGGTCTACAAAGTGAGTTCCAGGACAGCCAGGGAACCCTGTCTCGAACCACCCCCAACTCCCTCAAAAAGGAGGTTTTTAAGGCCAGTGCATGGCCCGGGATACCTTGAAGACTTTGATCTGGCAGCTGGCAGAGTGCAAGTGCTCAGTGTACTCCCCATTCTCGTTCTCCTTGAAGGTATCAATTTGTACTCGGAAAGGCACCCCCTTCTCTCCGCCATGCTTCCTCATCGTGAACTCCGTGCTAATGCAGTGCACCTGGAGAGAAGTGACACCCAGGCTTCAGTGCCACACCAGCCACACCGGCCAGCGCCACCACCACACCAGGCAGCTAACAGAGGCAAACCCTTCAATAGGCATTTATCAATACATACTAAATTCTTTTCATTTCTCACAGGCTAATGGAGGAAATTAGAAACATATTAGTAATTCACAAATGTGAGCAAGTAAATTTACAGGCCTAATGCCATCAAAGACCCTGCGTCCAAAAAACAAACAAAATGGCTGCTTGAGGG